>NW_026061858.1:924621-1232828 GCF_023897955.1 Schistocerca gregaria
CGTTGCACAGGAGAATGAGAAAAGCGTTCGTATGTAGTAAAAACCTGAGAAATCCGTCCGTTTTCGTCATGTGTTATCGAATCGACTTAATGCCAGATCGTCACACTGGCCGCACTTCTGTCTGAAACGGTTACATTTATCGTCTGCAAAGCTATGTCGCGTGCTGCGGTATGCGGAGACACTAAAAGCAACATAGTAGAACGCAGATGAAGCTTCTAAGTTGATGTAATAGCCAGTAAGTAGTAGTACTATTCAAGTTTTAGGTATCGATTTTTGACTTTTTACCCTTCTTTGGTGCCTTGGACATGAGATAGGTACATATGATTTTGCATGAAAGGAGGAGTAGCAGCCGCGTTGCACGGGAGAATGTGAAAAGTGTTCATATGTAGCAAAAACCTGAGAAATCCGTCCGTTTTCGTTATTTGTTATCGAATCGACTAAAAGCCAGATCGTCACAATGGCCGCACTTCTGTCTGAAACGGTTACATTTATCGTCTGCAAAGCTATGTCGCGTGCTGCGGTATGCGGAGACACTAAAAGCACCATAGTAGAACACAGATGAAGCTTCTAAGTTGATGTAATAGCCAGTAAGAAGTAATAAAATTCAAGTTTTAGGTATCGATTATTGACTTTTTACCCTTCTTTGGTGCCTTGGACATGAGCTAGGAACTTAAGATTTTGCATCAAAGCAGGACTAGCAGCGCCGTTGCACGGGAGAATGTGAAAAGTTTTCATATGTAGTAAAAACCGGAGAAATCTGTCCGCTTAAGTCATTAGTTATCGAATCGACTTAAAGCCAGATCGTCACATTGGCCGCTCTTCTGTCTGAAATGGTTACATTTATCGTCTGCTAAGCTATGTCGCGTGCTGCGGTATGAGGAGACACTAAAAGCACCATAGTAGACCACAGATGAAACTTCTAAGTTGATGTAATAGCCAGTAAGAGGTAGTAAAATTCATGTTTTAGGTATCGATTATTGACTTCTTACCCTTCTTTGGTGCCTCGGACATGAGCTAGGAACTTATGATTTTGCATGAAAGGAGGAGTAGCAGCCGCGTTGCACGGGAGAATGTGAAAAGTGTTCATATGTAGCAAAAACCTGAGAAATCCGTCCGTTTTCGTTATTTGTTATCGAATCGACTAAAAGCCAGATCGTCACACTGGCAGCACTTCTGTCTGAAACGGTTACATTTATCGTCTGCAAAGCTATGTCGCGTGCTGCGGTATGCGGAGACACTAAAAGCACCATAGTAGAACACAGATGAAGCTTCTAAGTTGATGTAATAGCCAGTAAGAAGTAGTAAAATTCAAGTTTTAGGTATCGATTATTGACTTTTTACCCTTCTTTGGTGCCTTGGACATGAGCTAGGAACTTAAGATTTTGCATCAAAGCAGGACTAGCAGTGCCGTTGCACGGGAGAATGTGAAAAGTTTTAATATGTAGTAAAAACCTGAGAAATCTGTCCGCTTAAGTCATTAGTTATCGAATCGACTTAAAGCCAGATCGTCACATTGGCCGCTCTTCTGTCTGAAACGGTTACATTTATCGTCTGCTAAGCTATGTCGCGTGCTGCGGTATGAGTAGACACTAAAAGCACCATAGTAGACCACAGATGAAGCTTCTAAGTTGATGTAATAGCCAGTAAGAAGTAGTAAAATTGAAGTTTTAGGTATCGATTATTGACTTCTTACCCTTCTTTGGTGCCTTGGACATGAGCTAGGAACTTAAGATTTTGCATGAAAGGAGGACTAGCAGCCGCGTTGCACTTGAGAATGTGAAAAGTTTTCATAAGTAGTATAAACATGAGAAATCTGTTCGTTTTCGTCATTTGTTATCGATTCGACTTAAAGCCAGATCGTCACATTGGCCGCTATTCTCTCTGAAACGGTTGTACTTATCGTCTGCAAAGCAATGTCGCATGCTGCGGTATGCGGAGACGCTAAAAGCACCATAGTAGAAGACAGATGAAGCATCTACGTTGATGTAATAGCCATTCAAAAGTAGTACAATTCAAGTTTTAGGTATCGATTATTGACTTTTTACCCTTCTTTGCTGCCTTGGACATGAGCTAGGACCTTAAGATTCTGCATGAAAGGAGGATTAGCAGCCGAGTTGCACGGGAGAATGTGAAAAGTGTTCATATTTAGTAAAAACCTGAGAAATCCGTCCGTTTTCGTCATTTGTTATCGAATCGACTTAAAGACCGATCGCCACATTGGCCGCTCTTCTCTCTAAAATGGTTGTACTTATCGTCTGAAAAGATATGTCGCGTGCTACGGTATGCGGAGACACTAAAAGTACCATAGTAGAACACAGATGAAGCTTCTAAGTTGATGTAATAGCCAGTAAGAAGTAATAGAGTTCAATTTTTAGGTATCGATTATTTACTTTTTAGCTGCCTTTGGTGCCTTGTACATAAGCTAGGACCTTAAGATTCTGCATGAAAAGAGGACTAGCAGCCGCGTTGCACGGGAGAATGTGAAAAGTTTTCATAAGTAGTAAAAACCTGAGAAATCTGTCCGTTTCGTCATTTGTTATCGAATCGACTTAAAGCCAGATCGTCACATTGACCGCTCTTCTCTCTGAAACGGTTGTACTTGTCGTCTGCAAAGCTATGTCGCGTGCTGCGGTATGCGGAGACACTAAAAGCACCATAGTAGAACACAGATGAAGCTTCTAAGTTGATGTAATAGCCAGTAAGAAGTAGTACAATTCAAGTTTTAGTTGTCGATAATTGACTTTTTACCCTTCTTTGATGCCTTGGACATGAGCTAGGAACTTATGATTTTGCATGAAAGGAGGACTAGCATCGGCGTTGCACGGGAGAATGTGAAAAGTGTTCATATGTAGCAAAAACCTGAGAAATCCGTCCGTTTTCCTTATTTGTTATCGAATCGACTTAAAGCCAGATCGTCACACTGGCCGCACTTCTGTCTGAAACGGTTACATTTATCGTCTGCAAAGCTATGTCGCGTGCTGCGGTATGCGGAGACACTAAAAGCACCATAGTAGAACACAGATGAAGCTTCTAAGTTGATGTAATAGCCAGTAAGAAGTAGCAAAATTCAAGTTTTAGGTATCGGTTATTGACTTTTTAGCTATCTTTGGTGCCTTGGACATGATCTAGGACCTTAAGGTTTTGCATGAAAGGGTGACTAGCAGCCGCGTTGCACGGGAGAATGTGAAAAGTTTTCATAAGTATTAAAAACCTGAGAAATCTGTCCGTTTTGGTCATTTGTTATCAAATCGACTTGAAGACAGATCGTCACACTGACCGCACTTCTGTCTGAAACGGTTGCATTTATCGTCTGCAAAGCAATGTCGCGTGCTGCAGTATGCGGAGACACTAAAAGCACCATAGTGGAACACAGATGAAGCTTCTAAGTTGATGTAATATCCAGTAAGAAGTAGTACAATTCAAGTTTTAGGTATCGATTATTGACTTTTTACCCTTCTTTGCAGCATTGGACATAAGCTAGGAACTTAAGATTTTGCATGAAAGGAGGACTAGCAGCCGCGTTGCACGGCAGAATGTGAAAAGTGTTCATATGTAGCAAAAACCTGAGAAATCCGTCCGTTTTCCTTATTTGTTATCGAATCGACTTAAAGCCAGATCGTCACACTGGCCGCACTTCTGTCTGAAACGGTTACATTTATCGTCTGGAAAGCTATGTCGCGTGCTGCGGTATGCGGAGACACTAAAAGCACCATATTAGAACACAGATGAAGCTTCTAAGTTGATGTAATATCCAGTAAGAAGTAGTACAATTCAAGTTTTAGGTATCGATTATTGACTTTTTACCCTTCTTTGGTGCCTTGGACATGAGCTAGGAACTTAAGATTTTGCATCAAAGGAGGACTAGCACCCCCGTTGCACGGGAGAATGTGAAAAGTTTTCATATGTAGTAAAAACCTGAGAAATCTGTCCGCTTTCGTCATTTGTTATCGAATCGACTTAAAGCCAGGTCGTCACATTGGCCGCTCTTCTGTCTGAAACGGTTACATTTATTGTCTGCAAAGCTATGTCGCGTGCTGCGGTATGCGGAGACACTAAAAGCACCATAGTAGAACACTGATGAAGCTTCTAAGTTGATGTATAGCCAGTAAGAAGAAGTACAATTCAAGTTTTAGGTATCGATTATTGACTTTTTACCCTTCTTTGTGTCTTGGACATGAGCTAGGACCTTAAGATTCTGCATGAAAGGAGGACTAGCAGCCGAGTTGCACGGGAGAATGTGAAAAGTGTTCATATGTAGTAAAAACCTGAGAAATCCGTCCGTTTTCGTTATTTGTTATCGAATCGACTAAAAGCCAGATCGTCACACTGGCAGCACTTCTGTCTGAAACGGTTACATTTATCGTCTGCAAAGCTATGTCGCGTGCTGCGGTATGCGGAGACACTAAAAGCACCATAGTAGAACACACATGAAGCTTCTAAGTTGATGTAATAGCCAGTAAGAAGTAGTAAAATTCAAGTTTTAGGTATCGATTATTGACTTTTTACCCTTCTTTGGTGCCTTGGCCATGAGCTAGGAACTTAAGATTTTGCATCAAAGCAGGACTAGCAGTGCCGTTGCACGGGAGAATGTGAAAAGTTTTCATATGTAGTAAAAACCTGAGAATTCTGTCCGCTTAAGTCATTAGTTATCGAATCGACTTAAAGCCAGATCGTCACATTGGCCGCTCTTCTGTCTGAAACGGTTACATTTATCGTCTGCTAAGCTATGTCGCGTGCTGCGGTATGAGGAGACACTAAAAGCACCATAGTAGACCACAGATGAAGCTTCTAAGTTGATGTAATAGCCAGGAAGAGGTAGTAAAATTCAAGTTTTAGGTATCGATTATTGACTTCTTACCCTTCTTTGGTGCCTTGGACATGAGCTAGGAACTTAAGATTTTGCATGAAAGGAGGACTAGCAGCCGCGTTGCACTTGAGAATGTGAAAAATTTTCATAAGTAGTATAAACATGAGAAATCTGTCCGTTTTCGTCATTTGATATCGAATCGACTTAAAGCCCGATCGTCACATTGGCCGCTCTTCTCTCTGAAACGGTTGTACTTATCGTCTGCAAAGCAATGTCGCATGCTGCGGTATGCGGAGACGCTAAAAGCACCATAGTAGAAGACAGATGAAGCATCTACGTTGATGTAATAGCCATTCAAAAGTAGTACAATTCAAGTTTTAGGTATCGATTATTGACTTTTTACCCTTCTTTGCTGCCTTGGACATGAGCTAGGACCTTAAGATTCTGCATGAAAGGAGGATTAGCAGCCGCGTTGCACGGGAGAATGTGAAAAGTTTTCATAAGTAGTAAAAACCTGAGAAATCTGTCCGTTTTCGTCATTTGTTATCGAATCGACTTAAAGCCAGTTCGTCACATTGGCCGCTCTTCTCTCGACAACGGTTGTACTTATCGTCTGCAAAGCAATGTCGCGTGCTGCGGTATGCGGAGACACTAAAAGCACCATAGTGGAACACAGATGAAGCTTCTAAGTTGATGTAATATCCAGTAAGAAGTAGTACAGTTCAAGTTTTAGGTATCGATTATTGACTTTTTAGCTATCTTTGGTGCCTTGGACATGATCTAGGACCTTAAGGTTTTGCATGAAAGGATGACTAGCAGCCGCGTTGCACGGGAGAATGTGAAAAGTTTTCATAAGTATTAAAAACCTGAGAAATCTGTCCGTTTTGGTCATTTGTTATCAAATCGACTTGAAGCCAGATCGTCACACTGACCGCACGTCTGTCTGAAACGGTTACATTTATCGTCTGCAAAGCTATGTCGTGTGCTGCGGTATGCGGAGACACTAAAAGCACCATAGTACAACACAGATGAAGCTTCTAAGTTGATGTAATAGCCAGTAAGAAGTAGTACAATTCAAGTTTTAAGTATCGATTATTGACTTTTTACCCTTCTTTGGTGCCTTCGACATGAGCTACGAACTTAAGATTTTGCATCAAAGGAGGACTAGCAGCCCCGTTGCACGGGAGAATGTGAAAAGCGTTCGTATGTAGTAAAATCCTGAGAAATCAGTCCGTTTTCGTCATTTGTTATCGAATCGAATTAAAGCCAGATCGTCTCATTGGCCGCTCTTTTCTCTGAAATGGTTGTATTTTTCGTCTGCAAAGCTATGTCGCGTGCTGCGGTATGCGGAGACACTAAAAACACCATAGTAGAACACAGATGAAGCTTCTAAATTGATGTAGAAGCCAGTCAGAAGTAGTACAATTCAAGGTTTAGGTATCCATTATTGACTTTCTACCCGTCTTTGTTGCCTTATACATGAGCTAGGAACGTAAGGTTTTGCATGAAAGGAGGATTAGCAGCCGCGTTGCACGGGAGAATGTGAAAAGTTTTCATAAGTAGTAAAAACCTGAGAAATCTGTCCGTTTTCGTCATTTGTTATCGAATCGACTTAAAGCCAGATCGTCACATTGACCGCTCTTCTCTCTGAAACGGTTGTACTTGTCGTCTGCAAAGCTATGTCGCGTGCTGCGGTATGCGGAGACACTAAAAGCACCATAGTAGAACACAGATGAAACTTCTAAGTTGATGTAATAGCCAGTAAGAAGTAGTACAATTCAAGTTTTAGGTGTCGATAATTGACTTTTTACCCTTCTTTGATGCCTTGGACATGAGCTAGGAACTTACGATTTTGCATGAAAGGAGGACTGGCATCGGCGTTGCACGGGAGAATGTGAAAAGTGTTCATATGTAGCAAAAACCTGAGAAATCCGTCCGTTTTCCTTATTTGTTATCGAATCGACTTAAAGCCAGATCGTCACACTGGCCGCACTTCTGTCTGAAACGGTTACATTTATTGTCTGCAAAGCTATGTCGCGTGCTGCGGTATGCGGAGACACTAAAAGCACCATAGTAGAACACAGATGAAGCTTCTAAGTTGATGTATAGCCAGTAAGAAGTAGTACAATTCAAGTTTCAGGTATCGATTATTGACTTTTTAGCTGGCTTTGGTGCCTTCGACATGAGCTAGGACCTTAAGGTTCTGCATGAAAGGAGGACTAGGAGCCGAGTTGCACGGGAGAATGTGAGAAGTGTTCATATGTAGTAAAAACCTGAGAAATCCGTCCGTTTTCGTCGTTTGTTATCGAATCGACTTAAAGCCAGATCGTCACATTGGCCGCTCTTCTCTCTGAAAGGGTTGTACTTATTGCCTGCAAAGCTATGTCGCGTGCTGTGGTATGCGGAGACACTATAAGCACCATAGTACAACACAGATGAAGCTTCTAAGTTGATGTAATACCCAGTAAGAAGTAGTACAATTCAAGTTTTACGTATCGATTATTGACTTTTTACCCTTCTTTGGTGCCTTGGACATGAGCTAGGAACTTAAGATTTTGCATCAAACGAGGACTAACAGCCGCGTTGCACGGGAGAATGTGAAAAATTTTCATATGTAGTAAGAACCTGAGAAATCTGTCCGTTTTCGTCATTTATTATCGAATCTACTTAAAGTCAGATCGTCACATTGGCAGCTCTTCTCACTGAAACGTTTGTACTTATCGTCTGCAAAGCTATGTCGCGTGCTGCGGTATGCGGAGACACTAAAAGAACCATAGTAGAACACAGATGAAGCTTCTAAGTTGAGGTAATAGCCAGTAAGAAGTAGTACAATTCAAGTTTTAGGTATCCATTCTTGACTTTTTACCCTTCTTTGGTGGCTTGGACATGAGCTAGGAACTTAAGGTTTTGCATGAAAGGAGGACCAGCAGCCGCGTTGCACGGGAGAATGTGGAAAGTGTTCATATGTAGTAAAAACCTGATAAATCCCTCCGTTTTCGTCATTTGTTATCGAATCGACTTGAAGACCGATCGTCACATTGGCCGCTCTTCTCTCTAAAATGGTTGTACTTATCGTCTGAAAAGCTATGTCGCGTGCTACGGTATGCGGAGACACTAAAAGTACCATAGTAGAACACAGATGAAGCTTCTAAGTTGATGTAATAGCCAGTAAGAAGTAATACTGTTCAAGTTTTAGGTATCGATTATTTACTTTTTAGCTGCCTTTGGTGCCTTGTACATAAGCTAGGACCTTAAGATTCTGCATGAAAAGAGGACTAGCAGCCGAGTTGCACGGGAGAATGTGAAAAGTGTTCATATGTAGTAAAAACCTGAGAAATCCGTCCGTTTTCGTTATTTGTTATTGAATCGACTTAAAGCCAGATCGTCACATTGGCCGCTCTTCTCTCGACAACGGTTGTACTTATCGTCTGCAAAGCAATGTCGCGTGCTGCGGTATGCGGAGACACTAAAAGCACCATAGTGGAACACAGATGAAGCTTCTAAGTTGATGTAATATCCAGTAAGAAGTAGTACAGTTCAACTTTTAGGTATCGATTATTGACTTTTTAGCTATCTTTGGTGCCTTGGACATGATCTAGGACCTTAAGGTTTTGCATGAAAGGATGACTAGCAGCCGCGTTGCACGGGAGAATGTGAAAAGTTTTCATAAGTATTAAAAACCTGAGAAATCTGTCCGTTTTGGTCATTTGTTATCAAATCGACTTGAAGCCAGATCGTCACACTGACCGCACGTCTGTCTGAAACGGTTGCATTTATCGTCTGCAAAGCTATGTCGTGTGCTGCGGTATGCGGAGACACTAAAAGCACCATAGTAGAACACAGATGAAGCTTCTAAGTTGATGTAATAGCCAGTAAGAAGTAGTACAATTCAAGGTTTAGGTATCGATTATTGACTTTTTACCCTTCTTTGGTGCCTTCGACATGAGCTAGGAACTTAAGATTTTGCATCAAAGGAGGACTAGCAGCCCCGTTGCACGGGAGAATGTGAAAAGCGTTCGTATGTAGTAAAATCCTGAGAAATCAGTCCGTTTTCGTCATTTGTTATCGAATCGAATTAAAGCCAGATCGTCTCATTGGCCGCTCTTTTCTCTGAAATGGTTGTATTTTTCGTCTGCAAAGCTATGTCGCGTGCTGCGGTATGCGGAGACACTAAAAACACCATAGTAGAACACAGATGAAGCTTCTAAATTGATGTAGAAGCCAGTAAGAATTAGTACAATTCAAGGTTTAGGTATCCATTATTGACTTTCTACCCGTCTTTGTTGCCTTATACATGAGCTAGGAACGTAAGGTTTTGCATGAAAGGAGGATTAGCAGGCGCGTTGCACGGGAGAATGTGAAAAGTTTTCATAAGTAGTAAAAACCTGAGAAATCTGTCCGTTTTCGTCATTTGTTATCGAATCGACTTAAAGCCAGATCGTCACATTGACCGCTCTTCTCTCTGAGACGGTTACATTTTTCGTCTGCAAAGCTATGTCGCGTGCTGCGGTATGCAGAGACACTAAAAGCACCATAGTAGAACACAGATGAAGCTTCTAAGTTGATGTAATAGCCAGTAAGAAGTAGTACAATTCAAGTTTTCGGTATCGATTATTGTCTTTTTACCCTTCTGTGCTGTCTTGGACATGAGCTAGGACCTTAAGATTCTGCATGAAACGAGGACTAGGAGCCGAGTTGCACGGGAGAATGTGAAAAGTGTTCATATGTAGTAAAAACCTGAGAAATCCGTCCGTTTTCGTCATTTGTTATCGAATCGACTTAAAGCCAGATCGTCACATTGGCCGAACTTCACTCTAAAATGGTTGTACTTATCGTCTGAAAAGCTATGTCGCGTGCTGCAGTATGCGAAGACACCAAAAGCACCATAGTAGAACACAGATGAAGCTTCTAAGTTGATGTAATTGCCAGTAAGAAGTAGTACAATTCAAGTTTCAGGTATCGATTATTGACTTTTTAGCTGGTTTTGGTGCCTTCGACATGAGCTAGGACCTTAAGGTTCTGCATGAAAGGAGGACTAGGAGCCGAGTTGCACGGGAGAATGTGAGAAGTGTTCATATGTTGTAAAAACCTGAGAAATCCGTCCGTTTTCGTCGTTTGTTATCGAATCGACTTAAAGCCAGATCGTCACATTGGCCGCTCTTCTCTCTGAAAGGGTTGTACTTATTGTCTGCAAAGCTATGTCGCGTGCTGTGGTATGCGGAGACACTATAAGCACCATAGTACAACACAGATGAAGCTTCTAAGTTGATGTAATACCCAGTAAGAAGTAGTACAATTCAAGTTTTACGTATCGATAATTGACTTTTTACCCTTCTTTGGTGCCTTGGACATGAGCTAGGAACTTAAGATTTTGCATCAAACGAGGACTAACAGCCGCGTTGCACGGGAGAATGTGAAAAATTTTCATATGTAGTAAGAACCTGAGAAATCTGTCCGTTTTCGTCATTTATTATCGAATCTACTTAAAGTCAGATCGTCACATTGGCAGCTCTTCTCACTGAAACGTTTGTACTTATCGTCTGCAAAGCTATGTCGCGTGCTGCGGTATGCGGAGACACTAAAAGAACCATAGTAGAACACAGATGAAGCTTCTAAGTTGAGGTAATAGCCAGTAAGAAGTAGTACAATTCAAGTTTTAGGTATCCATTCTTGACTTTTTACCCTTCTTTGGTGGCTTGGACATGAGCTAGGAACTTAAGGTTTTGCATGAAGGGAGGACCAGCAGCCGCGTTGCACGGGAGAATGTGGAAAGTGTTCATATGTAGTAAAAACCTGAGAAATCCCTCCGTTTTCGTCATTTGTTATCGAATCGACTTAAAGCCAGATCGTCACATTGGCCGCTCTTCTCTCGACAACGGTTGTACTTACCGTCTGCAAAGCAATGTCGCGTGCTGCGGTATGCGGAGACACTAAAAGCACCATAGTGGAACACAGATGAAGCTTCTAAGGTGATGTAATATCCAGTAAGAAGTAGTACAGTTCAAGTTTTAGGTATCGGTTATTGACTTTTTAGCTATCTTTGGTGCCTTGGACATGATCTAGGACCTTAAGGTTTTGCATGAAAGGATGACTAGCAGCCGCGTTGCACGGGAGAATGTGAAAAGTTTTCATAAGTATTAAAAACCTGAGAAATCTGTCCGTTTTGGTCATTTGTTATCAAATCGACTTGAAGCCAGATCGTCACACTGACCGCACTTCTGTCTGAAACGGTTGCATTTATCGTCTGCAAAGCTATGTCGTGTGCTGCGGTATGCGGAGACACTAAAAGCACCATAGTAGAACACAGATGAAGCTTCTAAGTTGATGTAATAGCCAGTAAGAAGTAGTACAATTCAAGTTTTAGGTATCGATTATTGACTTTTTACCCTTCTTTGCAGCCTTGGACATAAGCTAGGAACTTAAGATTTTGCATGAAAGGAGGACTAGCAGCCGCGTTGCACGGCAGAATGTGAAAAGTGTTCATATGTAGCAAAAACCTGAGAAATCCGTCCGTTTTCCTTATTTGTTATCGAATCGACTTAAAGCCAGATCGTCACACTGGCCGCTCTTCTCCCTGAAACGGTTACATTTATCGTCTGCAAAGCTATGTCGCGTGCTGCGGTATGCGGAGACACTAAAAGCACCACATTAGAACACAGATGAAGCTTCGAAGTTGATGTAATATCCAGTAAGAAGTAGTACAATTCAAGTTTTAGGTATCGATTATTGACTTTTTACCCTTCTTTGTTGCCTTGGACATGAGCTAGGAACTTAAGATTTTGCATCAAAGGAGGACTAGCAGCCCCGTTGCACGGGAGAATGTGAAAAGTTTTCATATGTAGTAAAAACCTGAGAAATCTGTCCACTTTCGTCATTTGTTATCGAATCGACTTAAAGCCAGGTCGTCACATTGGCCGCTCTTCTGTCTGAAACGGTTACATTTATTGTCTGCAAAGCTATGTCGCGTGCTGCGGTATGCGGAGACACTAAAAGCACCATAGTAGAACACAGATGAAGCTTCTAAGTTGATGTATAGCCAGTAAGAAGAAGTACTATTCAAGTTTTAGTTATCGATTATTGACTTTTTACCCTTCTTTGTGTCTTGGACATGAGCTAGGACCTTAAGATTCTGCATGAAAGGAGGACTAGCAGCCGAGTTGCACGGGAGAATGTGAAAAGTGTTCATATGTAGTAAAAACCTGAGATATCCGTCCGTTTTCGTCATTTGTTATCGAATCGACTTAAAGCCCGATCGTCACATTGGCCGAACTTCTCTCTAAAATGGTTGTACTTATCGTCTGAAAAGCTATGTCGCGTGCTGCAGTATGCGAAGACACCAAAAGCACCATAGTAGAACACAGATGAAGCTTCTAAGTTGTTGTAATTGCCAGTAAGAAGTAGTACAATTCAAGTTTCAGGTATCGATTATTGACTTTTTAGCTGGCTTTGGTGCCTTCGACATGAGCTAGGACCTTAAGGTTCTGCATGAAAGGAGGACTAGGAGCCGAGTTGCACGGGAGAATGTGAGAAGTGTTCATATGTAGTAAAAACCTGAGAAATCCGTCCGTTTTCGTCGTTTGTTATCGAATCGACTTAAAGCCAGATCGTCACATTGGCCGCTCTTCTCTCTGAAAGGGTTGTACTTATTGTCTGCAAAGCTATGTCGCGTGCTGTGGTATGCGGAGACACTATAAGCACCATAGTACAACACAGATGAAGCTTCTAAGTTGATGTAATACCCAGTAAGAAGTAGTACAATTCAAGTTTTACGTATCGATAATTGACTTTTTACCCTTCTTTGGTGCCTTGGACATGAGCTAGGAACTTAAGATTTTGCATCAAACGAGGACTAACAGCCGCGTTGCACGGGAGAATGTGAAAAATTTTCATATGTAGTAAGATCTGAGAAATCTGTCCGTTTTCGTCATTTGTTATCGAATCGACTTAAAGCCAGATCGTCACATTGGCCGCTCTTCTCTCTAAAATGGTTGTACGTATCGTGTGCAAAGCTAAGTCGCTTGCTGCGGTATGCGGAGACACTAAAAGCACCATAATAAAACAAAGATGAAGCTTCTAAGTTGATGTAATAGCCAGTAAGAAGTAAAAAAATTCATGCTTTAGGTATCGATTATTGACTTTTTACCCTTCTTTGGTGCCTTGGACTTGAGCTAGGAACTTATGATATTGCATGAAAAGAGGACTAGCAGCCGCGTTGCACGGGAGAATGTGAAAAGCGTTCGTATGTAGTAAAAACCAGAGAAATCTGTCCGTTTTCGTCATTTGTTATCGAATCGACTTAAAGCCAGATCGTCACACTCACCGCACTTCTGTCTGAAACGGTTGCATTTATCGTCTGCAAAGCTATGTCGCGTGATGCGGTATGCGGAGACACTAAAAGCACCATAGTAAAACACAGATGAAGCTTCTAAGTTGATGTAATAGCCAGTAAGAAGTAGAAAAATTGAAGCTTTAGGTATCGATTATTGACTTTTTACCCTTCTTTGGTGCCTTCGACATGAGCTACGAACTTAAGATTTTGCATGAAAGGAGGACTAGCAGCCCCGTTGCACGGGAGAATGTGAAAAGCGTTCGTATGTAGTAAAATCCTGAGAAATCCGTCCGTTTTCGTCATTTGTTATCGAATCGACTTAAAGCCAGATCGTCACATTGGCCGCTCTTTTCTCTGAAATGGTTGTATTTTTCGTCTGCAAAGCTATGTCGCGTGCTGCGGTATGCGGAGACTCTAAAAACACCATAGTAGAACACAGATGAAGCTTCTAAATTGATGTAGAAGCCAGTAAGAAGTAGTACAATTCAAGTTTTAGGTATCGATTATTGACCTTTTACCCTTCTTTGATGCCTTGGACATGAGCTAGGAACTTATGATTTTGCATGAAAGGAGGACTAGCATCGGCGTTGCACGGGAGAATGTGAAAAGTGTTCAAATGTAGCAAAAACCTGAGAAATCCGTCCGTTTTCCTTATTTGTTATCGAATCGACTTAAGGCCAGATCGTCACACTGGCCGCACTTCTGTCTGAAACGGTTACATTTATTGTCTGCAAAGCTATGTCGCGTGCTGCGGTATGCGGAGACACTAAAAGCACCATAGTAGAACACAGATGAAGCTTCTAAGTTGATGTAATAGCCAGTAAGAAGTAGCAAAATTCACGTTTTAGGTATCGATTATTGACTTTTTACCCTTCTTTGGTGCCTTGGACATGAGCTAGGAACTTAAGATTTTGCATCAAAGGAGGACTAGCAGCCCCGTTGCACGGGAGAATGTGAAAAGCGTTAGTATGTAGTAAAATCCTGAGAAATCCGTCCGTTTTCGTCATTAGTTATCGAATCGACTTAAAGCCAGATCGTCACATTGGCCGCTCTTTTCTCTGAAATGGTTGTATTTTTCGTCTGCAAAGATATGTCGCGTGCTGCAGTATGCGGAGACACTAAAGACACCATAGTAGAACACAGATGAAGCTTCTAAGTTGATGTAATAGCCAGTAAGAAGTAGCAAAATTCAAGTTTTAGGTATCGATTATTGACTTTTCACCCTTCTTTGGTGCCTTGGACATGAGCTAGGAACTTAAGATTTTGCATCAAAGGAGGACTAGCAGCCCCGTTGCACGGGAGAATGTGAAAAGTTTTCATATGTAGTAAAAACCTGAGAAATCCGTCCGTTTTCGTCACTTGTTATCGAATCGACTTAAAGCCAGATCGTCACATTGGCCGCTCTTCTCTCTGAAACGGTGGTAATTATCGTCTGCAAAGCTATGTCGCGTGCTGCGGTACGCGGAGACACTAAAAGCACCATAATAGAACACAGATGAAGCTTCTAAGTTGATGTAATTGCCAGTAAGAAGTAGTACAATTCAAGTTTCAGGTATCGATTATTGACTTTTTAGCTGGCTTTGGTGCCTTCGTCATGCGCTAGGACGTTAAGGTTCTGCATGAAAGGAGGACTAGGAGCCGAGTTGCACGGGAGAATGTGAAAAGTGTTCATATGTAGTAAAAACCTGAGAAATCCGTCCGTTTTCGTCGTTTGTTATCGAATCGACTTAAAGCCAGATCGTCACATTGGCCGCTCTTCTCTCTGAAAGGGTTGTACTTATTGTCTGCAAAGCTATGTCGCGTGCTGTGGTATGCGGAGACACTAAAAGCACCATAGTAAAACACAGATGAAGCTTCTAAGTTGATGTAATAGCCAGTAAGAAGTAAAAAAATTCAAGCTTTAGGTATCGATTATTGACTTTTTACCCTTCTTTGGTGCATTGGACATGAGCTAGGAACTTATGATTTTGCATGAAAGGAGGAGTAGCAGTCGCGTTGCACGGGAGAATGTGAAAAGCGTTCGTATGTAGTAAAAACCTGAGAAATCCGTCCGTTTTCGTCATTTGTTATCGAATCGACTTAAAGCCAGATCGTCACACTCACCGCACTTCTGTCTGAAACGGTTGCATTTATCGTATGCAAAGCTATGTCGCGTGATGCGGTATGCGGAGACACTAGAAGCACCATAGTGGAACACAGATGAAGCTTTTAAGTTGATGTAATAGCCAGTAAGAAGTAGTAGAATTCAAGTTTTAGGTATCGATTATTGACTTTTTACCTTTCTTTGGTGCCTTGGACATGAGCTAGGAACTTAAGATTTTGCATCAAAGGAGGACTAGCAGCCGCGTTGCACGGGAGAATGTAGAAAGTGTTCATATGTAGCAAAAACCTTGAGAAATCCGTCCGTTTTCGTCATTTGTTATCGAATCGACTTAAAGCCAGATCGTCACATTGGCCGTACTTCTGTCTGAAACGGTTACATTTATCGTCTGCAAAGCCATGTCGCGTGCTGCGGTATGTGGAGACACTAAAAGCACCATAGTAGAACACAGATGAAGTTTCTAAGTTAATGTAATAGCCAGTAAGAAGTAGTACAATTCAAGTTTTAGGTATAGGTTATTGAATTTTTACCCTTCTTTGGTGCCTTGGACTTGAGCTAGGAACTTATGATAATGCATGAAAGGAGGACTAGCAGCCGCGTTGCACGGGAGAATGTGAAAGGCGTTCATATGTAGTAAAAACCTGAGAAATCCGTCCGTTTTCGTCATGTGTTATCGAATCGACTTAATGCCAGATCGTCACACTGGCCGCTCTTCTCTCTGAAACAATTACATTTATCGTCTGCAAAGCTATGTCGCGTGCTGCGGTATGCGGAGACAATAAAAGCACCATAGTAGAACACAGATGAAGCTTCTAAGTTGATGTAATTGCCAGTAAGAAGTAGAAAAATTCAAGCTTTATGTAACGAATATTGACTTTTTACACTTCTTTGGTGCCTTCGACATGAGCTAGGAACTTAAGATTTTGCATCAAAGTAGGACTAGCAGCCCCGTCGCACGGGAGAATGTGAAAAGCGTTCGTATGTAGTAAAAACCTGAGAAATCCGTCCGTTATCGTCATTTGTTATCGAATCGACTTAAAGCCAGATCGTCACATTGGCCGCTCTTCTCTCTGAAATGGTTGTATTCTTCGTCTGCAAAGCTATGTCGCGTGCTGCGGTATGCGGAGACACTAAAAGCACCATAGTAGAACACAGATGAAGCTTCTAAGTTGATGTAATAGCCAGTAAAAAGTGGTAGAATTCAAGTTTTACGTATCGATTATTGACATTTTACCCTTCTTTGCTGCCTTGGACATGAGCAAGGAACTTAAGATTTTGCATCAAACGAGGACTAACAGCCGCGTTGCACAGGAGAATGTGAAAAATTTTCATATGTAGTAAGAACCTGTGAAATCTGTCCGTTTTCGTCATTTGTTATCGAATCGACTTAAGGCCAGATCGTCAAATTGGCCGCACTTCTCTCTGAAACGGTTGTCATATCGTCTGCAAAGCTATGTCGCGTGCTGCGGTATGCGGAGACACTAAAAGCACCATAATAGAACACAGATGAAGCTTCTAAGTTGATGTAATAGCCAGTAAGAAGTAAAAAAATTCAAGCTTTAGGTATAGATTATTGACATTTTACCCTTCTTTGGTGCCTTCGACATGAGCTACGAACTTAAGATTTTGCATCAAAGGATGACTAGCAGCCCCGTTGCACGGGAGAATGTGAAAAGCGTTCGTATGTAGTAATAACCAGAGAAATCCGTCCGTTTTCGTCATTTGTTATCGAATCGACTTAAAGCCAGATCGTCACATTGGCCGCTCTTCTCTCTGAAACGGTTGTACTTGTCGTCTGCAAAGCTATGTCGCGTGCTGCGGTATGCGGAGACACTAAAAGCACCATAGTAGAACACAGATGAAGCTTCTAAGTTGATGTAATAGCCAGTAAGAAGTAGTACAATTCAAGTTTATGTATCGATTATTGACTTCTTACCCTTCTTTGGTGCCTTGGACATGAGCTAGGAACTTAAGATTTTGCATGAAAGGAGGACTAGCAGCTGCGTTGCACGGGAGAATATGAAAAGTTTTCATATGTAGTAAAATCCCTGAAAAATCCGTCCGTTTTCGTCATTTGTAATCGAATCGACTTAAAGCCAGATCTACACATTGGCCGCTCTTCTCTCTGAAACGGTTGTACTTATCGTCTGCAAAGCAATGTCGCGTGCTGCGGTATGCGGAGACGCTAATAGCACCATAGTAGAACACAGATGAAGCATCTAAGTTGATGTAATAGCCATTCAAAAGTAGTACAATTCAAGTTTTAGGTATCGATTATTGACTTTTTACCCTTCTTTGCTGCCTTGGACATGAGCTAGGACCTTAAGATTGTGCATGAAAGGAGGACTAGCAGCCGAGTTGCACGGGAGAATGTGAAAAGTGTTCATATGTAGTAAAAACCTGAGAAATCCGTCCGTATTCGTCAATTGTTATCGAATCGACTTAAAGAACGATCGTCACATTGGCCGCTCTTCTTTCTAAAATGGTTGTACTTATCGTCTGAAAAGCTATGTCCCGTGCAGCAGTATGTGAAACACCAAAAGCACCATTGTAGAACACAGATGAAGCTTCTAAGTTGATGTAATAGCCAGTAAGAAGTAGTACAATTCATGTTTTAAGAATCGATTATTGACTTTCTACCCTTCTTTGGTACCTTGGACATCAGCTAGGAACTTAAGATTTTGCATGAAAGTGGGACTAGCAGCCGCGTTGCACGGGAGAATGTGGAAAGTGGTCATATGTATTAAAAACCTGTGAAATCCGTCCGTTTTCGTCATTTGTTATCTAATCGACTTAAAGCCAGATCGTCACATTGGCCACTCTTCTCTCTGAAACGGGTGTCATATCATCTGCAAAGCTATGTCGCGTGCTGCGGTATGCGGAGACACTATAAGCACCATAGTAGAACACAGATGAATCTTCTAAGTTGATGTAAAAGCCAGTAAGAAGTAGTACAATTCAAGTTTTAAGTATCGATTATTGACTTTCTACCCTTCTTTGGTGCCTTGTACATGAGCTAGGAACTTATGATATTGCATGAAAGAAGGACTAGCATCTCTTTGCACGGGAGAATGAGAAAAGTGTTCGTATGTAGTAAAAACCTGAGAAATCCGTCCGTTTTCGTCATTTGTTATCGAATCGACTTAAAGCCAGATCGTCACACTGGCCGCACTTCCGTCTGAAACAGTTACATTTATCGACTGAAAAGCTATGTCGCGTGCTGCGGTATGCGGAGACACTAAAAGCACCATAGTAGAACACAGATGAAGCTTCTAAGTTGATGTAATAGCCAGTAAGAAGAAGTACAATTCAAGTTTTACGTATCGATTATTGACTTTTTACCCTTCTTTGGTGCCTTGGACATGAGCTAGGAACTTAAGATTTTGCATCAAACGAGGAATAACAGCCGCGTTGCACAGGAGAATGTGAAAAATTTTCATATGTAGTAAGAACCTGTGAAATCAGTCCGTTTTCGTCATTTGTTATCGAATCGACTTAAAGCCAGATCGTCACATTGACCGCACATCTCTCTAAAAAGGTTGTACGTATCGTGTGCAAAGCTAAGTCGCTTGCTGCAGTATGCGGGGACACTAAAATCACCATAGTAGAACACAGATGAAGCTTCTAAGTTGATGTAATAGCCAGTAAGAAGTAAAAAAATTCAAGCTTTAATTATAGATTATTGACATTTTACCCTTCTCTGGTGCCTTCGACATGAGCTACGAATTTAAGATTTTGCATCAAAGGAGGACTAGCAGCCCCGTTGCACGGGAGAATGTGAAAAGCGTTAGTATGTAGTAAAATCCTGAGAAATCCGTCCGTTTTCGTCATTTGTTATCGAATCGGCTTAAAGCCAGATCGTCACATTGACCGCTCTTCTCCCTGAAACGGTTGTACTTATCGTCTGCAAAGCAATGTCGCGTGCTGCGGTACGCGGAGACGCTAATAGCACCATAGTAGAACACAGATGAAGCATATAAGTTGATGTAATAGCCATTCAAAAGTAGTACAATTCAAGTTTTAGGTATCGATTATTGACTTTTTACCCTTCTTTGCTGCCTTGGACATGAGCTAGGATCTTAAGATTCTGCATGAAAGAAGGACTAGCAGCCGAGTTGCACGGGAGAATGTGAAAATTGTTCATATGTAGTAAAAACCTGAGAAATCCGTCCGTTTTCGTCATTTGTTATCGAATCGACTTAAAGCCCAATCGTCACATTGGCCGCTCTTCTCTCTAAAATGGTTGTACTTATCGTCTGAAAAGCTATGTCGCGTTCTGCAGTATGCGAAGACACCAAAAGCACCATAGTAGAACACAGATGAAGCTTCTAAGTTGATGTAATAGCCAGTAAGGTGTAGTACAATTCAAGTTTTAGGTATCGATTATTGACTTTTTACCCTTCTTTGGTACCTTGGACATGAGCTAGGAACTTAAGATTTTGCATGAAAGTGGGAATAGCAGCCGCGTTGCACGGGAGAATGTGAAAAGTGTACATATGTAGCAAAAACCTGAGAAATCCGTCCGTTTTCCTTATTTGTTATCGAATCGACTTAAAGCCAGATCGTCACACTGGCCGCACTTCTGTCTGAAACGGTTACATTTATTGTCTGCAAAGCTATGTCGCCTGCTGCGGTATGCGGAGACACTAAAAGCACCATAGTAGAACACAGATGAAGCTTCTAAATTGATGTAATAGCCAGTAAGAAGTAGTACAATTCAAGTTTTAGGTATCCATCATTGACTTTCTACCCTTCTTTGTTGCCTTATACATGAGCTAGGAACGTAAGGTTTTGCATGAAAGGAGGATTAGCAGCCGCGTTGCACGGGAGAATGTGAAGAGTTTTCATAAGTAGCTAAAACCTGAGAAATCTGACCGCTTTCGTCATTTGTTATCGAATCGACTTAAAGCCAGATCGTCGCATTGGCCGCTCTTCTCTCTGAAACGGTTGTACTTGTCGTCTGCAAAGCTATGTCGCGTGCTGCGGTATGTGGAGACACTAAAAGCACCATAGTAGAACACAGATGAAGCTTCTAAGTTCATGTAATAGCCAGTAAGAAGTAGTACAATTCAAGATTTAGGTAGCGATTATAGACTTTTTACCCTTCTTTGGTGCCTTGGACATGAGCTAGGAACTTAAGATTTTGCATGAAAGTGGGACTAGCAGCCGCGTTGCACGGGAGAATGTGGAAAGTGGTCAGATGTAGTAAAAACCTGAGAAATCCGTCCGTTTTCGTCATTTGTTATCGAATCGACTTAAAGCCAGATCGTCCAATTGGCCGCTCTTCTTACTGAAATGTTTGAATTTTTCGTCTGCAAAGCTATGTCACGTGCTGCGGTATGCGGAGACACTAAAAGCACCATAGTAGATCACAGATGAAGCTTCTAAACTGATGTAATAGCCAGTAAGAACTAGTACAATTCAAGTTTTAGGTATCCATTATTGACTTTCTACCCTTCTTTGTTGCCTTATACATGAGCTAGGAACGTAAGGTTTTGCATGAAAGGAGGATTAGCAGCCGCGTTGCACGGGAGAATGTGAAAAGTTTTCATAAGTAGTAAAAAACTGAGAAATCTGTCCGTTTTCGTCATTTGTTATCGAATCGACTTAAAGCCAGATCGTCCCATTGGCCGCTCTTCTCTCTGAAACGGTTGTACTTGTCGTCTGCAAAGCTATGTCGCGTGTTGCGGTATGCGGAGACACTAAAAGCACCATAGTAGAACACAGATGAAGTTTCTAAGCTGATGTAATATCCAGTAAGAAGTAGTACAATTCAAGTTTTAGGTATCGATTATAGACTTTTTACCCTTCTTTGGTGCCTTGGACATGAGCTAGGAATTTATGATTTTGCATGAAAGGAGGAGTAGCAGCCGCGTTGCACGGGAGAATGTGAAAAGTGTTCATATGTAGCAAAAACCTGAGAAATCCGTCCGTTTTCGTTATTTGTTATCGAATCGACTTAAAGCCAGATCGTTACACTGGCCGCACTTCTGTCTGAAACGGTTACATTTATCGTCTGCAAAGCTATGTCGCGTGCTGCGGTATGCGGAGACACTAAAAGCACCATAGTAGAACACAGATGAAGCTTCTAAGTTGATGTAATAGCCAGTAAGAAGTAGTGCAATTCAAGTTTTAGGTATCGATTATTGACTTCCTACCCTTCTTTGGTGCCTTGGACATGAGCTAGGAACGTAAGGTTTTGCATGAAAGGAGGATTAGCAGCCGGGTTGCACGGGAGAATGTGAAAAGTTTTCATAAGTAGTAAAAACCTGAGAAATCTGACCGTTTTCGTCATTTGTTATCGAATCGACTTAAAGCCAGATCGTCACACTGGCCGCACTTCTGTCTGAAACGGTTACATTTATCGTCTGCAAAGCTGTGTCGCGTGCTGCGGTATGCGGAGACACTGAAAGCACCATAGTAGAACACAGATGGAGCTTCTATGTTAATGTAATAGCCAGTATGAAGTAGTACAATTCAAGTTTTAGGTATCGATTATTGACTTTTTATCCTTCTTTGATGCCTTGGACATGAGCTAGGAACTTAAGATTTTGCATCAAAGGAGGACTAGCAGCCGGTTTGCACGGGAGAATGTGAAAAGTTTTCATATGTAGTAAAAACCTGAGAAATCTGTCGGTTTTCGTCATTTGTTATCGATTTGACTTAAAGCCAGATCGTCACATTGGCCGCTCTTCTCTCTGAAACGGTTGTACTTATCGCCTGCAGAGCTATGTCGCGTGCAGCGGTATGCGGAGACACTAAAAGCACCATAGTAGGACACAGATGAAACTTCTAAGTTGATGTAATAGCCAGTAAGAAGTAGTACAATTCAAGTTTTAGGTATCAGTTATTGACTTTGTACCCTTCTTTGGTGCCTTGTACATGAGCTAGGAATTTAAGATTTTGCATCAAAGGAGGATTAGCAGCCGCGTTGCACGGGAGAATATGAAAAGTGTTCATATGTAGTAAAATCGCTAAAAAAATCCGTCCGTTTTCGTCATTTGTTATCGAATTGACTTAACGCCAGATGGTCACATTGGCCGCTCTTCTCTCTGAAACGGTTGTACTTATCGTCTGCACAGCTGTGTCGCGTGCTGCGGTATGCGGAGACACTAAAAGCACCATAGTAGAACACAGATGAAGCTTCTAAGGTGATGTAATAGCCAGTAAGAAGTAGTACATTTCAAGTTTTAGGTATCGATTATTGTCTTCTTACCCTTCTTTGGTGCCTTCGACATGAGATAGGAACTTCAGATTTTGCATGAAAGTAGAACTAGCAGCCGCGTTGCACGGGAGAATGTGAAAAGTGTTCACATGTAGTAAAAACCTGAGAAATCCTTCCATTTTCGTCATTTGTTATGGAATCGACTTGAAGCCAGATCGTCACATTGGCCGCTCTTCTGTCTGAAACAGTTACATTTATCGTGTGCAAATCTATATCGCGGGCTGTGGTGTGCGGAGACACTAAAAGCACCATAGTAGAATACAGATGAAGCTTCTAAGTTGATGTAATAGTCAGTAAGAAGTAGTAGAATTCAAGTTTTAGGTATCAATTATTGACTTTTTACCCTTCTCTTGTGCCTTGGACATGAGCTAGGAACTTAAGATTTTGCATGAAAAAAGGACTAGCAGCCGCGTTGCGCGGGAGAAATTGAAAAGTGTGCATATGTAGTAAAAACCTGAGAAATCGGTCCGTTTTCGTCATTTGTTATCGAATCGACTTAAAGCCAGATCTACACATTGGCCGCTCTTCTCTCTGAAACGGTTGTACTTATCGTCTGCAAAGCTATGTCGCGTGCTGCGGTATGCGGAGACGCTAAAAACACCATAGTAGAACACAGATGAACTTCTAAGTTGATGTAATAGCCATTCAAAAGTAGTACAATTCAAGTTTTAGGTATCATTTATTGACTTTTTACCCGTCTTTGCTACCTTGGACATGTGCTTTGAACTTAAGATTTTGCATGAAAGGGGGACTATCAGCCGCGTTGCATGGGAGAATGTGAAAAGTTTTCATATGTGGTAAAAACATGAGAAATCCGCCCCTTTTTATCATTTGTTATCGAATCGACTTAAAGCCAGATCGTCACATTAGAATCACTTGTGACTGAAACGGTTACATTTATTGTCTGGAAAGCTATGTCGCGTGCTGCAGTATGCGGAGACAGCAAATGCACCATTGTAATACACAGAAGAAGCTTCTAAGTTGATGTAATAGCCAGTAAGAAGTAGTACAATTCAAGTTTTAGTTATCGATTATTGAATTTTTAGCTGGCTTTGGTGCCTTGGACATGAGCTAGGACCTTAAGATTCTGCATGAAAGGAGGACTAGCAGCCGCGTTGCAAGGGAGAATGTGAAAAGTGTTCATATGTACTAAAAACCTGAGAAATCCGTCCGTTTTCGTCATTTGTTATCGAATCGACTTAAAGCCAGATCTTCACATTGGCCGCTCTTCTCTCTGAAACGGTTGTACTTATCGTCTGCAAAGCTATGTCGCGTGCTGCGGTTTGTGGAGACACTAAAAGCACCATAGTAGAATACAGATAAAGCTTGCAAGTTGATGTAATAGCCAGTAAGAAGTAGTACAATTAAAGTTTTAGGTATCGATTATTGACTTTTTACCCTTCATTGGTGCCTTGCACATGAACTAGGAATTTAAGATTTTCCATGAAAGGAGGACTCGTAGCCGCGTTGCATGGCAGAATGTGAAAAGTGTTCATATGTAGTAAAAACCTGAGAAATCCGTTCGTTATCGTCATTTGTTATCGAATCGACTTTAAAACAGATCGTCACATTGGCCGCTCTTCTCTCTGAAACGGTTGTACTTATCGTCTGCAAAACTTCGTCGCGTGCTGTGGTATAGGGAGACACTAAGAGCACCATAGTAGAACACAGATGAAGCTTCTAAGTTGATGTAATAGACAGTAAGAAGTAGTACAATTCAAGTTCTAGGTATCGATTATTGACTTTTTACCCTTCTTTGGTGAATTGGACATGAGCTAGGAACTTAAGATTTTGCATGAAAGGAGGACTAGCAGCCGCGTTGCATGGGAGAATGTGAAAAGTGTTCATATGCAGTAAAAACCTGAGAAATCCATCCGTTTTCGTCATTTGTTATCAAATAGTAGAACGCAGACGAAGCTTCTAAGTTGATGTAATAGCCAGTAAATAGTAGTACAGTTCAAGTTTTAGGTATCGATTATTGACTTTTTACCCTTCTTTGGTGCCTTGGACATGAGCGAGGACCTTAAGATTTTCCATGAAAGGAGCCATATCGTCACATTGGCCGCTCTTCTCTCTGAAACGGTTACATTTATCGTCTGCAGAGCTATGTCGCGTGCTGCGCTATACGGGACACTAAAAGCACAATAGTAGAATACAGATGAAGCTTGTAAGTTGGTGTATTAGCCAGGTATCGATTATTGACTTTTTACCCTTCTTTGGTGAATTGGACATGAGCTAGGAACTTAAGATTTTGCATGAAAAGAGGACTAGCAGCCGCGTTGCATGGCAGAATGTGAAAAGGGTTCATATGTAGTAAAAACCTGAGAAATCCGTTCCTTATCGTCATTTGTTATCGAATCGACTTTAAAACAGATCGTCACATTGGCCGCTCTTCTCTCTGAAACAGTTGTACTTATCGTCTGCAAAGCTATGTCGCGTGTTGCGGAATGAGGAGACACTAAAAGCACCATAGTAAAACACGGATGAAGCTTCTAAGTTGATGTAATAGCCAGTAAGAAGTAGTACAATTCATGTTTTAGTTATCGATTATTGACTTTTTAGCTGGCTTTGGTGCTTTTGACATGAGCTAGGAAATTAAGATTTTGCATGAAAGGAGGACTAGCAGCCGCGTTGCATGGGAGAATGTGAAAAGTGTTCATATGTAGTAAGAACCTGAGAAATCCATCCGTTTTCGTCATTTGTTATCAAATCGACTTAAAGCCAGATCGTCACATTGGCCGCTCTTCTGTCTGAAACAGTTACATTTATCGTGTGCAAAGCTATGTCGCGTGCTGTGGTATGCGGAGACACTAAAAGCACAATAGTAGAACACAAACGAAGCTTCGAAGTGGATGTAATAGCCAGTAAGAAATAGTACAATTCAAGTTTTAGGTATGGATTACTGTCTTTTTACGCTTTTTTGTTGTTTGGACATGAGCTAGGAACTTAAGATTTTGCATGAAAGGAGGACTAGCCGCCGCGTTGCACGGGAGAATGTGAAAAGTTTCCATATGTAGTAAAATCCAGAGATATCCGTCCGTTTTCGTCATTTGTTATCGAATCGGCTTAAAGCCAGATCGTCACATTGGCCGCTCTTCTCTCTGAAACGGTTGTACTTACCGTCTGCAAATTTATGTCGCGTGCTGCGGTATGCGGAGACACTAAAAGCACCATCGTAGAACACAGATGAAGCTTCTAAGTTTATGTAATAGCCAGTTAGAGGTAGTACAATTCAAGTTTTAGGTATCGATTATTGACTTTTTAGCTGGCTTTGGTGCCTTGGACATGAGCTAGGACCTTAAGATTCTCCGTGAAAGGAGGACTAGAAGCCGTGTTGCAAGGGAGAATGTGAAAAGTGTTCATTTGTAGTAAAAACCTGAGATATCCGTCCGTTTTCGTCATTTGTTATCGAATCGACTTAGCCAGATCGTCACATTGGACGCTCTTCTGTCTGAAACAGTTACATATATCGTGTGCAAAGCTATTTTTCGCGCTGTGGTATGCGGAGACACGAAAAGCACCATAGTAGAACACAGATGAAGCTTCTAAGTTGGTGTAATAGCAGTAAGAAGTAGTACAATTAAAATTTTAGGTATCGATTATTGCCTTTTTACCCTTCATTGGTGCCTTGAACATGAGCTAGGAACTTAAGATTTTGCATGAAAGGAGGACTAGCATCTGCGTTGCTTGGGAGAAAGTAAAAAGTGTTCATATGTAGTAAAAACCTGATAAATCCGTCCGTTTTCGTCATTTGTTATCGAATCGACTTAAAGCCAGATCTTCACAATGGCCGCTCTTCTCCCTGAAACGGTTGTACTTATAGTCTGCAAAGCTATGTCGCGTTCTGCGGTTTGCGGAGACACTAAAAGCACCATAGTAGAATACAGATAAAGCTTGCAAGTTGATGTAATAGCCAGTAAGAAGTAGTACAATTCAAGTTTTAGGTATCGATTATTGACTTTTTACCCTTCATTAGTGCATTGGACATGAGCTAGGAACTTAAGATTTTGCATGAAAGGAGGACTCGCAGCCGCGTTGCATGGCAGAATGTGAAAAGGGTTCATATGTAGTAAAAACCTGAGAAATCCGTTCGTTATCGTCATTTGTTATCGAATCGACTTTAAAACAGATCGTCACATTGGTCGCTCTTCTGTCTGAAACGGTTACATTTATCGTGTTCAAAGCTATGTCGCGTTCTGCGGTATGCGGAGACACTAAAAGCACCATAACAGAACACAGATGAAGCTTTTAAGTTGATGTGATAGCCTGTACGAAGCAGTACAATTCAAGTTTTAGTTATCGATTATTGAATTTTTAGACTATTTTGGTGCCTTGGACATGAGGTAGGACCTTACGACCTTGCATGAAGGGAGGTCTAGCAGCCGCGTTGCACGGGGGAATGTGAAAAGTGTTCATATGTAGTGAAAACCTGAGAGATCCGCCCATTTTGTCATTTGCTATCGAATCGACCTTTGCCTGATGGTCATATAGGCCGCCCTTCTCTCTGAAACGCTTACATTTAAAGTGTGCAAAGCAAGGTCTCGTGCTGCGGTATGCGGAGACACTAAACGCACCATAAAGGATCACAGAAGAAGCTTCTCAGTTAATGTGATAGACAGTACGAAGCAGTACAGTTAAAGTTTTAGGTATCGATTATTGACTTTTTAGACTGTTTTGGTGCCTTGGACATGAGCTAGGACCTCACGATTTTGAATGAAGGGAGGTCTAGCAGCCGCGTTGCACGGGAGAATGTGAAAAGTGCTCATGTGTGGTGAAAACCTGAGAAATCCGCACGTTTTCGTCATTTGCTATCGAATCGACTTAATGCCAGATCGTCATATTGGCCGCTCTTCTCTCTGAAACGGTTACACTTATCGTGTGCAAAGCTATGTCGCGTGCTGCGGTATGCGGAGACACTAAAAGCACCATAACAGAACACAGAAGAAGCTTCTATGATGACATGACAGCCAGTGCGAAGCCGTAAAATTCAAGTTTCAGTTATCGATTACTGACTTTTTAGACGGCTTTGGTTCCCTTGACATAAGCTTCGACCTTAAGATATTGCATGAAGGGAGATCTAGGAGCTGCGTTGCATGGGGGAATGTGAAATGTGTTCATATGTAGTGAAAACCTGAGAAATCCACCCGTTTTCGTCATTTGTTATCTAATCGACTTAATGCCAGATCGTCATATAGGCCGCTATTCACTCTGAAACCGTTACATTTATCGTGTGCAAAGCTATGTCGCGTGCTGCGGTATGTGGAGACACTAAAAGGTCCATAACAGAACACAGATGAAGCTTCTAAGTTGATGTGATAGCCAGTACGATGCAGTACAATTCAGGTTCTAGTTATCGATAATTGACTTTTTAGACTGCTTTGGTGCCTTGTACATGAGCTAGGACCTTAAGATTTTCCATGAATGGAGATCTAGCAACCGCGTTGCACGGGGGAATGTGGAAAGTGTTCATATGTAGTGAAAACCTGAGAAATCCGTCCGTTTTCGTCATTTGCTATCGAATCGACTTTTGCCAGATGGTCATATTGGCCGCTCTTCTCTCTGAAACGGTTACATTTATCGTTTTCAAAGTTATGTCGCGTGCTGCGGTATGCGGAGACACTAAAAGCACCATAACAGAACACAGATGAAGCTTCTAAGTTGATGTGATAGCCTGTACGAAGCAGTACAATTCAAGTTTTAGTTATCGATTATTGAATTTTTAGACTATTTTGGTGCCTTGGACATGAGGTAGGACCTTACGACCTTGCATGAAGGGAGGTCTAGCAGCCGCGTTGCACGGGGGAATGTGAAAAGTGTTCATATGTAGTGAAAACCTGAGAGATCCGCCCGTTTTGTCATTTGCTATCGAATCGACCTTTGCCTGATGGTCATATAGGCCGCCCTTCTCTCTGAAACGCTTACATTTAAAGTGTGCAAAGCAAGGTCTCGTGCTGCGGTATGCGGAGTCACTAAACGCACCATAAAGGATCACAGAAGAAGCTTCTCAGTTAATGTGATAGACAGTACGAAGCAGTACAGTTAAAGTTTTAGGTATCGATTATTGACTTTTTAGACTGTTTTGGTGCCTTGGACATGAGCTAGGACCTCACGATTTTGAATGAAGGGAGGTCTAGCAGCCGCGTTGCACGGGAGAATGTGAAAAGTGCTCATGTGTGGTGAAAACCTGAGAAATCCGCACGTTTTCGTCATTTGCTATCGAATCGACTTAATGCCAGATCGTCATATTGGCCGCTCTTCTCTCTGAAACGGTTACACTTATCGTGTGCAAAGCTATGTCGCGTGCTGCGGTATGCGGAGACACTAAAAGCACCATAACAGAACACAGAAGAAGCTTCTATGATGACATGATAGCCAGTGCGAAGCCGTAAAATTCAAGTTTCAGTTATCGATTACTGACTTTTTAGACGGCTTTGGTTCCCTTGACATAAGCTTCGACCTTAAGATATTGCATGAAGGGAGATCTAGGAGCTGCGTTGCATGGGGGAATGTGAAATGTGTTCATATGTAGTGAAAACCTGAGAAATCCACCCGTTTTCGTCATTTGTTATCTAATCGACTTAATGCCAGATCGTCATATAGGCCGCTATTCACTCTGAAACCGTTACATTTATCGTGTGCAAAGCTATGTCGCGTGCTAAGGTATGCGGAGACACTAAAAGCACCATAACAGAACACAGATGAAGCTTCTAAGTTGATGTGATAGCCAGTACGATGCAGTACAATTCAGGTTTTAGTTATCGATTATTGATTTTTTAGACTGCTTTGGTGGCTTGTACATGAGCTAGGACCTTAAGGTTTTCCATGAATGGAGATCTAGCAGCAGCGTTGCACGGGGGAATGTGGAAAGTGTTCATATGTAGTGAAAACCTGAGAAATCCGTCCGTTTTCGTCATTTGCTATCGAATCGACTTTTGCCAGATGGTCATATTGGACGCTCTTCTCTCTGAAACGGTTACATTTATCGTGTTCAAAGCTATGTCGCGTGCTGCGGTATGCGGAGACACTAAAAGCAAAATAACAGAACACAGATGAAGCTTCTAAGTTGATGTGATAGCCTGTACGAAGCAGTACAATTCAAGTTTTAGTTATCGATTATTGAATTTTTAGACTATTTTGGTGCCTTCGACATGAGGTAGGACCTTACGACCTTGCATGAAGGGAGGTCTAGCAGCCGCGTTGCACGGGGGAATGTGAAAAATGTTCATATGTAGTGAAAACCTGAGAGATCCGCCAGTTTTCGTCATTTGCTATCGAATCGACTTAATGCCAGATCGTCATATTGGCCGCTCTTCTAACTGAAACGGTTACATTTATCGTGTGCAAAGCTAGGTCTCGTGCTGCAGTATGCGGAGACACTAAAAGCACCATAATACAACACTGATGAAGTTTCTAAGCTGTTGTGATAACCAGTAAGAAGCAGTACAATTCAAGTTTTAGTTATCGATTATTGACTTTTTAGACGGTTTTGGTGCCTTGGACATGACCTAGGACCTTAAGATTTTGCATGAGGGAGTTCTAGCAGCCGTGTTTTACGGGGGAATGTGAAAAGTGTTCATATGTAGTGAAAACCTGAGAAACCCTCCCGTTTTCGTCATTTGCTATCGATTCGACTTAATGCGAGATCGTCATATTGGCCGCTCTTCTCTCTGAAAAGGATACATTTATCGTGTGCAAAGCTATGTCGCGTGCTGTGGTATGCGGAGACACTAGAAGCACCATAATAGAACACAGAAGAAGCTTCTAGGTCGATGTTATAGCCAGTACGAAGCAGTACAATTCAAGATTTAGTTATCGATTACTGACTTTTTAGACGATTTTGGTGCCATGGAAATGCGCTAGGACTTACGACCTTGCATGAAAGGAGAATAGCAGCCGCGTTGCACGGGGGAGTGTGAAAAGTGATCGTATGTAGTGAATACCTAAGAAATCCGCTCGTTTTCGTCATTTGCTATCGAATCGACTTAATGCCAGATCGTCATATTGGCCACTCTTGTCTCTGAAATGGTTACATTTATCGTGTGCAAAGCTATGTCGCGTGCTGCGGTACGCGGAGACACTAAAAGCTCCATAATAGAACACAGAAGAAACTTCTAAGTTGATGTGATAGCCAGTACGAAGCAGTACAATTCAAGTTTCAGTTATCTTTTATTGACTTTTTTGCCGGCTTTGGTGCCTTGGACATGAGCTAAGAACTGAAAGTTTTGCATGAAGGGAGATCTGGCAGCTGCGTTGCACGGGGGAATGTCAAAAGTGTTCTTATGTAGTGAAAACCTGAGAAATCCGCCCGTTTTCGTCATTTGCTATCGAATCGACTTTTGCCAGATCGTCATATTGGCCGGTATTCTCCCTGAAAAGGTTATATTTATCGTGAGGAAAGGGATGTCGCGTGCTGCGGTATGCGGAGATACTAAAAGCACCATAATAGAACACAGAAGAATCTTCTAAGTTGATGTGATAGCTAGTACGAAGCAGTACAATTCAAATTTTAGATATCGATTATTGAATTTTTAGACGGTTTTATTGCCTTGGACATGAGCTAGGACATTACGATTTTGCATGAAGAGAGGTCTAACAACCGCGTTGCACAGGTGAATGTGAAAAGTGTTCATATGTTGTGAAAACCTGATAAACCCGCCCGTTATGGTCATTTGCTATCGAATCGACTTAATGCCAGATCGTCATATTGGCCGTACTTCTCTCTGAAACGGTTACACTTATCGTCTGCAAAGCTATGTCGCGTGCTGCGGTATGCCGAAACACTAAAAGCACCATAGTAGAACACAGAAGAAGCTTCTAAGTTGATGTGATAGCCAATACGCAGCAGTACAATTCAGGTTTCAGTTGTCGATTATTGACTTTTTAGACGGCTTTGGTTCCTTTGACATGAGCTAGGACCTTAAGATATTGCATAAAGGGATGTCTAAGAGAAGCGATGCACGGGCGAATGTGAAAATTGTTCATATGTAGAGAAAACCTGAGATAACCGAGCGTTTTCGTCATTTGCTATCGAATCGACTTAATTACAGATTGTCATATTGCCCGCAATTCTCTCTGAAACCATTACATTTAGCGTGTGCCAAGCTATGTCGCGTGCTGCGGTATGAAGAGACACTAAAAGCACCATAATAGATCACAGAAGATGCTTCTAAGTTGATGTGATAGCCAGTAAGAAACAGTGCAATTCAGATTTTAGTTATCGATTATTGACTTCTTAGACGGCTTTGTTGCCTTGGACATGACCTAGGACCTTAAGATTTTGCATGAAGGGAGGTCTAGCAGCCGCGTTGCACGGGGGAATGTGAAAAGTGTTCATATGTTGTGAAAACCTGAGAAATCCGTCCGTTTTCGTCATTTGCTATCGAATCGACTTTTGCCAGATCGTCATATTGGCCACTCTTTTCTCTGAAACGGTTACATTTATCGTGTGCAAAGCTTCGTCGAGTGCTGCGGTATGCGGAGACACTAAAAGCACGATAATAGAAAGCAGAAGAAGCTTCTAAGTTGGTGTGATAGCCAAAACGAAGCAGTACAATTCAAGTTTTAGTTATCGATTGTTGACCTTTATGACGGCTTTGGTGCATTGGACATGAGCTAGGACCTTAAGATTTTCCATGAAGGGAGGTCTAGCAGCCGCGTTGCACGGAGGAATGTGAAAAGTGTTGATATGTAGTGGAAACCGGAGAAATCCGCCCGTTTTCGTCATTTGCTATAGAATCGAATTAATGCCAGATCTTCATATTGGCCGCTCATCAATCTGAAACTGTTACATTTATCGTGTGCAAAGCAATATGGCGTGCTGCGGTATGTGGAGACACTAAAAGCACCATAATAGAACACAGATGAAGCTTCTAAGTTAATGTGATAGTCAGTACGATGCAGTACAATTCAAGTTTTAGTTATCGATTATTAACTTTTTAGACGGCTTCGGTGTCTTGGACCTGATCCAGGCACTTAAGATTTTGCATGAACCGAGGTCTAGCAGCCACGTTGCACTCGAGATTGTGAGAAGTGTTCATATGTAGTGAAATACTGAGAAATCCGCTCTTTTTCGTCATTTTCTATCAAGTCGAATTAATGCCAGATCGTTATAATGGCCGCTCTTATCTCAGAAACGGTTACATTTTTCGTGTACAAAGCTATGTCGCGTGCTGCGGAATGCCTAGACGTTAAAAGCTCCATTATAGAACACAGAAGAAGCTTCTAAGTTGATGTGATAGTTAGTACGAAACAGTACAATTCAAGTCTTAGTTATCGATTATTGAATTTTTAGACGGATTCGGTGCCTTGGACATGAGCTAGGACATTACGATTTTGCATGAAGGGAGGTCTAGCGACCGCGTTGCACGGGGGAATGTGAAAGGTGTTCTTATGTAGTGAAAACCTGAGAAATCCGCCCGTTTTCGTCATTTGCTATCGAATCGACTTAATGCCAGATCGTCATATTGGCCGGTATTCTCCCTGAGAAGGTTACATTTATCGTGAGGAAAGCTATGTCACGAGCTGCAGTATGCGGAGTCACTAAAAGCACCATAATACATCAAAGAAGAAGCTTCTAAGTTGATGTGATATCCGTTTCGAAGCAGTCCAATTCAAGTTTTAACTATCGCTTATTGACTTTTTAGACGGCTTTCGTGGCTTGGACATGAGGTAGGTCCTTAAGATTTTGCATGAGGGAGGTCTAGCAGCCGCATTTGACGGGGGAATGTGAGAGGTGTTCATATATAGTGAAAACCTGGGAAATCCGCCCGTTCTCCTCATTTGCTATCGAATCGACATTTGCCAGATCGTCATATTGGCGGCTCTTCTCTCTGAAACGGTTACATTTATCGTGTGCAAAGCTATGTCACGTGCTGCGGTATGCGGAGACACTAAAAGCTCCACAATAGAACACAGAAGAAGCTTCTAAGTTGATGTGATAGCCAAAACGAAGCAGTACAATTCAAGTTTTAGCTATCGATTATTGACTTTTTAGACGGCTTTGGTGTCTTGGACATGAGCTAGGACATTAAAATTTTGCATGAAGGGAGATCTAGCAGCCGCGTTGCACGGGGGAATGTGAAAAGTGTTCATATGTAGTGAAAACCTGATAAACCCGCCCGTTTTCTTCATTTGCTATCGAATCGACTTAATGCCAGATCGTCATATTGGCCGTACTTCTCTCTGAAACGGTTACATTTATCATTTGCAAAGCTATGTCGCGTGCTGCGGTATGCGGAGACACTAAAAGCACCATAATGGATCACAGAAGAAGCATCTAAGTTGATGTGATAGCTAGTACGTAGCAGTACAATTCAAGTTTTAGATATGGATTATTGAATTTTTAGACGGTTTTGGTGCCTTCGACATGAGCTAGGACATTACGATTTTGCATGAAGGGAGGTCTAGGAGCTGTGTTGCACTGGGGAATGTGAAAAGTGTTCATATGTAGTGAAAACCTGAGAAATCCGCCCGTTTTCGTCATTTGCTATCGTATCAGCTTAATGCCAGATCGTCATATTGGCCGCTTTTCTCTCTGAAACCGTTAGATTTATCGTGTTCAAAGCTATGTCGCGTGCTTCGGTATGCGGAGACACTAAAATCACCATAGTAGAACACAGAAGAAGCTTCTAAGTTGATGTGATAGCCAGTACGAAGCAGTACAATTTAAGTTTAGCTATCGATTATTGATTTTGTAGACGGCTTTGTTGCGTTGGGCATGAGCTAGGACCTTCAGATTTTGCATGAAGGGAGCTCTAGTAGCCGCATTGCTCGGGGGAATGTGCAAAAGTGTTCATATGTAGTGATAACCTGAGAAACCCGCCAGTTTTTGTCATTTGCTATCGAATCGACTTAATGCCAGATCGTCAGATTAGACGCTCTTCTCTCTGATACGGTTAAATTTATCGTCTGCAAAGCTATGGCGCGTGCTGCGTATGCGGAGATACTAAAAGCACCATAGTAGAACTCAGATGAAGCTTCTAAGTTGATGTAATAGCTAGTAAGAAGTAATACAACACAAGTTTTAGATATCGATTATTGTCTTTTTAGACTTTGGTGCTTTTGACATGAGCTAGGACCTTACGATTTTGCATGATGGGAGGTCTAGCAGCCGCGTTGCACGAGAGAGTGTGAAAAGTGTTCATTCGTAGTAAAAACCAGAGAAATCAGTCCGTTTTCGTCATTTGTTATCGAATCGGCTTTTAGCTAGATCGTCACATTGGCCGGTCTTCTCTCTGAAACGGTTACATTTATCGACTGCAAATCTATGTCGCGTGCTGCGGTATGCGTAGACACTAAAAGCAGCATAGCAGAACACATAAGAGGCTTCTAAGTTGATGTAATAGGCAGTAAGAAGCAGTACAATTCAAGTTTTAGTTATCGATTATTGACTTTTTAGCCTTCTTTGGTGCCTAGGACTTGAGCTAGGACCTTACAATTTTGCACGAAAGAAGAACTAGCACAAGGGAGAATGTGAAAAGTGTTCAAAAGTAGTAAAAACCTGTGAAATCCGTCCGTTTTCGTCATTTGTTATCAAATCGTCTTAAAGTGAGATCGTCACATTGGCCACTCTTCACTCTGAAACGGTTACATTTATCGTCTGCAAAGCTAAGTCGCGTGCTGCGGTATACGGAGACAATAAAAGCACCATAGTAGAACACAGAAGAAGACTCTCAGAAGATGCAATCTTCTAGTACGAAGCATTACAATTCACATTTTACTTATCTATTATTGACTTATTAACCGGCTTTGGTTATTTGGAGATGAGCTATGACCTTGAGATTGTTCATGAAACGAGGTCTGTCTTCCACGTTGCGCCTGAGAATGTGAAAAGTGTTCATATGTAGTAAAAACCTGAGAAATCCTCCCGTTTTCGTCATTTTCTATTTAATCGATTTACTGCCAGATCGTCATATTGGCCGCTTTTCTCTCTGAAACTGTTACATATATCGTCTGCAAGCTTATGTCGCGTGCTGCGTTATGCGGAGACAGTCAAAGCATCACAGTAGAACACAGATGAAGCTTCTCTGTTGGTGTAATCAGCGAGAAAGAACAAGTAATAAGCAGTACAATTAAAATTTTAGTTATCATTTATTGACTTATTAGCCTGCTTTGGTACCTTGGACATGAGCTAGGGCCTTAAGATTTTGCATGAAACGCGGTCTGGACGCCACGTTGCACGGGATGATGGGAAAAGTGTCCATTTGTAGTAAAAACCTAAGAAATCCGACCGTTTTCTTCATTTGCTGTCGAATCGACTTATTGGCAGATCGTCACATCGGCCGCTTTACGCTCTGAGACGGTTAAATTTATAGTCTGCAAACTTATGTCGCCTGCTGCGGTTTGCGGAGACACTAAAAGCACCACAGTAGAAGACAGAAGAAAGTGTTAAGAAGATGTATTTGGCCAGTAAGAAGCAGTACAATTCAAGTTTTAGTTATCGATTACTGACTTATTAGCCGGCTTTGGTGCCTTGGACATGATCGAGGACCTCAAGCTTTTGCATCAAACGAGGTCTGAACGCCACGTTGCACGGGGAAATGTGAAACGTGTTAATATGTAGTAAAAACCTAAGAAAACCTTTCGCATTTATTTAAGTTCCGTTAGTACAATAAGAATCTGTTAAAAAACTGACTACAATAATCATAATCTTGCTGTACAAGGGAAGTAGCTACTATTATTAACAGTATTTATTAACAGCAAATAAAACAAAAGGTAAAACAGAAAGATTATCAAACGCCTAATGGCACAGTAACGAAACTGAAAACAGTTCGCGACAATTTCTTCTGAAATTATTTCACCAGGAAACAACAAGAACAGCGATTGAAGACTACTAAAGTTCCAAAATAAACCACTATACACAAACAACTAATTAGTACTTAGCTTTGGATGTCCCGCTACAGCTGCAACTGGTCAGCGCGGAATGTAAACACAGGTAAGAAGTTAAGTTGCTCGATACGAAACACTCGCAAATATCAGGTCACAACCCAAGAAAGGCGGAGGTGAATGAAGAAACCACTAATAAGTATCTTATATAGTAAATATTATCACAAAAACCGTTAAAATATGTATCTGAAACCTATAAATGTATGAAAACTTAGAGAGCGATTTCACACGCACTCACGCGCCTAATCGTAATGCCAGATCGTCGCAGTGGCAGCTTTGCTCACGGAACTGTTTACATATACATCTGGAAACTTACGTCATGTGCTGTGGTATGCGGTCGCACCACAAACAACAAAATAGGAGCTTCTCATTTGATGCAATCGGCAGGTAAGAAGTAGTACTACTCAAGTTTTAGGTATCGAAAATTCAACTGTAGGCCGGTTCTGGTGTCTTGCAGTTGATAGAGGACCTTGGAACATGTCTGTCTTTTTACCCCCCTCCGCCCTCGTAAGATGACTGTCTACGTACACCCGCCACCCCCCCCCCCCCCCTCGTAATATGTCTGTCTACCTACTCACGCCTTCTGAAAATGTGTGTCTACCCACTTCCCCCTCAGAAGATGACTCTCTACTTATCCCCCCAACCGGAAAACGTCAGTTTTCCCACCCCCCTCCCCCCCTCAGAAGATGACTGTCTACCTACACACCCTCGGAAGATACCTGTCTACCTAACCCCCCCCCCCTCGTTTGGAACATGTCTGCCTACCTACCAGCCTCTCAAAATATGTCTTTCTATCTACATCTCCCACCCCCCTCAGAAGATCACTCACTACCTACTCCGCACGTGGATGATGTCTGTCTCCCTAACCCACCCTTCAGAAGATGTTTGCCTACCTACTACTCCATGGAAGATGTCTCTATACATACCACCTATCGGGTGATGTTTGTCTACTCGCCCCCCCCCCACCCCATAAGATGCCAATCTAACATCCCCCCCTGTGAAGATGCCTATCTATCGCCTAGCTCGGAAGCTACCCCAACTCAGAAGATTCCTATCTACCTGCACTTGGAAGATGACTATCTCTCCATCACCTTCAGAAGACTCTTATCTACCCCCTCAGAAGATGGCTGTCTACATACCCCACCCTCAGAATATGACTCTCTCTGATCTCCCACCCTATCTGTCTGTCTACCATTCTCACACATCGAGAGAGGTGGTACAGTGGTTAGCACACTGGACTCGCATTCGGGAGGACGACGGTTCAATCCCGTCTCCGGCCATACTGATTTAGGTTTTCCGTGATTACCCTAAATCGTTTCAGGCAAATGCCGGGATGGTTCCTTTGAAAGGGCATGGCCAATTTCTTTCCCAATCCTTCCCTAACCCGAGCTTGCGCTCCGTCTCTAATGACCTCGTTGTCGACGGGACGTTAAACACTAACCACCACCACCACCATTCTCACAATCAGAAACTGTCTGTCTACCTACCTCCCCCCCCCCCCCCCCGAAGATGTTTGCCTATCTGCCTAGGTACCGCCATTTAGATGGTGTCTGCCTACCTACACCCACTTCAAAAGGTGTGTAACTGACTACCCCACCTCCGAAGATCTCTGTCAAACCCTCCTCCCATCCCTGGAGGATGTATGTGTGCAGACCCCCCTCTTGGAAGACATTTGACAACCGAAAAAACCGCTTTGGAAGATGTATGACTTCCTACCACTACCCTCGGAAGGTGTATGTCTAGCTAGCACACCCTCGAAGATGCCTGTCTATCTACCGAACCGCGGTATATGCCTGCCTCACCCTGTCAGAATATGTCTGTCTACATACCCCACATGGAAGATGTCTGTCTACTTACCCCCCCCCCCCCCCTTGGAAGATGTTTGTCTACCTAGCCCCTCTTGGAAGATGTCTGCCCACATAAACACACACTCGGAATATGTATGACTAGCCACCACTCCCCTCGGAACATGTGTGTCTACCTACCCCACTTCCGGACATGTCTCTCTACCTATGCCCCCACTCATAAGTTGTGTGTCTACCAACCCGCCATTTGAAGATGTCTGTCAACCTGGCCCTCCCTCAGAAAATGTCTGTCTACCTGCCCACCTTACAATATTTATGTCTACCAAAACCCGGAGGATGTCTGTCTACCCAACACTCCCCTCAGAAGATGATTGTCTACCTACCCCCGGAAGATTTCAGTCTACCTGCACCCCCTCACTTCTGAAAGATGCCTGTCAATCAACCCCTCCAACAGAAAATGTCTGTCTACCTACTGCCCCTCGAAAGTTGTATGTCTATCACCCCTCCTCGGGAGATGTCTGTCTACCTACCCCCCTTCAGAAGATGTCTATCTACCTACCCTCCACCCCCTCGGTAAATGCCTGTCTACCCAACCCCCTCTCGGGAAAAGTATGTCTATCTATCCCCACTCGGAAGATGGGTGTCTACCTACCACCTCCCTCGGAATATGTCTGTATATCTAACCCGACCTCGGAATATGATTTTCCACCTACTGCATGGGAGATGTCAGTCCACCTGCACCCCACTTTGTAAAATGCCTGTCTACTTTCCACCCCTTTGGAAGATGTCTATCATCCCACCTCGGAAGATGTCTGTCTACCTACCCCCCTCTGAACATGATTGCCTACTGAACCACAACTCAGAAGATGATTGTCTACTGACCACCCAGAAGATGGAAGCCTACCTGCCCCCTCCCACTACAACAGAAGATGACCATACATCTAACCCCCTTGGTTGATGTCTGTTAATCTCCCCCCCCCCCCCTTGGAGGACTTTGTCTTCCTACCCCCTCGGAAGATGTATGTATTCCATTCGCCCCTCAGAAGATGTCTATCTTCCAACCCCCCTCAGACGATTTTTGTCTACCTACCCTGCCTTGGTATATGTATGTCTTCCTACACCCCCTCATATGATGTCTGCATACCTACCCCCCTCGGAAGAAGTTTATCATCCCTCTGTTGGAGATTTTCTGTCTACCTTGCCCCCCCCCCCCCCCTCGGAAGATATATGTCTTCATATCCTCTACCCTTGGTGCCTACATACTCAACCTCAGAAGATGTCTACCAACCTACCCCACCTTATAAGAAATCTTTCTACCTACCCCCCCCCTCGTAATATCTGTGTCTACCCCTCGTAAAATGTCTATCTTTCCCAGTTGGAAAGATGTCTATCATCCCACTCTTAGAAGGTGTCTGTCTACCTATCCTCCCACTCTGAAGATGTCTGTGTACCTACCCTCCCTCAGGAGATATCGGTCTAATTGCCCACCGGGACTATGTCTATCTATATACTCTCAGCCTTGGAAAATACGTGCCTACTTACTCCACCCCCTGTAAGATATCTGTCTACCTACAACCTGCCCTCGGAAACTGTCTGTCTACATACACCCTCTAATAAGATGTCTGTCTACCTACCCCACACTGTCTGTCTTCCTACCCCAACCATCCTCGGAAGATGTATGTCTACCTACCCCTCCTTGGAAAATGCCTGTCTACCTAAATCTCGCTTGGAAAATATCTGTCTGCCTACCCCCCATCCTTGGAAGGTGTCTGTCCACCAACTCTCCTGTCGGAAGATGTATGGCTACCTAACCCCCCTCAGAAGATGTCTGTCCATCTATCTGCCTGTGGGATGTGTATGTCTACCTAACTACCTTAGACAATGTCAGTCTACATACCCCCCTCGGAAGATACCTGTCTACCAATACTCATCTACATGCCAAAACTAATAATAAGATAGCTGCCAACCTAACCCACCTCAGAAGGTCTCTGTTTATGCACCCAAACTGAACATGTATGTCTATCTACCCCCCAGAAGTTGTCTGTCTACCTGCCCCCTCAGAAAATGTCAGTCGACCTACCCCCCCTTGGAAGATTTCTGTCTACCTATAACACCTCACGGAAAATATCTGTCTACCAGCCCCCTCTCAGAAGATGTCTCTCTACCTACCACCCCCCTCAGAAGTAGTATATCTATCTACCCTACCCTTGAAACATGTCTGTCTACCTACCCCCCCCCCCCCCAGTCAGCAGATGTCTGTCTACCACCTACATAAGTTGTCTATCTACACCCGCTCGGAAGATGTCTGTCCAATACACCACCCTCAGAAGATATCTGTCCTACCCCTCTCGAAAATGTTAGTCTACCTACACCCCAGATAATGAATGTCTACCAACCCCACCTCGGAAGATGATTGTCTACCTACCCCATAGAAGATGTGTTTACCTACCACCACTCGTAGTATGTGTGTTTACCTACCCCCATTGGAAAATATCGGTCTACCAACCGCCCTTGAAGATGTATGCCTACATACCCAACACCCTCGGAAGACGTCTGGCTACCTAGCTCCCCCTACGAAGATATCTGCCTTCATACCCACTTCTATTGGAAGATGTCTGTCAACATACCCAAATTCAGAAAACGACTGCCTACCTACCCCACCTCAGAAGATGTCTGCCTACCAACCACCCCTCGGAATATGTATGTCTACCTACACTCATTCGGAATATTGCTTTCTACCACCCCTCCCTCTGAACATGTCTATCTCCCTCCCTCCCTCAGAACATGTCTATCTACCAGCATCCCCCACCTCCTATGAAGTCTCTCTCACTACCCCCACCCCCTCCCCCTTCGAAAGTGACACCCTACCTACCATCCTCAGGAAATGTCAGTCTTCCTACTCCCCATACCTCAGAAGGTGTGTCTAACTATCCCCATGGACAATGTCTGTCTACATACCCCTAGCCTCAGAAAATACTTGTCTAACTACACCCCCTCAGATTATTTCTGTCTACCTACAACCCAGCCTCGGATAATGTCTGTCTACCTACCCCCTCACTAATTGTCTCTCTACCTACGCTACCTTAGAAGATGTCTGTCTACATATCCCTCATCCTCTGAAGCTGTATGTCTACTACCCCTGCTCAGAAGATATCTGTCTACTTAAAAAAACCCTCAGAACATGTCTGTCTAAAACCCCCCCCCCCCTCAGTTGTCTGTCTACCTACCCCCTTGAAGATGTCTGTCTACCTACCCCCAGTAAAACATCTCTGTACCCATCTTCCCCTCAGAAAATGATTGTCTACCTACCCCTGTATGTAAGATGTCTCACTACCTACCCCACCCCTTCGGGAAATGTCTATCTATCTACCCCATCCACTCATGGAAGATGCTTATCTAATCACCTTGGAAGATGCCTTTCTACCCCAGCTCAGAAATTGTTTATCTACCCCCTCCTCAGAAGATGTCGGCCAGTGTACCACCCCTTCAGAAAATGTCTATCTACCACCCTTGGAAGATGTATGTCTGTCTACCCCTTCAAAGATATATGTCTACCTGCCCAACTCGGAAAATGTCCGTCAATGTGCCCCCTTTGGAAAATGTCTAACATCACCAAACTCAGTAGATGTGTGTCTATCTGTCCCACACCCTCGGAAGATGTCTGTATTTCCAGCCCATCTCAGAAGAAGTATGTTTACCAACTTTACATCAGGAGAAGTCTGTCCAACTACCCCCTAGGAAGGTCTCTGTCTCCCTACCCCCTCTTGGAAGATACCTCTCTACCTACAAAACCCCCCAGAAAATGTCTGTCTACCTACCCCCTCAGAAGGTTTCTGTCTACCTACACCTCCTCAGATGATGTCTATCTACCTACCCCCCCCCCTCATCCTCAGAAGACGTATGTCTACCTACCATCCTCAGAAGATGTCTGTCTACCTAACCACCCCCCCAGAAGATTTCTGTCTATCTACTGCCTCCCTTAGAAGAAGTCTGTTACCAACACACCCATCAGAAGATGTCAGTCTACCAATCCCCACCTCAGAAGATGTCAGTCTTACCCCCCCCCCTTGGAAAAAGTCTATCAACCTCCCTCATCAGATGTCCATCTACCACCCCATCAGAAGATGTCTGTCAACATACCCCCAGAAGATGGCACTTTTCCCAACCACAATCAGAAGATGTTTGTCTACCTGCCCTTCTGCTATAGGAAGATTACCTATCAGCCCTCAGAATATGTCTGTCTACCTAAATTCCCTCAGAAGATGTCTTACTACCAACCATCCCCCCTAAGGAAAAGTCTGTCTATCTACCCCCCCCCCCCCCTCAGAGGAATTTCTATCTAACCCCTAACTAGAAGTCTGTCTACCTATACCCCCTATCTAAGGTGTCTGTCTACATACCCAACCTCCAAAGATGACTGTCTACCTCCCGCCCTCAAAAACGTTGGTGTACCCATCTTCCCCCTCAGAAGATGATTGTCTACCTACTCCCATGTGCTAGATGTCCCTCTACCTGCCTCCCTTTGGAAGATGTCTATCTAACTGCCCGCTCCACCCACAAAGATGCCTTTCTAATACTGGCAGAACATGTCTATCAACCCCCCCTCAGATGATGTCTGTCTACCCACCCCCGGAAGAGGTCTGTGTACCCATCCCCCTCAGAAGATGATTGTCTACCTACCCCCGTACAGAAGATGCCAGTCTACTTACACCCCTTTCCGAAAATGTCTGTCTACCTACCCCATCCACGCACGGAAGATTCCTATCTACCCATCTTGGACGATGCCTTTCTACCCCAACTCAGAAATGTCTATCTACCACCATCTCAGAAGATGTCTGTCTACCTACCCCCCATTGAATATATCTGCCTACCCAACCCATCTTTGGAAGATGATTGGCTACCTACCCCATGGAAGATGTCAGGCAACCTGCCCGCTCACTTAGGAAGATGCCTACCTCCCCCTTGGAAGTGGTCTATTTTCCACCACTCAGAAGATGTCTGTCTTACTACCCCCTCTGAATGTATATGTCTGTCAACTATGTCTGTTTACCTACTCCCATAAGATGTCTATCATCCCCCTCAGAAGGTATCTTCCTATATACTCCCTCCCCTTGGAAGATGTCTGTCTACATACCCAAACTAAGATGACGTCTGCCAACCTACTCCCCCACAGAAGATGTCTGTCTACCTACCACCCTTGGAACATCTATGTCTTTCTACTCCCCGGAAGATGTCTGTCAGTCTGCCCAACTTGGAACATGTCTGTCTACGTGCCCTCCTTCGGAAGATGTCTATCATCCCCAGCCTCAGAAGAATTATGTCTATTTGTCCCGCACCAACAGTAGACGTCTGTGTACCTACCCCCTTAAGAAGAAGTCTGTTTACCAACCCCCCATCAGGAGATTCTCAAACCACCCACCAGGAAAGTCTCTGTCTACCTATCCCCCCCCCCCCCCCCTTTGGGAGATATCTGTCTACCTACAACACAACTCGGTAAATTTCTGTCTACCTACCTCTCAGAAGATGTCTGTTTATCCACACCTCCACAGATGATGTCTATCTACCTACCCCCTGCCCCCATCCTCCGAGGATGTCTGTCTACCTACACCCTCCGAAGATTTCTGTCTACCTACCCCCCTTGGAAGATGTTGGTCTACTTACCCCTCTAGATGATGTCTGTCTAAGTACACCCATCAGAAGATGGCTGTCTACCAACCCACCAATGGGAGATGTCTGTCAACAAACCCCCTCGAAAGGTGCCTTTCTGCCTACCCCCTCAGAAGATTGTCTACCTACGAACACTCAGAAAATGTATGTATACCTACCCCCCCCCCTCGGAAGAAGTCTGTCTAATTATTCCCCACCCCTTGGTAATTTCTGTCTACATACCACTCCCTTGCAAGATGTCTGTCTACCTACTCCCTCTTGAAAGATATCTGTTTACCTACATCTTCTGTGGGGAGGTAGGAAGACACACATCTTCCACGAGGGGTAGGTAGACAGACATATTCCAAAGCAGGGTACATGGTCAGACATCTTCTGAATGGTGGTAGGTAGACAGGCATCTTCCAAGAGGGGGGAGAGACAGCTTCTGTGGTGATAATGGTAGACAAACAATTCCAAGGAGGGGTAGTAAGACAGACATCTTCTGAGGGGTTGTTTCTTAGTCATACGTCTTCAAGGGGGAGGCTTGGTAGACCGACATTTTCCAAGGGGGGAGACATTTTTCGATTGGGGCCAGATAGGGGAGGTAGACATTTTCCGGGGGGGGGGGGGAGATATTTTCGAGGGGGAGAGTAGATTGACATCTTCTGGGAGGGGGGAGATAGTATTCTTCCATGGGGGAAGGTGAGTAGTCAGACATCTTCAAAGGTTGGGGGGGGGGGGGGGTCAGTAGACAGACATCTTCCAAGAAATGTCGGTAAGTAGACAGACATCTTCTGTGGGGAGTGATGGTATGTACACTTACGTCTTCTGATGGGTTCGGGTAGATAAACAGGCATCTTTCATGAAGGGGGGATAGAGCTCCTTGAAGATGGGGTGTAGATATCTTTGGCAAGGAGGGTAGATAGACATAATCAGAGAGGGGTTTAGATATATTTCTTCCATAGTGGGGATAGATAGACTTGTCCGGAGTTTGTGAGGTAGACAGACATACAGACATCTTCCTAGAATTTGGAGGTAGACAAACATATACAGAATGGGCAGTAGACACATTCCAAATGAAGGAAGGCTGTAGAACTCTTCTGAGTCTAGGATAAATGTTCTCTGAGAGGAGGGGCTAGATGGAAATCTTAACAGGGGTGGGGTAGGTAGACATACATATTCTGAGAGGAGGGGGTTGATAGACAGGCATCTTTCATGAGGTGAGTTATAGACATCCGCGTGGGGGATAGACATCTTCTGAGGTGGGGGTAGATACACCTCTTCCGAGGAAGGTATGGATAGATAATCTTATGAGGTGGGTGTTGGTAGGCATCAGCTGAAGGGAGCTAGATTGGCATCTTCCGATGTGGAAGGGTTTAGGTAGGCATTTTTAGAGGGAGGGATTTCATCCCAGGGGTTTAGATAGGCATCTTCCAAGTGGGTGTAGAATGACATCTCAGAGAGGGGGTAGACAAAATCTTCCGAGAGGGGGTAGGTAGAAAGACATCTTTGGATGGGAGAGTAGGTAAGCAGACATCTTTTGAGTGGGGTTGGTAAACTGACATCTTCCAAAGGGGCAAGGTAGACAGATAGTTTCTGAGGGTGGGGCATAGGTAGACTGACACTTTCCGATGTGTGGTAAGTAGAATTACATCTTCTGAAGTGATGGGGTAGGTAGACAGACATTTTCCGAAGGGGTGTAGGTTTACAGACATATACCTAGGGGGAAGGTAGACAGACATGTCCCGAGTGGTGGTAGGTAGACAGCCATCTTCCAGTTGGGTAGGTACACAGACATCATCCAAGGGGGTTAGAAGGACAGACATTTTCCATGTGGGGGTTGGTAGACATAAATCATCTGAGGGGGGAGAGACATCTTTTGAGGGGAGGGTACATAGACGGACATCTTCAGAGAGGAGGTAGTCATCCTCCGAGAGGGAGATAGTCATCCTCCGAGAGGGGGAGTAGATGTCTTCCAAGATGGGAGGCAGTTGTACATCTTCCACTGGTCTTAGCTAGGCAGACATCTTCTGAGGGAGGGTATGTAGACAGACATCTTCTGAGGGGGATAACGTCGACAGTCATCTTCTGATCGGGGTGGGTGGGTAGACAGACATCTTCCGAGTGGTGGTAGGTATGGAGGCATCTTCTGAGGCTGGATTCGGTAGACAGGCATCTTCCAAGGGGGGGGGGGTGTTGGAAGACAGATATCTTTCAAGGGGTGGGAAACATCTTCTAAAGGATGCAGTTTGGTAGACAGTATCCTCCGAGAGGGGCCTAGACATTCTGTGAGGGAGATAACGTCGACAGTCATCTTCTGATGGGGGTGGGTAGGTAGAAAGACATCTTCCGAGGAGTGTTAGGTATGGAGACATCTTCTGAGCCTGGGTGCGGTAGAAAGACATCTTCCAAGGGGGGGAAGGGGGGTGTTGGAAGACAGACATCTTCCAAGGGGTGGGAAGCACCTTCTAAAGGATGCAGTTTGGTAGACAGACATCCTACGAGAGAGGATGTAGACATTCTCAGATGGGGAGTGTATATCTTCTGAGAGGAGTGGTAGATTGACATATTCCGAGAGGGGGGAGATACTTTTCTTCCATGGCGGCAATAGATACATATCTTCCCAGAGGAGTACATAGATAGACATGTTTAAATGTGTGGTGAATGTAGACAGACAACTTTCGAGAAAGGGGGGGTAGGTATACAGACATCCTCAGAGGGGGTGGGTTGGGAGACAGACATCTTCCGAGATAGGGATAAGATAGAGACAAATCATTCAAGGTGTGGTAGATAAATATACAGATTCTGAGGGGTTTAGGTAAACATTCATATTATGACGGGTTGTGGGTGTAGGTAGACAGAAACCATCCGAGGAGGGGTATTTAGGCAGATAACGTCTGAGAGGGGTTATGAAGACTGACATCTTCTGAGGGGTTGTAGGAGGACAGACGTCTTCCAAGTGGAGGGTTGGTAGACAGACATCTTCAGATGTGGGGTGGGGTAGGTAGCCAGACATCTTCCAATAGGAGGTTGGTAGGCAGACATATCATGTGAGGGGATGGTTGTAGACAGCCTTCTTCTGATGGGTGGGTGGGTAGACTGACATCTTCCATGATGGGGCGTAGGCAGAGAGACATTGCCCGAGGCAGGGTGACTATAGACATTTTTTGAGAGGGGGGGAGTTAGACAGACTTCTTCTGGGGGGTTGTAGGTAAACTGACCTCTTCAGAGGGGTGGTGTAGAATGACATTTGCCAAGAGCGGTAGGTAGAGAGACATTTTCAAATGGTGGAAAGTAGACAACATCTTCTGATGAGTGTAGGTAGACAGACATCTTCTGAGGGGGATGTGTAGATGGACATACATCTTCCGATGGTTGGTGGGTACATAGACAGACATATTCCAATGGGTGCGGTAGGTAGACAAACATCTTCCAAGTGCGGGCGTCATAGATAGATATCATACAAAAGTTCATGTAGGTAGACACACATCTTCTGAGGGGGTGTAGGGAGACAGACATTTTCCGAGGGGTGTACATAGACATACATTTTCCAAGTGGGGTCTAGGTAGACAGACATCTTCAGATGAGGGGGTAATTAGACAATCATCTTCTGTGGTAGGTAGACAGACATATTCAGAAGTATGGGTTGGTAGACAATACTTTATGACTGGAGGGATGTAGAGAGACATCTTCCAAGGGGTGTAAGTAGGTAGACAGACCTCTTCCGAAGCAGAGGTGTTGGTAAACAGACAATTATCATGGACAGGGTTAGGTAGGCAGACATCTTCCCAGTGAAGTTTTGTAGACAGGCATCTTCCGACGAAGGGTTAGGTAAACTGACACCTTCTGAGGCAGGGTAGGTAGATAGTCATCTTCAGAGGGGTGTTTGGTATACAGACATCTTCCGAATGGGTGTAGGTATACAGACATATACCTAAGGGGGAGGTAGACAGACATCATGGGAGTGGGGGTACATAGACAGACAGGTGGGTAGGTATACTGACATCTTCCGAGGGGGATTAGGAGGACAGACATTTTCCATTTGAGGGTTGATAGACTTACATCATCTGAGGGAGGAGAAATATCTTTCGAGAGGAGGGTATGTAGACAGACATCTTCATAGAGAGGGTAGACATCATCCGAGAGGGAGGTAGTCATCCTCCAAGACAGGGGTAGATATCTTCCTAGAGGGGTGTAAATAAATATCTTCCAAGATGCGAGGTAGATGGACCTCTTCCGAGGGTTTTAGGTAGGCAGACATGTTCCGAGGCGTGGCATGTAGACATACACCTTCTGAGGGGAATAAGGTCATCTTCTTATGGGAAATGGATAGGTAGACAGACATATTCCAAGGGAGGGGGGGGGGTAGGTTAGGAGGAGATATATTCTGAGGGTGAGTTCAGTACACAGACATCTTCTGCGGGGTGTTCATTGTAGACAGACATCTTTCAAAGGGGGTGAGACATCTTCCAAAGTATGCGTTTTGGTATACAGACATCCTCCAAGACGGGTGTGGACATTCTCTGATGTGGGAGTAGATATCTTCCCAGAGGAGTGGTAGTTTAACAACTTCCGGGAGGGGGGGGGGGTAGGCAGACAGATATCCTCAGAGGTAGGGGTAGGGAGACAGATATCTCCCACAGGAGGGATAAAATCGAATCATTTGAAGGGGGTAGATAGGCATACATCTTCTGAGGGGTTTAGGTAGACATTCATCTTATGACAGGGGAAGGGGGTAGGTAGACAGATCATGCGGGGGGGGGGGGGGATATGTAGACAGATATCTTACGAGAGGGGGGTAGGTAGGCAGACATATTCTGAAGAGTTGTAGGAGGACGGACATATTCCAAGGGGGTAGGTAGACAGGCATCTACAGAGGGGGGTTAGGTAGACAGTCGTCATCAGAGGTGTATAGGTAGACAGACATCTTCTAAGGGGTTTGGTAACCGACATTTCCTAAGGAGTGGCAGGTAGACAAACTTTTTCCGAGTGTGGGTGGGTATGTAGACAGACACCTGTAAGGAATTGTAGGCTGACAGACAACCTTTGTGATAGATGGTAGGTAGGCAGAAATATTCTGAAGGGAGGGTTGGAAAACATATATCTTCCAAGGGGAGGGGTAGGTAGTCATACATCTTCTGAGGGCTGGGTTTAGGTATACAGAGATCTTTCCAAGGGGGGGCAGGTAAGTAGACAGACATATACTCAGGGTAGGGGGATGAGAGACAGACATTTTCCGAGGGGGAGGGGTAGGTAGACAGACATCTTCTGATGGTTGGGTAGGTAGACAGACATCTTCCGGGATGGATAGCTAATCGGACATGGTTTGAGGGAGCTTAGGTAGACAGACATTTCCGATGGGGAGTGTAGGTAGACAGACATATTCCAAGGGTGGGGAGATGAGAGACAGACATTTTCTGATGTGGAGATAGGTAGACAGACGTCTTCTGAGGGGTTGTAGGTAGACAGACATCTTCCAAGCGGGAGCTGTAGGTAGACAGACATCTTCAGAAGGAGATTGTAGGTTGATGGACATATTTTGTGCAGGTAATGATAGATAAACAAATTCCAAGGGGTGGTAGTTTAACAGATATCTTCCCAGGGGGGCTGAGTAGATAGACAGACATCATCCAACGTGGGTAGACAGACATATTCCAGGTGGAGTAGACATCCTCCAAGGGGTAGACATCTTCGAATGGTGGTGAGGGTAGATAGACAGACATCCTGTGAGAGTGGGGTTAGAGATTCTCTGAGAGGGGGGTGTAGATAGCTACCGAGAGTGGAGGTAGATAGACATATTCCAAGTGGGGGGGGGGGGGGTTGGATAGAAATCTTCCGGGGGTTGAAATTTGGCAGTTGGTAGACTGGGCTCTTCTGAGACTGTGTTTGGAAGACATTTTCCGAGGTGGGAGGTAGACAGATATATTCCGAGGCAGTTGGTAGGTAGACAGACTAATTCCAGGGTGGTTGGTATGCTGACAGACATCTTCTGAGGGGGGGGGGGTAGACAGACATCGCCTGAGGGGCTGGAAGACACCTTCCAAAGTTTGGGGGTCGCTAGACATCTTCCGAGACAGGGGTAAACAACTTCCGAGTGGGGGGGCTGAGTAGGGGTTGGGATAGGTCGACAGACAAATTCCGAGAGGGCAGGTAGGTAGATAGACATCTCCTTAGTGTGTGGGGGGGGGGGGGGTTTGAGAGACATCTTTCAGGGTGATAGACATCTTACGAGGTGGGGAGAGAGTTTTTGTGGGGGTGTAGATAGACATCTTCACAGGGTGAGGTAGGTGGACAAACATCTTCCTTAGGGGGGTGACGTAGGCAGACATCTGCCGAGGGGGTAGGTAGATAGACATCTCCTGTGGAGAGTTACGTAGACTGACATTTTCTAACGAGGCAAGTAGATAGAATTACATATTAGGTGGTGGGGCGATGAGAGACAGACAGCTTTCGATGGGGTAGAGGTAGTATGAAATCTTCCGATGTGGGAGGTGTAGGTAGATATCTTCTGGGAGGGGTGGGTACACAGACATCTCCCGAGGGGTGGGGTAGGTAGACATTCATATTCTGTGGGGAGGGGTAGGTAGTCATACATATTCTAAGGGGAGGGGGTTTAGGTAGACAGACATGTTCCAAGGGTGTGGGTAGGTATACAGACATCATCTGAGGGGGGAGGGGAGGTGCAGGTTGACAGAGATCTTCCATGGATGGGTAGCTCGGTAGATATCTTCTGAGGGGGATAGATAGGCATATTTCGAAGGTGGGGTAGATAGGCACCTTCCCAAGGGGGGGGGGGGGGCAGATCATCATGTGTGTGACGTCACGTGAGCTGCACTGCTGTTGAAATAGCTTGTTAATGTTTTATAAATTTTAGACTTCATTTACGTATTTTAAAGTTTTTTTGTGTTATTATTTTTGCCGTAAAAGCAAATTATTTGTGGATATTCATTTATCTCAGTCTTTCTTCCTGTGGTATTGACTCGAGTGGTCTATTATTTGTGAGTGTGCTTTCATGGTTCGTCTAAGCCTCGCGCCTCATCAGTGTGTTTACATTTTGCGGCGTGCACTGCCTCTGTAGCGGTTATAAGTTAAGTACTGACGAACTTGTTTGTGCTCTGTAATACAGTTATTAAACTGAATAGATTGCAGTGGTGTTGCTTGCCATTTTTGGCGAAATAATGACTTAATAAACTCTTGTAATCGTTCGCTCGCTGTGTTTTATAGAGTTTTCAGTGTGTTGAAGTCGTTTAGTAAATTTCGTGCTTTAGTTTTCAACTGGCGTTTAGTTTAAATTTTTTGGTTTTAGCCAATAATTTTGTGAAGTTTTGCTGGTATTGGTATCGGCTGTGTTGTAGTAGTGTTAATACAAGAAGCTGCTTTCTTAGTAGACAGAGAATTTCGAGACCATAGTTGTTAGTTCTTAAATAGTGCTGCTTTTGTAACTGAACTTTGGTAACGTAGACGTATAGTTTTTTTTAGTAACTGTAAAATTTTATCGTGAGTGAGAAGTGATGGCTATGTCGTAGGTTTGTGAGTAGTGGATTACGCTGTGGGATTTGTTCAAAGTATTTTCATTGGGGGGAATGCAGTGGGGAAGCCAGTGGTCATTTGAGGGTGATCCTGTCCTGGGAATGTAGAATCTGTAGTAGAAACAAGTTAATAGAGGAGCAGGAGCGTAAGATCTGTGCCCTTCAGGTGCAGTTACAATGCGCAAAGGAGGAACTAGATAAGTTGAGGAGGGTGAAGGGTGCTTGGGAATGGGAACTGGCAGGTGACAAGAAGATAGATAGGAAAAGGAGGTAGTCAGACAGTTTTACTTTGCATACATGCAATAGATACGACAAACTGTCAAAGTTGAGCGGAGAGGAGCCTCGTGTAGCTGTATATGGAGGTAACTTGCAGCCGTCCTCAGCAATTAGGAGGCCTAGGTTCTGCTGCTAGGTAGTTACCGGGTAGAGGTGTGGGCCAGCATTTGCAAGAAGTTTTGTGGAGTGAGTACCAGGTCACAAGCATTGTGAAGCCTAATGCAGGGTTGGCTCAGGTGGCTGAAAGCATAGGGGAGTTATGTAAGAATTTTACAAAGGAGGATCAGGTAGTGATAGTGGGTGGTGCTGGGAGCAGTCACAATAGGGACAGGGGGTATGATGTCAGTGGTGACTTGGTTAAGATAGCTACTCAAACTGGTGGCACTAATGTGCTTTTCGTGCAACTGTTTCAGCATAATGATCGGGCACACCTTAATGCGGCTGTTGGGCGCGTAATTGTGGGGCTGGGGAGTGCACTGATGGGAGAGGGCATGGATCACATCTCAGTGGTGCCAGTTGGGTCTATCAGTAGATGGGGTTTCACTAGGCATGGCCTTCCCCTCAATAGGTATGCGAAGGAGAGGCTACCTAAGCTTATAGGTGACAGTGTAGTGGGTGGTGGTGGCGGTAGTGGTGTCACTCATGGAAAAATTCCTGTAGTAGTTGGTGTTAGAGCTGCACCTTTTTAATACTGAAGTCAGCTGATTGGTATACCTGCTTAAAGGAAGTGCTTCTAAGTTTCAAAAATGGTTCTAATGGCTCTGAGCACTATGCAAATTAACATATGGGGTCATCAGTCGCCTAGAACTTAGAACTAATTAAACCTAACTAACCTAAGGACATCACACACATCCATGCCCGAGGCAGGATTCGAACGTGCGACCGTAGCAGTCGCGCGGTTCCGAACTGAGCGCCTAGAACCGCAAGACCACCGCGGCCGGCGTGCCTCTAAGGGCTCTCCTCCAGAGGATGTAATGTTTCCAAGTAGAGAAGGAATTGGCATATTTCATCAGAATATAAGAGTTATTAGGGATAAAGTTAGTGAACTGCTAACAGATGTTAACGCTGAAATTATTTGTATATCAGAGCACCACTTCAATAAATTGATAATTTATAGGCTTCCTTTACCAGGCTACATATTAGCTGGCTGTTTCTCAAGGAGTTTCTTGCGGGGTGGGGAGGTGTCACCGTACATAAAAAACAGTACGTTATTTGAGTCCATAGACTTATCACGACACTGCACTGAACAGATATTTGAAAGTTGTGCAGCATTTGTTGAATTTAGTGAAACTCAACTTCTAATTGCTTGTGTTTATAGGGCCTCTAACTCCAACTTCAGAGCATTTTTGCTTAAGCTAGAGAGGGTTCTTGATTCACTTTGTAGGAAGTACCAGCAAGTAGTTATATGTGGGGGACTTCAATATTAATTTTGTATATGATTGTGCAAGAAAAAGGGGGGTTGGGTTGTTTGGGGAAGGAGACCAGACAGCGATGTCATTGGTCTCATCGGATTAGGGAAGGATGGGGAAGGAAGTCGGCCATGCCCTTTGAGAGGAACTAACCCAGAATTTGCCGGGAGTGATTTAGGGAAATCACGGAAAACCTGAATCAATATGGCTGAACGCGGGACTGAACCGTCGTCCTCCCGAATGTGAGTCCAGTGCCTTAACCACTGCGCCACCTCGCTCGGTCCCAAGAAAAATGATGTTGGTAGATCACCTAAATTCATATGATCTGATGCCAACTGTGTTTTTTTTTCAAACTAGGGTGCAGGCGAATAGTAGCACGGTCATAGACAATATTTTTATTCGTTCCTCAATACTAGATGGGCATCCTGTTAGTAAAAGTGTGAATGGCCTTTCAGACCATAATGCACAAATTTTAACACTAAAAGGTTTTTGTACTCAACTCAATGTCATATTTAGTTACAAAGAACGTAGGAAAGTCAATCCAACAGCAATAGAGTGTTTTTTAAAACTTGTCAAGGAACAAGAGTGGCAAGATGTTTATAGTGCCAATAATACAGATGATAAATACAATGCTTTCCATGGCACATTTCTCATGCTCTTTGAGAGTTGTTTTCCATTAAAACATTCTGAATGGGGTACTAGCAGTAATAGACAGCACAGTTGGCTGACTAGTGGGATAATGATTTCATGTAAAACATATGGCGAATTATATCAAAATGTTCGAAGTAGTCACAATCAAGCTAAATAAAAATTTAGTTCCAACAGGATATCATACAAATTTCTTAGCAAATACCTTTCTGAGATTGACGTCTGAAATACTCCTCTGTGATACAAACAAGAGAGAGATTGAGTCAATAACTATATCACTGAAGACTAAGGACTCTCATGGATATGATGGAGTGCCTAGCAGCATGTTAAAGTACTGTGCTGCACATGTTAGCCCTGTATTTAGCCATATTTGCAATTTTTCCTTTAGAACTGGTCAGTTTCCTGACCGATTAAAGTACTCATCAGTAAAGCCGCTTTATGAAAAGGGAGAAAGGGATAATGTAGCTAATTTTAGACCTACTTCTATGCCATCAGTGTTTGCAAAAGTTACCGAAAAGGCTGTGCATGTAAGGTTAATTGATCATTTGATATCACACAATTTGCTGTCAAATGAACAGTTCGGTTTTAGAAGCCGTTTGACAACTGAAAATGATGTATTCTGGCGTACAGACGTACTTTTATGCAAAATCGTAAGGTCCTAGCTCTTGTCCAATGCACCAAAGCCGACAAATAAGGGAATAACCGATAACTAAAACTTGAATAGTACTGCTTCTTACTGGCTATTACATCTTCTTAGAAGATATTTCTGTGTTCTAATAGAATGTTTTCATTTTTTTCCGCATACCGCAACACGCGACATAATTTTGCAGACGATAAATGTAACCGTTTCAGAGAGAAAAGCGGCCAATGTGAAGATGTGGCAATAAAGTCGATTCGATAGCAAATGACGAAAGCGGGCGGATTTCTGAAGTTTTTACTACGTATGAACAGTTTCACATTCTCCCGTGCAACGTGGTTTCCAGACGTCGTTTCATGCTGAATCTTTAGGTCGTCGGTCATGTCCAATGTACCAAAGCCGGCAAATAAGTGAATAACCGATAACTAAAACTTGACTACTACTGCTTGTTACTAGCCGATAACATCTTCTTAGAAGCTTCTTCTGTGACTACTATAGTGCTTTTAGTGACTGCGCATACCGCGGCAAGCGACATAACTTTGTATACGATGAATGTAACCGTTTCAGAGAGAAAAGCCACCAGTGTGACGATCTGTCATTAAGTCGATTCTTATGCAAATGACGAAAACGGGCGGATTTCTCATGGTGTTACTACATATGAAAGCTTTTCTCATTCTCCCGTACAACGTGGCGTACAGACGTACTTACATGCAAAATCTTAAGATCTTAGCTCATGTCCAATGTACCGTTTCAGAGAGAAAAGCGGCCAATATGACGGTCTGACATTAAGTCGATTCGATGGAAAATGTCGAAAACGGGCGGATTTCTCATGTTGTTACTACATATGAACATTTTTTATATTCTCCCGTGCAACGTGGCGTACAGACGTACTCTCATGCATAATCTTAAGGTCCTAGCTCATGTCCAATGCACCAAGGCGGCAAATAAGTGAATAACCGATAACTAAAGCATGTATATTACTGCTTCCTACTTTCGATTATATCTTCTTTGAAGCTTTTTCTGTCTTCTAATATAATGTTTTCAGTTTTTTCCGCACACCCCAACACGCGACATAACTTTACAAACGATAAATGTAACCGTTTCAGAGAGAAAAGTAACCAATATGACGATCTGGCAATAAGTCGATTCAATGGCAAATGTCGAAAACGGGCGGATTTCTCATGTTGTTAGTACATATGAACACTTTTCACATTCTCCCGTGCAACGTGGCGTACAGACGTACTTTCATGCAAAATCTTAAGGTCCTAGCTCATGTCCAACCGTGCAACTGCTAAGGTCGCAGGTTCGAATCCTGAATGGGGCATGGATGTGTGTCATCACCTTGGGTGAGTTAGGTTTAAGTAGTTCTAAGTTCTAGGGGACTAACGACCTCAGCAGTTGAGTCCCATTGTGCTCAGAGCCATTTGAACTGATGTTCAATGCACCAAAGCCGGCAAATAAGTCAATAGTTTAGTTCTGCTTGCTGCTTTCGATTACATCTTCTTAGAAGCTTTTTTTGTGTTCTAATATGATGTTTTCAGTTTCTTCCGCATATTGCAATACGCGACATACATTTCCAGACGATAAATGTAACTGTTTCAGAGAGAAAAGCGGCCAGTGTGACGATCTGGCATCAAGTCGATTCGATGGCAAATGACGAAAGCGGGTGGATCTCTCAAATTTTTACTACATACGAACAGTTTTCACATTCCCCCGCGCAATGTGATTTCCAGACGTCGTTTCATGCGAAATCTATAGGTCGTCGGTCATGTCCAATATACCAAAGCCGGCAAATAAGTGAATTACCGATAGCTAAATCTTGAATAGTACTGCTTCTTATTGGCGATTACATCTTCTTCGAAGCTTTTTCTGTGTTCTAATATAATGTTTTCAGTTTTTTTCCATACCGCAACACGCGACATAATTTTGTCGACGATGGATGTAACCTGTTCAGAGAGAAAAGCGGCCAATGGGACGATCTGGCAATACATTCGACTCGATAGCAAATGACGAAAGCGATCGGGTTTCTCAGGTTTTTACTACATATGAACACTTTCCACATTCTCCCGTGCAACGTTTCGTACAGACGTACTTTCTTGCAAAATCCTAAGGTCCTAGCTCATGTCCAATGCACAAAAGCCGGAAAATAAGTGAATAAACCGATAACTGAAACTTGAATAGTACTGCTTCTTACTGGCAAATACATCTTTTTTGAAGCTTTTTCTGTATTCTAATATAATGTTTTCAGTTTTTTCCGCATACCGCTACACGCGACATAATTTTGCATACGATAAATGTAACCGTTTCAGAGAGAAAGCGGCCAATGTTACGATCTGGCATTAAGTCGATTCGAACGCAAATGACGAAAACTGGCGGATTTCTCATGTTGTTACTATTATGTACACCTTTCTCATTCTCCCGTGCAACGTGGCGTACAGACGTACTTTCATGCAAAATCTTAATGTTATAGCTCACGTCCAATGCACCAAAGCTTGCAAATAAGTGAATAACCGATAGCAAAAACTTGAATAGTACTGCTTCCTACTTTCGATTACGTCTTCTTAGAAGCTTTTTTGTGTTCTGATATGATGTTTTCAGTTTTTTCCGCATATTGCAATACGCGACATAAATTTCCAGACGATAAATGTAACTGTTTCAAAGAGAAAAGCGGCCAATGTGAAGATTTGGCAATACATTCGATTCGATAGCAAATGACGAAAGCGATCGGATTTCTCAGGTTTTTACTACATATGAACACTTTCTACATTCTCCCGTGCAACGTGGCGTACAGACGTAATTTCATGCAAAATCCTAAGGTCCTAGCTCATGTCCAATGCAACAAAGCCGCAAATAAGTGAATAACCGATCGCTTAAACTTGAATAGTACTGCTTCCTACTTTCGATTACATCTTCTTGGAAGCTTTTTCTGTGTTCTATTATGATGTTTTTAGTTTTTTCCACATATTGCAAACACGTGACACAAATTTCCAGACGATAAATGTAACCGTTTCAGAGAGAAAAGCGGCCAATATGAAGATCTGGCAAATAAGTCGATTCGATAGCAAATGACGAAAGCGGGCGGATTTCTGAGGTTTTTAATACATATGAACACTTTCCACATTCTCCCGTGCAACGTGGCGTACGGACGTACTTTTATGCAAAATCTTAAGGTCCTAGATCATGTCCAATGCACCAAAGCCGGCAAATTAGTAAATAACCAATAGCTAAAACGTGAATAGTACTGCTTCCTACTTTCGATTACATCTTCTTAGAAGCTTTTTCTGTGTTCTATCATGATGTTTTCAGATTTTTCCGCATATTGCAAACACGTGGCACAAATTTCCAGACGATAAATGTTACCGTTTCAGAAAGAAAAGCGGCCAATGTGAAAATCTGGCAATTAATTAGATTCGATAGCAAATGACGAAAGCGGGCGGATTTCTGAGGTTTTTACTACATATGAACACTTTCAACATTCTCGCGTGCAACGATGCGTACGGACGTAATATTATGAAAAATCTTAAGGTCCTAGCTCATGCCCATTGCACCAAAGCCGGCAAATAAGTCAATAGTATATTTCTGCTTGGTACTTTCGATTACATCTTCTTAGAAGCTTTTTTGTGATCTAATATGATTTTTTCAGTTTTTTCCTCATATTGCAATACGCGACATAAATTTTCAGACGATAAATGTAATTGTGTCAGAGATAAAAGCGGCCAATGTGAAGATCTGGCAATAAAATAGATTCGGTAGCAAATGACGAAAGCTGGCGGTTTTCTGTAGTTTTTACTACATATGAACAGTTTCCACACTCCCCCGTGCAAAGTGGTTTCATGCAAAACTTTAGGTCGTCGGACATGTCCAATGTACCAAAGGCGGAAAATAAGTGAATAACCGACTACTAAATCTTGAATAGTACTGCTTCTTATTGGCGATTACATCTTCCTAGAATGTGCTTCTGTATTATACTATGTTGCTTTTGTGTCGCCACATACCGCGGCAAGCGACCTATCTTTGCAGACGATGAATGTAACCGTTTCAGAGAGAAGAGCGGCCAATGTGGCGATCTGCCATTAAGTCGATTCGATAGCAAATTACGCAAACGGGGGTATTTCTCAGGTTTTTACTACATATGAACACTTTTCACATTTTCATATGCAACGCGTCTGCTAGACCTCCCCTCATGCAAAATCTTAAGGTACTAACTCATGTACAAGGCACCAAAGTCGGCAAAAAATTCAATTATCGGTAATTAAAACTTGAATTGTATTGCTTCTTGCTGGCTACTACATCAACTTAGAAGCTTCTTCTGTGTTCTACTATGGTGCCTTTAGTGTCTCCGCATACCTCAGAACGCGACATAGCTTTGCACACGATAAATGTAACCGTTTCAGAGAGAAGAGCAGCCAATGTGACGATCTGGCATAAAGTAGATTCGATAGCAAATGACGAAAACGAACGGATTTCTCTGGTTTTTACTACATATGAACACTTTCCACATTGTCCAGTGCAACGCGGCTGCTAGACCTCCTTTCATGCAAAATCTTAACGTCCCAGCTCATGGACAAGGCACCAAAACTAGCTAATAAGTCAATAATCGATAACTAAAACTTGAATTGTACTGAATCTTACTGGCTAATACATCAACTTAGAAGCTTCATCTGTGTTCTACTATGGTGCTTTTAGTGTCTCCTTTCACCGCAGCACGCGGCACAGCTTTGCACACGCTAAATGTAACCGTTTCAGTGAGAAGAGCGGCCAATGAGACGATCTGACATTAAGTCGATTCGATAACAAATAACGAAAACGGGAGGATTTCTCAGGTTTTTACTACATATGAAAACTTTTCACATTCTCCCGTGCTACGCGGCTGCTAGACCTAATTTCATGCAAAATCTTAAATTACGAACTCATGACCAAGTCACCAAACCAGGCTAGTGAGTCAATAAACGGTAACTAAAACTAGAATTGTAGTACTCCTTACTACCCGACTATATCAACTTAGAAGCTTTTTCTGTGTTCGACTATGAAGCTTTTAGTGTCACCGCATACTTCAAAACGCTACATAGTTTGGAAGACGATAAATGAAACCGTTTCAGAGATATAAGCCTCCAATGATTCGATCGTTCAATAAGTCGATTCGATAGCAAATGACGAAAACGGGAGGATTTCTGAGGGTTTTACTACATATGAAGACATTTTGCATTCACCCGTGCAACGCGGCTGCTAGTCCTCCCTTCATGCAAAATCTTAAGGTCTTAGCTCATTTCCAAGGCACCGACGAAGGGAAAAACGTCAGTAATCGATAACTAAAACTTGAATTTTACTGCTTCTTACTGGCTATTACATCAACTTAGAAGCTTCTTCTGTGTTCTACTATGGTGCTTTTAGTGTCTCCGCATTCCGCACCGCGCGACATCGTTTTACACACAATAAATGTAACCGTTTCAGAGAGAAGAGCGGCCAGTGTGACCAACTGACATAAGGTCGATTCGATAGCAAGTGAAGAAAAGGGGCGGATTTCTTAGCTTTTTACTACATATGAACACTTTTATCATTCTCCCGAGCAACGTGGCTGATATTCCTCCCTTCATGCAAAATTAAAAAGGTCCTAGCTCATGTCCAAGGCATCAAAGGCGGCTAAAAAGTCAAAAATCGATAACTAAACTTGAATTGTACTGCTACTTACTGGCTATTACATTAACTTAGAAGCTTATTCTGTGTTCTAATATGGTGCTTTTAGTGTCTCCGCATTCCGCAGCACGCGACATAGCTTTGCACGCGATAAATGTAACCGTTTCAGGAGAAGAGCGGTCAACGTGACCATATGACACTGAGTCGATTCGATTGCAGATGACGAAAACAGGCGGATTTCTTAGGTTTTTACTACATATGAACACTTTTTATATTTTCACGTGCAACGTGGCAGCTAGGCGTCCCTTCATGCAAAATCTTAAGGTCCTAGCTCATGTCCATGGCACCAAAGCCAGCTCAAAAGTCAAAAATCGATAACTAAACTTGAATTGTACTGCTTCTTACTGGCATTTACATGAAATTAGAAACTTCTTCTGTGTTCTTTTATGGGGATTTTAGTGTCTCCGCATCCGCAGCAGGCGACATAGCTTTGCACATGATAAATGTCACTGTTCTACATCTACATCTACATCTACATGACTACTCTGCAATTCACATTTAAGTGCTTGGCAGAGGGTTCATCGAACAACAATCATACTATCTCTCTACTATTCCACTCTCGAACAGCGAGCGGGAAAAACGAACACCTAAACCTTTCTGTTCGAGCTCTGATTTCTCTTATTTTATTTTGATGATCATTCCTACCTATGTAGGTTGGGCTCAACAAAATATTTTCGCATTCGGAAGAGTAAGTTGGTGACTGAAATTTCGTAAAAAGGTCTCGCCGCGACGAAAAACGTCTATGCTGTAATGACTTCCATCCCAACTCGTGTATCATATCTGCCACACTCTCTCCCCTATAACGCGATAATACAAAACGAGCTGCCTTTCTTTGCACCCTCACGATGTCCTCCGTCAATCCCACCTGGTAAGGATCCCACACCGCGCAGCAATATTCTAACAGAGGACGAACGAGTGTAGTGTAAGCTGTCTCTTTAGTGGACTTGTTGCATCTTCTAAGTGTCCTGCCAATGAAACGCAACCTTTGGCTCGCCTTCCCGACAATATTAACTATGTGGTCCTTCCAACTGAAGTTGTTCGTAATTTTAACACCCAGGTACTTAGTTGAATTGACAGCCTTGAGAATTGTACCATTTATCGAGTAATCGAATTCCAACGGATTTCTTTTGGAACTTAAGTGGATCATCTCACACTTTTTTTACTTAGCGTCAACTGCCACCTGACACACCATACAGCAATCTTTTCTAAATCGCTTTGCAGCTGATACTGGTCTTCGGATGACCCTACTAGACGGTAAATTACAGCATCATCTGCGAACAGTCCAAGAGAACTGCTCAGATTGTCACCCAGGTCATTTATATAGATCAGGAACAATAGAGGTCCCAGGACGCTTCCCTGGGGAACACCTGATATCACTTCAGTTTTACTCGATGATTTGCCGTCTATTACTACGAACTGCGACCTTCCTGACAGGAAATCACGAATCCAGTCGCACAACTGAGACGATACCCCATAGCTCCGCAGCTTGATTAGAAGTCGCTTGTGAGGAACGGTGTCAAAAGCTTTCCGGAAATCTAGAAATACGGAATCAACTTGAGATCCCCTGTCGATAGCGGCAATTACTTCGTGCGAATAAAGAGCTAGCTGCGTTGCACAAGAGCGATGTTTTCTGAAGCCATACTGATTACGTGTCAATAGATCGTTCCCTTCGAGGTGATTCATAATGTTTGAATACAGTATATGCTCCAACACCCTACTGCAAACCGACGTCAATGGTATAGGTCTGTAGTTAAATGGATTACTCCTACTACTCTTCTTGAACACTGGTGCGACCTGCGCAATTTTCCAATCTGTAGGTACAGATCTATCGGTGAGCGAGCGGTTGTATATGAGTGCTAAGTAGGGAGCTATAGTATCAGCGTAATCTGAAAGGAACCTAATCGGTATACAATCTGGACCTGAAGACTTGCCCGCATCAAGCGATTTGAGTTGCTTCGCAACCCCTAAGGTATCTACTTCTAAGAAACTCATGCTAGCAGATGTTCGTGTTTCAAATTCTGGAATATTCCATTCGTCTTCCCTGCTGATGGAATTTCGGAAAACTGCGTTCAATAACTCCGCTTTAGCGGCACAGTCGTCGATAACAGTACCATCGGCACTGCGCAGCGAAGGTATTGACTGCGTCTTGCCGCTTGTGTACTTTACATACGACCAGAATTTCTTCGGATTTTCTACCAAATTTCGAGACAATGTTTCGTTGTGGAACCTATTAAAGGCATCTCGCATCGAAGTACGTGCCAAATTTCGCGCGTCTGTAAATTTTAGCCCATCTTCAGGATTTCGCGTTCTTCTGAACTTCGCATGCTTTTTCCGTTGCCTCTTCAACAGCGTTCGGACCTTTTTTTGAGTACCACGGGGGATCCGTTCCATCTCTTACCAATTTATGAGGTATGAATATCTCAATTGATGTTGCTACTATATCTTTGAATTTGAGCCACATGTCGTCTACATTCGCATAGTCAGTTCGGAAGAAATGGAAATTGTCTTTTAGGAAGGCTTCTAGTGGCACTTTATCCGCTTTTTTAAATAAAATTATTTTGCGTTTGTTTCTGATGGATTTGGAAGAAATGGTATTGAGCCTAGCTACAATGACCTTGTGATCACTAATTCCTGTATCAGTCATGATGCTCTCTATCAGCTCTGGATTGTTTGTGGCCAAGAGGTCAAGTGTGTTTTCGCAACCATTTACAATTCGCGTGGGTTCGTGGACTAACTGCTCGAAATAATTTTCGGAGAATGCATTTAGGACAATCTCGGAAGACGTTTTCTGCCTACCACCGGTTTTGAACAAGTATTTTTGCCAACATACCGAGGGCAGGTTGAGTCCCCACCAACTATAACTGTATGAGTGGGGTATTTATTTGTTACGAGACTCAAACTTTCTCTGAACTGTTCCGCAACTATATCATCGGAGTCTGGGGGTCGGTAGAAGGAGCCAATTATTAACTTAATTCGGCTGTTAAGTATAACCTCCACCCACACCAATTCGCACGGAGTATCTACTTCGACTTCACCACAAGATAAACCACTACTGACAGACACAAACACTCCACCACCAATTCTGCCTAATCTATCTTTCCTGAACACCGTCTGAGACTTCGTAAAAATTTCTGCAGAACTTATTTCAGGCTTTAGCCAGCTTTCTGTACCTATAACTATATCAGCTTCTGTGCTTTCTATTAGCGCTTGAAGCTCAGGGACTTTTCCAGCGCAACTACAACAATTTACAACTAAAATTCCGACTGTTCCTTGATCCAAGCACGTCCTGTAATTGCCAAGCACCCTTTGACATTTCAGCCCATCCCGCACTTTCCCGAGGCCTTCTAACCTAAAAAACCGCCCAGTCCACGCCACACAGCCTCCGCTACCCGTGTAGCCGCCAGCTGAGTGTAGTGAACTCCCGACCTATTCAGCGGAACCCGAAACCCAACCACCCTATGGCGCAAGTCTAGGAATCTGCAGCCAATACAGTCGCAAAACCGTCTGAGCCTCTGATTCAGACCCTCCACCCGGCTCTGCACCAAAGATCTGCAGTCGGTTCTGTCAACGATGCTGAAGATGGTGAGCTCTGCCTTCATCTCGTAAGCAAGACCGGCAGCCTTCACCAAATCAGATAGCCGCTGGAATCCAGAGAGAATTTCCTCAGATCCAAAGCGACTCAATTCATTAGTGCCGACATGTGCCACCACCTGCAGCAGGCTGCACCCTGTGCTCTCCATAGCATCCGGAAGGACCCTTTCCACATCAGGAATGACTCCTCCCGGAATGCACACGGAGTGCACACTGGATTTCTTCCCCTCCTTAGCCGCCGTATCCCTAAGGGGCCCCATTACGCGCCTAACATTGGAGCTCCCAACTACCAGTAAGCCCACCCTCTGCGATTGCCTGGACCTTGAAGGCTGAGAATGATCCTCTGAAACAGGGCAGGCAGCAGCATCTGGCTCAGCCAGAGACAGTGCGTGAAACCGGTTTGTCAGACGCACCAGGGAGGCTTTCTGTTCAGCCTCCGGGGACGCCTTTCGCTGCCTGCCACGCCTTGGAACGACCTCCCAATCAACCACAGGCGAGGGCTCAGCCCCATTGCGGGCAGCAACCGGGGCAACCACAGCGGCAGACCGATCTGGGGACAGACGGGACGAGGTTGACATCCCCGTGATACCCGAGTCCGGCTCCCCACAGTGGTGCCCATTGGAAACAGCCTCAAGCTGCGCGACCGAAGTCAGCGCCGATTGCAGCTGTGAGGGAAGGGATGCCAAGTCAGCCCTCATCCGAACACAGCAATCGCAGTCCCTGTCCATTCTAATCGATGTTTAACAACACAAGTCCTTGCCTAGATAACGCAAGCGGAACACGCAAAGAATGTATCAACTAACCTGTACAAATGCCTAACGACTGCGCTACAATCTGCTGATTTTACGATTACAGTAACTAAAACTCGAAATTGCACCTCCTATACGAAACTCACACGCAATTTAAATAAGAATCTACGAAGTAAACACAGGGAAGAGCGGCCAATGTGACGATCTGACATTAAGTCGATTCGATAGCAAATGACGAAAACGGGCGGATTTCTTAGGTTTTTTTTACATATGAACACTTTTCACATTCTCCCGTGCAACGTGGCTGCTAGTCCTCCCTTCATGCAAAATCGTAAGGACCTAGCTCAAGTCCAAGGCACCGAAGCCGGCTAAAAAGTCAAAAATAGATAACTATACTTGAATTGTACTGCTGGTTACTGGCTATTACATCAACATAGAAGCTTCTTCTGTGTTCTACTGTGGTGCTTTTAGTGCCTCCGCATATCGCAGCACGCAACATAGCTTTGCACACCATAAATGTAACCGTTTCAGAGAGAAGAGCGGCCAATGTGACGATCTGACATTAAGAAAATTCGACAGCAAATGACGAAAACGGACGAATTTCTCAGGTTTTTACTACATATGTACACTTTTCACATTCTCCCGTGAGAGGTGGCTGCCAGTCCTACCTTCATGCAAAATTGTAAGGTCCTAGCTCAGTCCGATGCACCAAAGCCGTCTAAAAATTCAAAATTCGATAACTAAAACTTGAATTGCTATGCTTCTTACTGTTTATTACTTCAACTTAGAAGCTACTTCTGTGTTCTACTATGGTACTTTTAGTGTCTGCGCATTTCGCAGCACGCCACATAGTTTTGCACACGAAAAATGTACCAGTTTCATTGAGAAGAGCGGCCAATGCGACGATCTGACATTAAGTCGATTCGATAGCAAATGACGAAAACGAGCGGATTTCTTAGGTTTTTACTACATTCGATCACTTTACACATTCTCCCGTGCTACGTGGCTGCTAGTCCTTCCTTCATGCAAAATCTTAAGGTCCTAGCTCATGTCCAAGGCACCAAAGCCGGATAAAAAGTCAAAGATTAATAACTATAACTTGAATTGTACTGCTTCTTACTGGTTATTACATCAACTTAGAAGCTCCTTCTGTGTTCTACTATGGTGATTTTTGAGTCTCAGAATTTTGCAGCACGCAACATAGCTTTGCACACGATAAATGTAACCGTTTCAGAGAGAAGAGCGGCCAATGTGACGATATGACATAAAGTCGATTCGATAGCAAAGGAAGAAAACAGGCGGATTTCCTACGTTTTTACGACATATGAACACTTTTCACATTCTCCGGTGCAACGTGCCAGCTAGTCCTCCCTTCATGCAAAATCTTAAGATCCTAGCTCATTTCCAAGGCACCAAAGCCAGCTCAAAAGTCAAAAATCGATAACTAAACTTAAATTGTACTGCTTCTTACTGACATTTACATCAAATTAGAAACTTCTTCTGTGGTCTACTATGGTGCTTTTAGTGTCTCCGCATTCCGCAGCACGCAACATAGCTTTGCACACGATAAATGTAACCGTTTCAGAGATAAGAGCGGCCTACGTGGCCATCTGACATTAAGTCGGTTCGATAGCAAGTGACGAAAACGCTTGGATTTCTTAGGTTTTTGATACATATGAACACTTTTCACATTATTCCGTGCAATGTAGCTAATAGTCCTCCCTTCATGCAAAATCTTAAGGTCCTAGCTCAGTCCAGGGCACCAAAGCCGGCTAAAAAGTCAAAAATCGATAACTAAACTTGAATTGTACAGCTGGTTACTGGCTATTACATCAACTTAGAAACTTCTTCTGTGTTCTACTATGGTGCCTTTAGTGTCTCCGCATATCGCAGCACGCGACATAGCTTTGCACACCATAAATGTAACCGTTTCAGAGAGAAGAGCGGCCAATGTGACGATCTGACATTAAGTCGATTCGATAGCAAGTGACGAAAACGCTCGGATTTCTTTGGTTTTTACTACATTTGAACAAATTTTACATTCTCCCGTGCAACGTGGCTGCTAGTCCTCCCTTCATACAAATTCTTAAGGTCCTAGCTCAGTCCAAGGCACCAAAGCCGTCTGAAAAGTCAATAATCGATAACTAAAACTTGAATTGTTATGCCTCTTAGTGTTTTTTACATCAACTTAGAAGCTACTCCTGTGTTCTACTATGGTACTTTTAGTGTCTGCGCATTCCGCTGTACGCCACATAGTTTTGCACACGATAAATGTAACCATTTCATAGAGAAGAGTGGCCAATGTGACGATCTGACATTATGTCGACTCGATAGCAAATGACGAAAACGTGCGAATTTCTTAGGTTTATACTACATTCGATCACTTTCCACTTTCTCACGTGCAACGTGGCTTGTAGTCCTCCCTTCATGCAAAATCTTAAGGTCCTAGCTCACTCCAAGGCACCAAAGCCCGCTAAACAGTCAAAAATCGATAAATAAACTTGAATTCTACTGCTTCTTACTGGCTATTACATCAACTTAGAAACTTCTTCTTTGTTCTACTATGGTGCTTTAAGTGTCTCCGCATATCGCAGCACGCAACATAGCTTTGCACACGATAAATGTAACCGTTTCAGAGAGAAGAACGTCCAATGTGACGATCTGACATTAAGTCGATTCGATAGCAAATGACGAATACGGGCGGATCTCTTAGGTTTTTACTACATATGAAAACTTTTCACATTCTCCGGTACAACGTGGCTGATAGTCCTCCCTTCATGCAACATCGTAAGGCCCTAGCTCATGTCCAAGGCATCAAAGCTGACTAAAAAGTCAAAAATCGTTAACTAAAGCTTGAATTGTACTGCTTCTTATTGGCTATTACATCAACTTAGAAGCTTCTTCTGTGGTCTAGTATGGTGCTTTTAGTGTCTCCGCGTTCCGCAGCACGCGACATAGCTTTTCACACGTTAAATGTAACCGTTTCAGAGAGAAGAGCAGCCAATGTGACGATTTGATATTAAGTCAATTCGACAGCAAATGACGAAAACTAGCGGATTTCTTAGATTTTTACTACATTTGAACACATTTCACATTCTCCCGTGCAACGTGGCTGCTAGTCCTCCCTTCATACAAATTCTTAAGGTCCTAGCTCAGTCCAAGGCACCAAAGCCGTCTAAAAACTCAAAAATCGATAACTAAAACTTGAATTGTTATGCCTCTTAGTGTTTTTTACAACAACTTAGAAGCTACTTCTGTGTTCTACTATGGTACTTTTAGTGTCTGCGCATTCCGCAGCACGCCACATAGTTTTGCACACGATAAATGTAACCGTTTCATAGAGAAGAGCGGCCAATGTGACGATCTGACATTAAGTCGATTCGATAGCAAATGACGAAAACGAGCGGATTTCTTAGATTTATACTACATTCGATCACTTTTCACTATCTCACGTGCAACGTGGCAGCTAGTCCTCCCTTCATGCAAAATCTTAAGGTCCTAGTTTAGTCCAAGGCACCAAAGCCCGCTAAAAAGTCAAAAATCGATAAATAAACTTGAATTGTACTGCTTCTTACTGGCTATTACATCAACATAGAAGCTTCTTCTGTGTCCTACTATTGTGCTTTTAGCGTCTCTGCGTCCCGTAGCACGCGACATAGATTTGCACACAATAAATGTAACCGTTTCAGAGAGAAGAGCGGCCAATGTGACGATCTGACATTAAGTCGATTCGATAGCAAATGACGAAAGAGGGCGGATTTCTTATGGTTTTCGTACATATGAACACTTTTCACATTCTCCCGTACAACGTGGCTGCTAGTCCTCCCTTCATAGAAATTCGAAAGGGCCTAGCTCATGTCCAAGGCACTACAGCCGGCTAATAAGTTTATAATCGATAGCTAAAACTATTATTTTACTGCTTCATACTGGCTATTCCATCAACTTAGAAGCTTCATCTGTGATCTACTATGGGGCTTTTAGTGTTTCCGCATATAGCAGCACGCGACATAGCTTTGCACACGACAAATGTAACCGTTTCAGAGAGAAGAGCGGCCAATGTGACGATCTGACATTAAGTCGATTCGACATCAAATGACGAAAACGGGCGGATTGGTAGGTTTTTACTACATATGAACACTATTCACATTCTCCCGTGCAACGTGGCTGCTAGTCCTTCCTTCATGCAAATTCTTAAGGTCCTAGCTCAGTCCAAGGCACAAAAGCCGTTTAAAAAGTCAAAAATCGATAACTAAAACTTGAATTGTTATGCCTCTTAGTGTATTTTTACATCAACTTAGAAGCTACTTCTGTGTTCTACTACGGTACATTTAGTGTCTGCGCATTCCGCAGCACGCCACATAGTTGTACACACGATAAATGTAACCGTTTCATAGAGAAGAGCGGCCAATGTGACGATCTGACATTAATTCGATTCGATAGCAAATGACGAAAACGCTCGGATATCTTAGGTTTTTTTTTACATATGAACACTTTTCACATTCTGCCGTACAACGTGGCTGCTAGTCCTCCATGCAAAATCGTAAGTTCCCAGCTCATGTCCAAGGCACCAAAGCCGGCTAAAAAGTCAAAAATCGTTAACTATAACTTGAATTGTACTGCTTCTTATTGGCTATTACATCAACTTAGAAGCTTCTTCTGTGTTCTACTATGGTGCTTGTACAGTCTCCGCATTCCGCAGCACGAGACATAGCTTTGCACAAGATAAATTTAACCGTTTCAGACAGAAGAGCGGCCAGTGTGACGATCTGACATTAAGTCGATTCGATAGCAAATGACGAAAACGGTCGGATTTCTTAGGTTTTTACTACATATGAACAACTTTCACGTTCTCCCGTGCATCGTGGCTGCTAGTCCTCCCTTCATACAAAATAGTAAGGTACTAGCTCATTTCAAAGGCACCAAAGCCAGCTTAAAAGCCAAAAATAGATAAATAAAACTTGAATTGTACTGTTTCTTACTGGTTATTACATCAACTCAGAAGCTCCTTCTGTGTTCTACTATGGTGCTTTTAGTGTCTCCGAATTCCGCATCACGCGACATTGCTTTGCACACGATAAATGTCACCGTTTCAGAGGGAAGAGCGGCCAATGTGACGATCTGACATTAAGACGATTCGATAGCAAATGACGAAAACGGGCGGATTTCTTAGGTTTTTACTACATATGAACACCTTTCACGTTCTCCCGTGCATCGTGGCTGCTAGTCCTCCCTTCATACAAAATAGTAAGGTACTAGCTCATTTCCAAGGCACCAATGCCAGCTTAACAGTCAAAAATAGATAAATAAAACTTGAATTGTACTGTTTCTTACTGGTTATTACATCAACTTAGAAGCTCCTTCCGTGTTCTACTATGGTGCTTTTAGTGTCTCCGCATTCCACAGCACGCGACATAGCTTTGCACACGTTGAATGTAACAGTTCAGAGAAAAGAGCGGCCAATGTGACCATCTGACATTAAGTCGATTCAATAGCAAATAACCAAAGAGGGGCGGATTTATTAGGTTGTTACTACTTACGAAAACTTTTCACATTCGCCCGTTTAACGTGGCTGCTAGTCCTCCCTTCATAGAAAGTCTTAAGGTCCTAGCTTATGTCCAAGTAACCAAAGGCGGCTAAAAAGTCAATAACCGATAGCTAAAACTATTGCTTTACTGCTTCTTACTGCCTATTACATCAACTTAGAAGCTTCTTCTGTTTTCTACTATGGTGCTTTTAGATTCTCCGCATTCCGCAGCACGCTACATATCTTTGCACACGATAAACGTAACCGTTTCAGAGAGAAGAGCGGTCAACGTGACGATATGATATTGAGTCGATTCGATAGCAGATGACGAAAACAGGCAGATATCTTAGGTTTTTACTACATGTGAACACTTTTTACATTCTCCCGTGCAACGTGGCATGTAGGCGTCCCTTCATGCAAAATCTTAACGTCCTAGCTCATGTCCAAGGCACCAGAGCCAGCTCAAAAGTCAAAAATCGATAACTATACTTAAATTGTACTGCTTCTTACTGGCATTTACATCAAATTAGAAACTTCTTCTCTGTTCTTTTATGGTGCTTTTGTGTCTCTGCATTCCGCAGCACTCAACATAGCTTTGCACATGATAAATTTAACCATTTCAGACAGAAGAGCGGCCAATGTGACCATCTGAATTTAATTCGATAGGAAATGACGAAAACGGGCGGATTTCTTACGTTTTTGCTACATATGAACAATTTTCACATGCTCCCGTGCAACATGGCTAATAGTCCTCCCTTCATGCAAAATCGTAAGGTCCTAGCTCATGTCCAAGGCACCACAGCCGCCTAAAAAGTCAACAATCGATAACTAAAACTTGTGTTGTACTGCTTCTTACTGGTTATTACATCAACTTAGAAGCTCCTTCTGTGTTCTACTATGGTAATTTTAGTGTCTCCGAATTTCGCAGCACGCAACATAGCTTTGCACACGATAAATGTAACTGTTTCAGAGAGAAGAGTGGCCAGTGTGACGATCTGACATTAAGTCGATTCGATAGCAAATGACGAAAACGAGCGGATTTCTTAGGTTTTTACTACATTCGATCTCTTTTCACATTCTCAAGTGCAACGTGGCTGTTAGCCCTCCCTTCATGCAAAATATTAAGGTCCTACCTCATGTCCAAGGCACCAAAGCCTGCTAAAAAATCAAAAATCGATAGCTAAATTTGAGTTCTACTGCTTCTTACTGGCTATTACATCAACGTAGAAGCTTCTTCTGTGTTCTACTATGGTGCTTTTAGTGTCTCCGCATATCGCAGCACGCAACATAGCTTTGCACACGATAAATGTAACCGTTTCAGAGAGAGGAGCGGCCAATGTGACGATCTGATATAAAGTCGAATCGATAGCAAATGACGAAAACGAGCGGATTACTTAGTTTTTTACTACATTCGATCACTTTTCACATTCTCCCGTGCAACGTGGTTGCTTGTCCTCCCTTTATAGAAATTCTTAAGGTCCTACCTCATGTCCAAGTCACCAAAGCCGGCTAAAAAGTTAATAATCGATAACTAAAACGATTATTTTACGGCTTGTTACTGGCTATTACGTCAACTTGAAAGCTTCTTCTGTGTTCTACTATGGTGCTTGTAGTGTCTCCGCATATCACAGCACGCGACGTAGCTTTGCACACGATAAATGTAACCGTTTCAGATAGAAGAGCCTCCAATGTGACCATCTGACATTAAGTCGATTCGATAGCAAATGAGGAAAGCGTTCGGATTTCTTAGGTTTTTACTACATATGGACACGTTTCACATTCTCCCGTGCAACGTGGCTGCTAGTCCTCCCTTCATGCAAATTCTTAAGGTCCTAGCTCATGTCCAAGGCACCAAAGCCGGCTAAAAAATCAAAAATCGATAACTAAACTTTAATTGTACTGCTGGTTACTGGCTGTTACATCAACTTAGAAGCTTCTTCTGTGTTCTACTATGGTGCTTGTAGTGTCTCCACATGTCGCAGCACGCGACGTAGCTTTGCACACGATATATGTAACCTTTTCAGATAGACGAGCGGCCAATGTGACGGTCGGACATCAAGTCGAGTCGATAGCAAAAGACGAAAACGGGCGGATTTCTTAGGTTTTTACTACATATGAACACGTTTCATATTCTCCCGTACAACGTCGCTGCTAGTCCTTCCTTCATACGAAATGTTAAAGTTCTAGCTCATATCCAAGGCACCAAAGCCGGCTAAAAAGTGAATAATCGATAGCTAAACTATTATTTTACGTCTTCTTACTGGCTATTACGTCAACTTAGAAGCTTCTTCTGTGTTCTACTATGGTGCTTGTAGTGTCTACGCATTCCGCAGCACGCGACATAGCTTTGCACACGATAAATGTAACCGTTTCAGGGAGTAGAGCGGCCAATGTGACGATTTGATATTAAGTCACTTCGACAGCAAATGACGAAAACTAGCGGATTTCTTAGATTTTTACTACATTTGAACACATTTCACATTCTCCCTTGCAAAGTGGCTGCTAGTCCCCCCTTCATAAAAATTCTTAAGGTCCTAGCTCAGTCCAAGGCACCAAAGCCGTCTAAAATGTCAAAAATCGATAACTAAAACCTGAATTGTTATGCCTCTTAGTGTTTTTTACATCAACTTAGAAGCTACTTCTGTGTTCTACTATGGTATTTTTAGTGTCTGCGCATTCCGCAGCACCCCAAATGGTTTTGCACACGATAAATGTAACCGTTTAATAGAGAAGAGCGGCCAATGTGACGATCTGACATTAAGTTGATTCGATAGCAAATGACGAAAACGGGCGAATTTCTTAGGTTTTTTTTTACATATGAACACTTTTCACATTCTCCCGTGCAACGTGGCTGCTAGTCCTCCCTTCATGCAAAATCTTAAGGTCCTAGCTCATGTCCTAGGCACCAAATCCGGCTAAAAAGTCAATAATCGATAATTAAAACTTGAATTGTACTGCTTCTTATTGGCTATTACATCAACTTAGAAGCTTCTTCTGTGGTCTTCTATGGTGCTTTTAGTGTCTCCGCATTCCGCAGCACGCAACATAGCTTCGCACACGTTAAATGTAACCGTTTTAGAGAGAATAGCGGCCAATGTGACGGTCGGACATCAAGTCGATTCGATAGCAAATTGACGAAAACGGGCGGATCTTTTAGGTTTTTACTATATATGAACAGATTTCACATTCTTTCGTGCAACATGGCTCCTAGTCCTCCCATCATGAGAAATCTTAAGGTCCTAGCTCATGTGCAAGGCACCAAAGCCGCCTAAAAAGTCAATAATCGATAGCTAAAACTACTATTTTACTGCTTCTTACTGGCTATTACATCAACTTATAATCTTCTTCTGTTTTCTACTATGGTGCTTTTAGTGTCTCCGCAATTCGCAGCACGCAACATAGCTTTGCACCCGATAAATGTAACCGTTTCAGACATAAGAGCGGCCAAAGTGGCCATCTGACATTAAAACGATTCGATAGCAAGTGACGAAAACGCTAGGATTTCTTAGGTTTTTGCTACATATGAATACTTTTCACATTATCCAGTGCAATGTAGCTAGTAGTCCCCCCTTCATGCAAAATGTTAAGGTCCTAGCTTATGTCCAAGGCAACAAAGCTGACTAAAAAGTCAAAAATCGTTAACTAAAGTTTGAATTGTACTGCTTCTTATTGGCTATTACATCAACTTAGAAGCTTCATCTGTGGTCTAGTATGGTGCTTTTAGTGTCTCACCGTTCCGCAGCACGTGACATAGCTTTTCACACGTTAAATATAACCGTTTCAGAGAGAAGAGCGGCCAATGTGACGATCTGACATTAAGTCGATTCGATAGCAAATGACGAAAACGGGCGAATTTCCTAGGTTTTTACTACATATGAACACTTTTCACATTCTCCCGTGTAACGTGGATGCTAGTCCTCCCTTCATACAAATTCTTAAGGTCATAGCTCATGTCCAAGGCGCGAAAGCCGGCTAAGAAATTTATAATCGATAGCTAAAACTATTATTTTACTGCTTCATACTGGCTATTCCATGACCTTAGAAGCTTCATCTGTGTTCTACTATGGTGCTTTTAGTGTTTCCGCATATCGCAGCACGCGACATAGCTTTGCACACGACAAATATAACCGTTTCAGAGAGAAGAGCGGCCAATGTGACGATCTGACATTAAGTCGATTCGACAGCAAATGACGAAAACGGGCGGATTCCTAGGTTTTTACTACATATGAACACTTTTCACATTCTCCCGTGCAACGTGGCTGCTAGTCCTTACTTCTTGCAAAATCTTAAGGTCCTAGCAAAATGTCCAAATCACAAGAAGCCGGCTAAAACGTCAAAAATCGATAACTAAACTTGAATTGTAGTGCTTCTTACTGGCTATTACATCAACTTAGTATCTTCTTCTGTGTTCTTTTATGGTGCTTTTAGTTTCTCCGCATTACGCAGCACGCGACATAGCTTTGCACACGATTAATGTAACCGTTTCAGAGAGAAGAGCGGACAACGTGACCATATGACATTGAGTCGATTCGATAGCAAATGACGAAAACGGGTGGATTTCTTAGGTTTTTTTTTACATATGAAAACTTTTCACATTCTCCCGTGCAACGTGGCTGCTAGTCCTCCCTTCATGCAAAATCTTAAGGTTCTCGCTCATGTCCAAGGCACAAAATCCGGCTAAAAAGTCAAAAATCTTTAACTGAAACTTGAATTGTACTGCTTCTTATTGGCTATTACATCAACTTAGAAGCTTCTTCTGTGGTCTACTATGGTGCTTTTAGTGTCACTGCATTCCGCAGCACGCAAAATAGCTTTGCACACGATAAATGTAACCGTTTCATTGATAAGAGCGGCCAACGTGCCCATCTGACATTAACTAAGGCTTGATTTGTACTGCTTCTTATTGGCTATTACATCAACTTAGAAGCTTCTTCTGTGGTCTAGTATGGTGCTTTTAGTGTCTGCGCATACCGCAGCACGCCACATAGTTTTGCACACGGTAAATGTAACCGTTTCATAAAGAAGAGCGGCCAATGTGACGCTCTGACATTAAGTCGATTCGATAGCAACTGACGAAAACGAGCGGATTTCTTAGGTTTATACTACATTAGATCACTTTTCACATTCTCACGTGCAACGTGGCGGCTAGTCCTCCCTTCATGCAAAATCTTAAGGTCCTAGCTCAGTCCAAGGCACCAAAGCCATCTAAAAACTCAAAAATCGATAACTAAAACTTGAATTGTTACGCCTCTTAGTGTTTTTTACAACAACTTAGAAGCTACTTCTGTGTTCTACTATGGTACATTTCGTGTCTGCGCATACTGCAGCACGCCACATAGTTTTGCACACGATAAATGTAACCGTTTCATAAAGAAGAGCGGCCAATGTGACGATCTGACATTAAGTCGATTCGATAGCAAATGACGAAAACGAGCGGATTTTTTAGGTTTTTACTACATCCGATCACTTTTCACGTTCTCCCGTGCAACGTGGCTGATAGTCCACCCTTCATGCAAAATCTGAAGGTCCTAGCTCTGTCCCGTGCACCAAAGCCGGATAAAAAGTCAAAAATCGATAACTAAACTTAAATTTTACTGCTTCTTACTAACATTTACATCAAATTAAATACTTCTTCTGTGTTCTTTTATGGGGATTTCAGTGCCTCCGCATCCGCAGCAGGCGACATAGCTTTGCACATGATAAATGTCACCGTTTCAGAAGAAAGAGCGGCCAATGTGACGATCTGACATTAAGTCGATTCGATAGCAAATGACGAAAACGGGCAGATTTCTTAGGATTTTTTTTACATATGAACACTTTTCACATTCTCCCGTGCAACGGGGCTGCTAGTCTTCCATGCAAAATCTTAAGGTCCTAGCTCATGTCCAAGGCACCTAAGCCGGCTAAAAAGTTAAAATCGTTAACTAAAACTTGAATTGTACTGCTTCTTATTGGCTATTACATCAACATAGAAGCTTCTTCTGTGGTCTACTATGGTGCTTTTAGTCTCTCCGCATTCCACGGCACGCGACATAGCTTTGCACACCATAAATGTAACCGTTTCAGAGAGAAGAGCGGCCAATGTGACGATCTGACAATAAGTCAATTCGATAGCAAATGTCGAAAACGAGAGGATTTCTTAGGTTTTTACTACATTCGAACTCTTTTCACATTCTCCCGTGCAACGTGACTGTTAGTCCTCCCTTCATGCAAAATATTAAGGTCCTACCTCATGTTCAAGGCACCAAATCCGGCTAAAAATTCAAAAATCGATAGCTAAATTTGAGTTCTACTGCTTCTTACTGGCTATAACATCAACATAGAAGCTTCTTCTGTGTTCTACTGCGGCGCTTTTAGTGTCTCCGCATATCGCAGCACGCGACATAGCTTTGCATAGATAAATGTAACCATTTCAGAGAGACGAGCAGCCAATGTGACGATTTGATATTAAGTCAATTCAACAGCAAATGACGAAAACTCGCGGATTTCTTAGATTTTAACTACATTTGAACACATTTCACATTCTCCCGTGCAACGTGGCTGCTAGTCCTCCCTTCATACAAATTCTTAAGGTCCTAGCTCATGTCCAAGGCACCAAAGCCGGCTAAAAAGTCAAAAATAGATAACTAAAACTTGAATTGTTATGCCTCTTAGTGCTTTTTACATCAACTTACAAGCTACTTCTGTGTTCTACTATGGTACTTTTAGCGTCTGCGCATTCCGCAGCACGCCACATAGTTTTGCACACGATAATTGTAACCGTTTCATTGAGAAGAGCGGCCAATGTGACGATCTGACATTAAGTCGATTCGATAGCAAATGACGAAAACGAGTGGATTTCTTAGGCTTTTAATACATTCGATCACTTTCCACATTCTCACGTGCAACGTGGCTGCTAGTCTTCCCTTCATGCAAAATCGTAAGGTCCTAGCTAATGTACAAGGCACCAAAGCCGCCTAAAAATTTAAAAATCAATCACTAAAACTTAAATCGTACTGCTCCTTACTGGCAATTACATCCACTTAGAAGCGTCTTCTGTGTTGTACTATGGGGCTTTTGGTGTCTCCGCATTCCTCAGCACGCGACATAGCTTTGCACACGATAAATTTATCAATTTCAGAGAGAAGTGCGGCCGATGTGACGACCTGACATTATGTCGATTCGATAGCAAATGACGAAAACAGGCGGGTTTCTTAGGTTTCTACTACATATGAACTCATTTTACATTCTCCCGCGCAACGTGGCTGCTAGTCCTCCCTTCATGCACAATCGTAAGGTCCTGGCTCATGTCCAAGGCACCAAACCCGTATAACATGTCAAAAATCAAAAACTAAACTTGAATTGTACTGCTGGTTACTGGCTATTACATCAACTTAGAAGCTTCTTCTGTGTTGTAATGTGGTGCTTTTAGAGTCTCCGCATATCGCAGCACGTGACATAGCTTTGCACACCATAAATGAAACCGTTTCGGAGAGAAGAGCGGCCAATGTGACGATCTGACAATAAGTCAATTGGATACAAATGACGAAAACGGACGAATATCTCATGTTTTTACTACATATGAACACTTTTCACTTTCTCCCGTGCAACGTGACTGCTAGTCCTCCATTTATGCAAAATCGTAAGGTCCTAGCTCATGTCCAAGGCACCAAAGCCGGCTAAAAATTTAAAAATCGATCAATAAACCTTAAATTGTACTGCTTCTTACTGGTTATTACATCAACTTAGAAGCTCCTTCTGTGTTCTACTATGGTGCTTTTAGTGTCTCCAAATTTCGCAGCACGCAACATAGCTTTCCACACGATAAATGTAACTGTTTCAGAGTGATGAACGGCCAATGTGACGATCTGATATAAAGTCGCATCGATAGCAAATGACGCAAACCGACGGATTTCTTAGGTTTTTACTACATATGAACACTTTTCACATTCTCCCGTGCAACGTGGCTGCTAGTCCTCCCTTCATACAAATTCTTAAGGTCCTAGCTCATGTCCAAGGCACCAAAGCCGGCCAAAAAGTCAAAAGTCGATAAATAAAACTTGAATTGTTATACTTCTTACTCTTTATTTCATCAAATTAGAAGCTACTTCTGTGTTCTACTATGGTACTTTCAGTTTCTGCGCATTCCGCAGCACGCCACATAGTTTTGCACACGATAAATGTCACCGTTTCATAGAGAAGAGCGGCCAATGTGACGATCTGACATTAAGTCGAATCGATAGCAAACGAGGAAGACGAGCGGATTTCTTAGGTTTTTAATACATTCGATCACTTTTCACATTCTCCCGTGCAACGTGGCTGCTAGTCCTCCCTTCATGCAAAATCGTAAGGTCCTAGCTCATGTCCAAGGCACTAAAGCTGTCTAAAATGTCAAAAATCGATAACTAAACTTGAATTGTACTGCTTCTTACTGGCTATTACATCAACTTAGAAGTTTCATCTGTGTTCTACTGCGGCGCTTTTAGTGTATCCGCATATCGCAGCACGCGACATAGCTTTGCATAGTTAAATGTAAACATTTCATAGAGAAGAGCAGCCAATGTGACGATTTGATATTAAGTCAATTCAACAGCAAATGACGAAAACTAGCGGATTTCTTAGATTTTATCTACATTTGAACACATTTCACATTCTCCCGTGCAACGTGGCTGCTAGTCCTCCCTTCATACAAATTCTTAAGGTCCTAGCTCATGTCCAAGGCACCAAAGCCGGCTAAAAAGTCAAAAATCGATAACTAAAACTTGAATTGTTATGCCTCTTAGTGTTTTTTACATCAACTTAGAAGCTACTTCTGTGTTCTACTATGGGACTTTTAGTGTCTCCGCATTCCGCAGTACGGGACATAGTTTTGCACACGATAAATGTAACCGTTTCAGAGAGAAGAGCGGCCAATATGACAATCTGATATAAAGTCGAATCGATAGCAAACGACGAAATCGGGCGGATTTCTTAGGTTTTTACTACATATGAACACATTTCACATTCTCCCGTGCAACGTGGCTGCTAGTCTTCCCTTCATGCAAAATCGTAAGGTCCTAGCTGATGTACAAGGCACCAAAGCCGCCTAAAAATTTAAAAATCGATCACTAAACCTTAAATTGTACTGCTTCTTACTGGTTATTACATCAACTTAGAAGCTCCTTCTGTGTTCTACTGTGGTGCTTTTAGTGTCTCCAAATTTCGCAGCACGCAACATAGCTTTCCACACGATAAATGTAACTGTTTCAGAGTGAAGAGCGGCCAATGTGACGATCTGATATAAAGTCGCATCGATAGCAAATGACGCAAACGGACGGATTTCTTAGGTTTTTACTACATATGAACACTTTTCACATTCTCCCGTGCAACGTGGCTGCTAGTCCTCCCTTCATACAAATTCTTAAGGTCCTAGCTCATGTCCAAGGCACCAAAGCTGTCTAAAATGTCAAAAATCGATAACTAAACTTGAATTGTACTGCTTCTTACTGGCTATTACATCAACGTAGAAGTTTCATCTGTGTTCTACTGCGGCGCTTTTAGTGTATCCGCATATCGCAGCACGCGACATAGCTTTGCATAGATAAATGTAAACATTTCATAGAGAAGAGCAGCCAATGTGACGATTTGATATTAAGTCAATTCAACAGCAAATGACGAAAACTAGCGGATTTCTTAGATTTTAACTACATTTGAACACATTTCACATTCTCCCGTGCAACGTGGCTGCTAATCCTCCCTTCATACAAATTCTTAAGGTCCTAGATCATGTCCAAGGCACCAAAGCCGGCTAAAAAGTCAAAAATCGATAAGTAAAACATGAATTGTTATGCCTCTTAGTGTTTTTTACATCAACTTACAAGCTACTTCTGTGTTCTACTATGGTACTTTTAGTGTCTCCGATTCCGCAGCACGCGACATAGTTTTGCACACGATAAATGTAACCGTTTCAAAGAGAAGAGCGGCCAGTGTGACGATCTGATATGAAGTCGAATCGATAGCAAATGACGAAAACGGGGGGATTACTTAGGTTTTTACTACATATGAACACTTTTCACATTCTCCCGTGCAACGTGGCTGCTAGTCCTCCCTTCATGGAAAATCTTAAGGCCCTAGGTCAGTCCAGGGCACCAAAGCCGTCTATAAAGTCAAAAATCGATAACTAAAACTTGAATTGTTATGCCTCTTAGTGTTTTTTACATCAACTTAGAAGCTACTTTTGTGTTCTACTATGGTACTTTTAGCGTCTGCGCATTCCGCAGCACGCCACATAGTTTTGCACACGATAATTGTAACCGTTTCATTGAGAAGTGCGGCCAATGTGACGATCTGACATTAAGTCGATTCGATAGCAAATGACGAAAACAAGTTGATTTCTTAGGCTTTTAATACATTCGATCACTTTCCACATTCTCACGTGCAACGTGGCTGCTAGTCTTCCCTTCATGCAAAATCGTAAGGTCCTAGCTAATGTACAAGGCACCAAAGCCGCCTAAAAATTTAAAAATCAATCACTAAAACTTAAATTGTACTGCTCCTTACTGGCAATTACATCAACTTAGAAGCGTCTTCTGTGTTGTACTATGGGGCTTTTGGTGTCTCCGCATTCCTCAGCACGCGACATAGCTTTGCACACGATAAATTTATCAATTTCAGAGAGAAGTGCGGCCGATGTGACGACCTGACATTATGTCGATTCGATAGCAAATGACGAAAACAGGCGGGTTTCTTAGGTTTTTACTACATATGAACTCATTTTACATTCTCCCGCGCAACGTGGCTGCTAGTCCTCCCTTCATGCACAATCGTAAGGTCCTCGCTCATGTCCAAGGCACCAAACCCGTATAACATGTCAAAAATCAAGAACTAAACTTGAATTGTACTGCTGGTTACTGGCTATTACATCAACTTAGAAGTTTCTTCTGTGTTCTAATGTGGTGCTTTTAGAGTCTCCGCATATCGCAGCACGTGACATAGCTTTGCACACCATAATTGAAACCGTTTCAGAGAGAAGAGCGGCCAATGTGACGATCTGACAATAAGTCAATTGGATACAAATGACGAAAACGGACGAATATCTCATGTTTTTACTACATATGAACACTTTTCACTTTCTCCCGTGCAACGTGACTGCTAGTCCTCCATTTATGCAAAATCGTAATGTCCTAGCTCATGTCCAAGGCACCAAAGCCGGCTAAAAATTTAAAAATCGATCACTAAACCTTAAATTGTACTGCTTCTTACTGGTTATTACATCAACTTAGAAGCTCCTTCTGTGTTCTACTGTGGTGCTTTTAGTGTCTCCAAATTTCGCAGCACGCAACATAGCTTTCCACACGATAAATGTAACTGTTTCAGAGTGAAAAGCGGCCAATGTGACGATCTGATATAAAGTCGCATCGATAGCAAATGACGCAAACGGACGGATTTCTTAGGTTTTTACTACATATGAACACATTTCACATTCTCTTGTGCAACGTGGCTGCTAGTCTTCCCTTCATGCAAAATCGTAAGGTCCCAGCTGATGTACAAGGCACCAAAGCCGCCTAAAAATTTAAAAATCTATCACTAAAACTTCAATTGTACTGCTCCTTACTGGCTATTACACCAACTTAGAAGCGTCTTCTGTGTTCTACTATGGGGCTTTTGGCGTCTCCGCATTCCTCAGCACGCGACATAATTTTGCACACTATAAATTTATCCATTACAGAGAGAAGTGTGGCCAATGTGACGACCTGACATTATGTCGATTTGACAGCAAATGACGAAAAAAACGGGCCGGTTTCTTTGGTTTTTACTACATATGAACTCTTTTCACATTCTCCCGTGCAACGTGGCTGCTAGTCTTCCCTTCATGTAAAATCGTAAGGTCCTAGCTCATGTCCAAGGCACCAAAGCCGTATAACATGTCAAAAATCGATAACTAAAACTTGAATTGTTATGCCTCTTAGTGTTTTTTACATCAACTTAGAAGCTACTTCTGTGTTCTACTATGGGACTTTTAGTGTCTCCGCATATCGCAGCACGTGACGTAGCTTTGCACACCATAAATGTAAACGTTTCAGAGAGCAGAGCGGCCAATGTGACGATCTGACAATAAGTCAATTCAATAGCAAATGGCGAAAACGGACAAGTTTCTCAGGTTTTTGGTACATATGAACACTTTTCACATTCTTCCGTGCAAGGTGGCTGCTAGTCCTCCCTTCATGCAAAATCGTAAGGTCCTAGCTCATGTCCAAGGCACCAAAGCTGTCTAAAATGTCAAAAATCGATAACTAAACTTGAATTGTACTGCTTCTTACTGGCTATTACATCAACTTAGAAGTTTCATCTGTGTTCTACTGCGGCGCTTTTAGTGTATCCGCATATCGCAGCACGCGACATAGCTTTGCATAGATAAATGTAAACATTTCATAGAGAAGAGCAGCCAATGTGACGATTTGATATTAAGTCAATTCAACAGCAAATGACGAAAACTAGCGGATTTCTTAGATTTTAACTACATTTGAACACATTTCACATTCTCCCGTGCAACGTGGCTGCTAGTCCTCCCTTCATACAAATTCTTAAGGTCCTAGCTCATGTGCAAGGCACCAAAGCCGGCTAAAAAGGCAAAAATCGATAACTAAAACTTGAATTGTTATGCATCTTAGTGTTTTTTACATCAACTTAGAAGCTACTTCTGTGTTCTACTATGGGACTTTTAGTGTCTCCGCATATCGCAGCACGTGACGTAGCTTTGCACACCATAAATGTAAACGTTTCAGAGAGAAGAGCTGCCAATGTGACGATCTGACAATAAGTCAATTCGATAGCAAATGGCGAAAACGGACAAATTTCTCAGGTTTTTGGTACATATGAACACTTTTCACATTCTTCCGTGGAAGGTGGCTGCTAGTCCTCCCTTCATGCAAGATCGTAAGGTCCTAGCTCATGTCCAAGGCACCAAAGGCGCCTATAAAGTCAACAATCGATAACTAAAACTTGTATTGTACTGCTTCTTACTGGATATTACATCAACTTAGAAGCTCCTTCTGTATTCTGCTATGGTGCTTTTAGTGTCTCCGAATTTCACAGCACGCAACATAGCTTTGAACACGATAAATGTAACCGTTTCAGAGAGAAGAGCGGCCAGTGTGACGATCTGACAATAAGTGAATTCTATAGCAAATGACGAAAACGGACGAATTTCTCTGGTTATTGCTACATATGAACACTTTTAACATTCTTCCGTGCAAGGTGGCTGCTGGTCCTCCCTTCATGCAAGATCGTAAGGTCCTAGCTCATGTCCAAGGCACCAAAGCCGCCTATAAAGTAAACAATCGATAACTAAAACTTGTATTGTATTGCTTCTTACTGGTTATTAGATCAACTTAGAAGCTCCTTTTGTGTTCTACTATGGTGCTTATAGTGTCCGCGCATTCCGCAGCACGGCACATAGTTTTGCACACGATAAATGTCACCGTTTCATAGAGAAGAGCGGCCGATGTGACGATCAGACATTAAGTCGATTCGATAGCAAATGACGAAAACGAGCGGATTTCTTAGGTTTTTACTACATTCGATCACTTTTCACATTCTCCCGTGCAACGTGGCTGCTAGTCCACCCTTCATGCAAATTCTTAAGGTCGTACCTCATGTCCAAGGCACCAAAGCCGGCTAATAATTCAAAAATCGATAACTAAATTTTAGTTCTACTGCTTCTTACTGGCTGTTGCTTCAAATTAGAAGCTTTTTTCTGTGTTCTACTATGGTGCTTTTAGTGTCTCCGCATATCGCAGCACGCAACATAGCTTTGCACACGATAAATGTAACCGTTTCAGAGAGAAGAACGGCCAATGTGACGATCTGATATAAAGTCGAATCGATACCAAATGACGAAAACGGGGGGATTTCTTAGGTTTTTACTACATATGAACTCTCTTCACATTCTCCCGTTCAACGTGGCTGCTAGTCCTCCCTTCATACAAATTATTAAGGTCCTAGCTCATGTCCAAAGCACCAAAGCCGGCCAAAAAGTCAATAAACGATAGCTAAAACTATTATTTTACGTCTTCTTAATGGTTATTACGTCAACTTAGAAGCTACTTCTGTGTTCTAGTATGGTACTTTTAGTGTCTGCGCATTCCGCAGCACGACACATAGTTTTGCAAACGATAAATGTAACCGTTTCATTGGTAATAACGGCCAATGTGACGATCTGACATTAAGTCGATTCGATAGCAAATGACGAAAACGAGCGGATTTCTTAGGTTTTTTCTACATTCGATCACTTTTCACATTTTCCCGTGCAACGTGGCTGCTAGTACTCCCTTCATGCATATCTTAAGGTCCTAGCTCGTGTGCAAGGCACCAAATCCAGCTAAAAATTCAAAAATCGATAACTAAACTTGAATTGTACTGCTTCTTACTGGGTATAACATCAACATTGAAGCGGATTCTGTGTTCTACTATGGTGCTTTTAGTGTCTCCGCATATCGCAGCACGCAACATAGCTTTGCACACGATAAATGTAACCGTTTCAGAGTGAAGAGCCTCCAATGTGACCATCTGACATTAAGTCGATTCGATAGCAAATGACGAAAACGGGCGGATTTCTTAGGTTTTTACTACATATGAACACTTTTCACATTCTCCCGTGCAACGTGGCTGCTGGTCCTCCCTTCATGCAAAATCGTAAGGTCGTAGCTCATGTCCAAGGCACCAAAGCACGCTAAAAAGTCAACAATAGATAACTAAACTTGAATTGTACTGCTTCTTACTGGCTATTGCATCAACATAAAAGCTTCTTCTGTGTTCTACTTTTGTGCATTTAGTGTCTCCGCAGTCCGCAGCACGCGACATAGCATTTCACACGATAAATGTAACCGTTTCAGAGATAAAAGCGGCCAACGTGGCCGTCTGACATTAAGTCGAATGGATAGCAAGTGACGAAAACGGGCGGATTTCTTAGGTTTTTACAACATATGAAAACATTTCACATTCTCCCGTGCAAAGTGGCTGCTAGTCATCCCTTCATGCAAAATCGTAAGGTCCTAGCTCATGTCCAAGGCACCAAAGCCGGCTAAAAAGTCAAAAATCGATAACTAAAACTTGAATGGTAATGCTTCTTACTGGTTATTACATCAACTTAGAAGCTATTTCTGTGTTCTACTATGGTGGTTTGAGTGTCTCCGCATATCGCAGCACGCGACATATCTTTGCAAAGATAAATGTAACCATTTCAGAGAGAAGGGCAGCCAATGTGACGATCTGACATTAAGTCGATTCGATAGCAGATGACGCAAACGGGCGGATTTCTTAGGATTTTACTACATATGAACACTTTTCACATTCTCCCGTGCAACGTTGGTGCTAGTCCTCCCTCATGCAAAATCTTAAGACCCTAGCTCATGTCCAAGGCACCAAAGCAAATTAAAAAGTCAATAATCGATAACTAACCTTGAATTGTACTGCTTCTTACTCACTGTTACATCAACTTAGAAGCTTCATTTGTGTTCTACTTTTGTGAATTTAGTGTCTCCGCATTCCGCAGCACGCGACCGTTTCAGAGATTAGGGTCCAATGTGACCATCTAACATGAAGCCGAATAGATAGCAAATGACGAAAACGGGCTGATTTCTTAGGTTATTACTACATATGCACACCTTTCAAATACTCCCGTGCAACGGGGTTCGCTAGTCCTCCGTTTATGCAATATCTTAAGGTCCTAGCTCATGTCCAAGGCACCGAACCTGGCTAAATATTCTATAACCTGTAACTTAAACTTGAATTGTACTGCTTCTTACTGTCTATTACATTAACTTAGAAGATTCTTCTGTGTTCTACTATGGTGCTTTTAGTGTCTCCGCATTTCGCAGCACGCGACATAACTTTGCACACGTTAAATGTAACCGTTTCAGAGAGAAGAGCGGTCAATGTGACGATCTGACATTAAGTCGACTCGATAGCAAATGACGATAACGGGCTTATTTCTTAGGTTTTTACTACATCTGAACTCTTTTCAGATTCTCCCGTGCAACGTGGCTACTAGTCCTCCCTTCATGCAAAATCTTAAGGCCCTTGCTCAAGTCCAACGCACCAAAGCCGGCTAAAAAGTCAAATATCGGTAAGTAAACTTGAATGGTACTGCTTCTTACTGGCTATTACATCAACTTAGAAGCTTCTTCTGTGTTCTACTATGGTGCTTTTAGTGTCTCCGCATTCCGAAGCACGCGACAAAGATTTGCACACGATAATTGTAACTGTTTCAGAGAGAAAAGCGGCCATTTTGACGATCTGACATTAAGTCGATTCGATAGCAAATGACGAAAACGGGCAGATTTCTCAGGTTTTTCCTACATATGAACACTTTTCACATTCTGCTGTGCAACGTGGCTGCTAGTCCTCCCTTCATGCAAAATCGTAAGGTCCTAGCTCATGTCCAAGGCACCGAAGCCGGCTAAAAAGTCAAAAATCGAAAACTAAACTTTAATTGTACTGCTTTATACTGGCTATTACTTCAACTTAGAAGCTTCTTCTCTGTTCTACTATGGTTCTTTTAGTGTCTCCGCATTTCGCAGTTCGCGACATAGCTTTGCACAAGATAAATGTAACCGTTTCAGAGCGAAGAGCGGCCAATGTGACTATCTGACTTTAAGTCGATTCGATAGCAAATTTATTTATTTATTTAACCTGACAAGATTAGGGCCATCAGTCCCTCTCTTACATCTAACCAGGCATTCTACTTATTTTACAGCCATATGTTGTAGTAGGCATGTTAAACTACATCTAATACAAAAAGTGAGATAAACAATTAGAAAGGTACACCTCCAAAAATACATTATTGAAGAGAAAGATTTCAGATAGGAGTGCTGGCAGCAGGGAGTGTGGGGGGAAATCATGGTGAAGGGAGGAGAAGAATAGAGGGACATGATGAAACATAATTAAGGAAAATATAAAGGAAAATAAGACTGCGTGGCTAATAGAGATAGATGAAGAAGAAGGCATCTCAGAAGCAAGATAGGAGACGCTAGCTTTGCTATTTGACATATGAGAGGATTGGCCTTGCACATTAATTTTGTGGAGAATTTTATGCGGATGATAGTAGGAAATGCTTCAACTTCTTCTTAAAATTAACAGGAGATTGAATTTTCCTCAAGGTAAGGGGCAGTTTGTTCCAGAGGCGGACAGCGGCAACTGAGAAGGAGTTTGCAAAAGTTTTTGTTTTGTGAGTGGGCACAGCTAGGATACCAGATAAGAGCGACCTCGTGTTTCGATTATGATGGCATTACACGTTTTTAATCTCTGAAGCTAGGTACTGGGGTGCTTGCGCGACGAGGAGTCGGTGAAGTAGACATATAGTGTGGTAGTCACGCAGTTTGTCCGGCGGCAGCCACCCTAGCTCGGAGTATGAAGCACTAACATGATCATATCGGCGAATGTTGCAGGTGTAACGCACACAGGCATTCATGGTTAGCTCTAGCCATCTTTTGTTTTCACTACTCATGCCTTGTTGAATCACATCACAATAGTGGAGGTTCGGTAGAACGAGTGCTTGCACGAGCTGGCGTTTCAAGTTCTGTGGGAATATGTTCCGAAACTTTTTGAGAGCATAGAGACAAGCAGACGTCTTTCGGCACACTGCGACTGTATTCTCCGCCCAGTTGAGATGCTCGTCCAAAGTTACACCCAAGTTCTTCACTGTTTTCTGATATGGTATTGGAGTACCTTCGAGCAGAATAGGAGGTAGCCGTTCGCGGAAATCTGAACTTATTAATTTCTGATGGGCTATTAAGATTACTTGCGTCTTTTTTGCGTTTAATTTAAGCCCCTGGTTTTTCGCCCATGTCACTACTGAAGACAGATCATCATTCATCAGAGCGATTGCAGTGTTTACGTCTTCAGGTCTGACGCTTAGGTAGAGCTGGAGGTCGTCGGCATATGTTTACAGGAGGACAAAACCGACGAAATATCGTTGACATATAAAGAAAACAACAGTGGTCCTAAGACTGATCCTTCTGGCACTCCCGAAGAAATATGTTTCAAGGAAGATTTTTCATTTGCGCAGACAACACATTGCTGTCTGTCTTTTAAGTAGCTTTCAAACCATCTCATTGCACTATCAGAGAAATTAAGCTGTTGCATTTTTCTGAGTAATATGTCAAAGTTAACAATGTCAAAAGCTTTGCTAAAGTCCAGTACCGTCAATATTGTTGCCTTTCGATTGTCGATGGCATATTTCAGGTCATCAGTTACTTTAATTAGAGCAGTGTTTGTGCTGTGATGTTTATGGAAACCAGATTGAAATTTGTCATATAGACTGAATTCATGCAAGTGTTCAGTGATTTGGTCATGAACAATATATTCAAGGGCTTTGGAAACAGCTGGCTGTATGCTAATTGGTCGGTAATCACTAGGCAGTTGCGGGTTTTCGATCTTAGGGATGGGTCGAATTATGCTTCTTTTCCATGCAGTGGGGTATATTCCGTTCACGAGGGAAAAATTAAATATGTCAGTTAAGACAGGTACTAAGATATCGGCAACATTCTTAATCATGGTTATACCGATAATGTCGTTGCCTATTGCATCAGAAGAGATTCTCATTATTGCTTTTCTTGCCGTATTTGTTGTTACATGTTTTAGATGGAAGGTATCGTTGTTAGTTATCCTGTTTGGGGATTCTTGTGGACGGTAATTATCAGCCGTGCTGGTAATCAGAGGTGCAGAGAAGAATTCATTTAATTCGTTAGCTGACACATGAAAAGTAGTTTCCGATTTTGCCTTTCCGACCCCCAAGCTACGGACATTCTTCCATAGAGTCGTGGGTGTCAGATCGCTGCATACAAGGGAGCGAGCGTGCCTGATTTTGGCATTGCGAATGCATTGTTTCACTCTGTTCCGTAGCTTTCTATATTCTTCGAAACTCTCGGTTTTCGGATCTGCCTTGAAACGCCTGTGGGCAGCATCCCTATTAGTCATCCTTTGACGTAATTCAGCTGTCAGCGATGGAGCAGGAGATTTTCTTACACGGACTGTGCGCACAGGTGCATGTTTGTCAAAGAGGGCAGTGAGTTTATCACCAAGTTCATTAATTTTGCCGTCGCTTGTAGGTTCTCTGATTATTTGATGCCATGAGATTTCTGAGCAATCGGCTGTTAGAGCGTCAAGGTCAATACGTTTCATGTTCCTACAAGTTATGTAACGCGATTTGATCCTTGGGGGCTGCACAGAGTAGGCCAGGAATATTACATAATGTGCTGAGAGGCCAGGGGCTGCTGATTGACCAACATCTCTTACTTTGTCTGTTTCGTTGCGATCACGTCTATAAGAGTATGACTGTGCGCCATATGGTGTGTAGGTTGTAATGGAAGAATGTTCATGCTATTGCAACTAAACAATCTTCTTAGGTTTATTGCGGAGGAAGTGTCTCTTAGCAGGTCTATGTTCAAATCACCCATTACGATGACATGTTCGTATTGACACTGAAGTGAATGTAATTCCGACTGGAAGGAACTCATTGAGCTTACTTTTGGCGCATTGTACACGACGCCAGTCAAGAATCTCCGATTTTGTATATTTATCTCAATGAACATGAATTCAGCCTCTTTTTCTTCAGCAGGATTTGACGTACTTAAAACTTTCGCTTTGAGATCTGTTCGTATATTTGCGCCGACCCCGCCACCTCGCTTTTTTGATCTGTCTGCCCTAAGAAATTTGTACCCTGGGAGATGGATAGATGCAGAGGATACGTGTGGTTTCAACCACGTTTCGGATAAGAGGATTACGTGGTAGTTTAGTTGGTTGAAGAGGAGGCTAAGTTCTTCGTAATGCGCAGGTAAAGACTGAATGTTGCAGTGAGCTGCTAAAAGCTCGCTGAGCAGCCTGGAGTAGGGTGGCAGACTGGTTGTCCCTTTCTTAGGGACTACCTGCCGCGAGGGGCACTGGCCGGTGTTTCCGCCAATTGACATCATACAGGGGTGTCCGAGATTTTGCGCGCCCTGTTTGTGACTCCGCGAGTGTCAAAAGAAACGCGACTGCAAGAGATTTCCTGAGGTTGCGGGAGTATAGAAAATGGATTAGTGGTATTCGGTGCAGGGAGAATATGACCAAAATGGAGACGGCTGTGTGTCACTGAGTATCCTATGTCGTAAGAGGAGAAATGTAATTAGAGTTGAAACGTCCTCTAGGAACAATTATACAAGACTGTGCTTAAACTGACACACAATATTTTTTAACGCAACGCAATCTGACTTTCAATAATCCCTACAAAAGAATGGCCCTGACTAACATTAACCTATACCTTTCACAAATCACTTACCTCACCAAAAATCTTCGTTACTCGAACTACTGCAATACAGCGAGCACCACTACTGCCAGCTAAATAAAAGATTCAAACTACGGAAGTCACTAACTACTGATAGGCAGGCATAGTTAGCAAATGAAAGATTTTAATTGAGAACAAACAATGTATTTACCTTAAGAGTCATTATATATATATATATATCAGTTCATGACACCAATTCTTACAAATTTCAAAACTCCGCCATCTCTCTCCGCACATCCACCACTGCTGGCGGCTCACCTCCAACTGCACAACGCTACGCGCTGTTAACATCCAGCCGCCCAACACTACAATGGCGAGTATTACAACAATGCCAACCTGCCACTGACTGCACACAGCACAGCCAGTGATTTTTCATACAGAGCGCTATGTGGCGTTACCAATAAAAAAATCTAAACAGCCTACTTACATAGCCCCCATGCTCACCACAAAAAATTTTACAAATTATTTTGGGCAGTGGCCAATACAGATTTGAAAAAAAATTTTCATAATTACAATAACAAAGAAATGAAATGCACACACTTATCACTACAATATTGGTCAAAAGCTAAAATTTTCTCACTGTCCATAATGACAGTCCTGATCATTCATCACAGTAAAATTGCAGAATTTTTTTTTTCTCAAAGTCGGAGCAGTAAAAGAAAATGCACATGCAAGTAGTGTATTTCCATGCAGTCTTCAAGAAGTAGTGGTGTCCTTCCAACGGAAAGACATGCTGACAGGTAATGGGCCACAACGGAGCAAACCCACAGCAGAGTCAGTCGAAGTTTTGAAGAATATTGGAAAGTTGGTCATCACAGAGCAGACCTACTATAGTCCTAGTAGAGATTATGGTATTGGTGGGCCACCAGAGGTGCAGACCCACTGCAGTCCTTGTACAGATAATGGTATTGGTGAGTCATCAACGGTGTAGACCCACTGTAGTCCTTGTAGAGATGGCTAGCAGGCAACTGTTGCGACTGTGCAGGTGCACAATCACCATCGAAGAGTCTTGCGGAGAATATAGCAAATCCATCAACCAATTTTCCTTAGAACCAACAATGCTGTTAACCAGTCCCTTGCTGAATCATTAACACACGTGCAAACACTATCAGTCCCTGCTTCTCACATATTGTCTGTATACTATGGCCAACAGAAACGTGTGCAGTGAAATGTAACTTACAAGTTACTTAATTTGATGAACTGGTGTCAATTACAATTTTATAACATAAGAATACAATAACAAAGGTACAAAATACATCATTAAAACGTAATAATACAGATAACATTTGTAGTAAAACAGACATTACAAAGGAATAGAAATAAACATGCACATCAGAGTTACAAAAATTATGACATAAGTACATACATAAAAGATCAGAATAACTTTTGAAACATCAACTTCACACATGAGCATTAGAATAAAACAGAATAAATAATGTGTAAACATCTTTACGAAGTAAATAACATGTTATTAATGCAAATTATATTTGAGGATAACGGTATTCCTCATCATAGTGAATGTAGCTTAGTATTAGAAGAGAAAAAATTCTATGAAACAGTACATAGAGACAGGAAGAAAACAAATACACAAGGGTACACAAACACATAGTGGGATAACACAAAAGGAAAGGACAGGGTTTTTTTTCAATGTAACATTTGGTATTGCAGTGCAACCCAAAACTTCAGTCCATAGATCGTCCCTCTTATTTCAACATTTGCTCCAGCCAAAAAAAATCCTATCCAAGCATGCTTTCTGTTTTCTGTTCACATCCTCTTTCAAAAATAGTTTTTCTCCACTGTACACTACTTTTTTGGCCAAACCATTTTCTTATAGCTTCTCAATGCTTTTCTTCCAATTCATCATAGTTAGTTTCTTATAAAGTCTACCCCCTCTTAAGCTAACTTCAACCTACTGAGCTCAGATGCTTAACTAAGGGACGAGGCAATGCAGCAGCACAAAACAATTTACACGAACAGCAATGATAAAAAAATGGAAATTGCCAAAAAAGGCAGCAATATTACAACTATATAAGGCAATGCGCACCAAACAAGAAAAATAAATCAGTAATAAAATTGGCTTAACCTAGTAACACAAAGTGACATTCAGTAGCACTATGAATGGCAAACAGCCGCAGAAAATGCTATAACTTATACCTAAACATGACAAAGCTCAAGCAGAAAAAAATGTACACTAAAGACAACAATGCAGATATGGACAATGTCCATTCACATCTTATAGTCTATGTAATTAAAGTGGTGCACCACGAAAACTTATTGTAAAAAAATATTACTGTGTACTTGAAAAGAAAATTTTGTATTCAGTTACTGTGATTAATCCCTTCATATTGTTCTTTCTATTCAAAGTGCTCCTTTTTCGAATAATATGGATCATAAAATTATTATTTAATAGGTCTGTTGGCAGAAAGTGTTCATATTAGCAAATGCATTTAATTTTATTTTATAAAATCAGTGATGCAACACAGCTGGAAAACAGATATCAAATGAAATAAGCAACTATGGACAAAGCATAAAAATATCATTCAATAGTCATGTGACATTTCATAAGTTAGTAGAATTCTCTCAACTCTAGTAGAAAGACGTTTGTTATAATCAGGTGTCAGATGTAAGTATCTTTCTCAGTAATGAGCGTGTCGTATTTGCGGTGCTTTCTACAAAGGAATGTCAATAGCGAAGATAATGGCCTCCCTTTTTTTTACCTGTGCCTCTGAAAGGCACACACTAATGGCTTTCTTTTGTCAGGTGGTTGTTGCGCAGCTGGGTGCCCACGACACATTACGTGCAGGTGGTCACTTAACTGTCTTATCGAAATATTTACGACACCAGTTTCCCCTACAGTGGCAGTCTCATATAAAAAAAATTCACAGATGAAGAATTTGCGTTACAAATCTGTAGAAATAAAATCTTTTAAAAATAATAGTGTTCAAAAATTTTCGACAGCATAGCGATACATTCACGCATATACATAGTTTTCATAACACTTAAAGTACGATTCCTGGTTTCCAACAACATTTTTCACAAACCAGAGTCCCTAACCACTACTCATTATTCCTTACCTTATTCGTCTACACTTCTTCAATATTTCATCATAACAGATACGTAGCATAACCAAATAACTCATATAGCATCAGCTTAAACATACCTCAGCAGCATAATTCACATCGTCGTCGTAATAATAACATTGTAACACCTCAGTCAAATCTCAAAAATGTCATAGCTTTCTGCAATAATTTCAAAGCCTAAAAAAAATTCTCTGCTCACGACAAAAGTGTCATCTACCTCAAACGTACTTTAAAAATCATGATCCCATACCAAATATATCATTCAAAGCGCTCATAGTGTCACAATGGTTCCGAAAAAATATGAACTGTTCACAAAGTACAGACAAAATACAATTTCATAAGTGTGAAGTAATCCACCCGTATAATTACGTAAACATTTGTCACTGATGTAGTAAAAATATGTTTGTCTCTCAGTTAAATCATCAGATAGCTGTGTAATTAATGTGCTAGAGAAATATGGTACCGATGTGTAAAGTTGTATAAGCAAATACTATATTAGCTAGGCCTCCTTGAGCTTGCCATACACATGGTACACAAAGTAAGCGTGTAGCCCCCTGAGGATTAATGTAATTATATCCTCAGGTGTTACAGATTACAGCAAAGGAATGAAATGTATCACGGAAAACCTTTGTATCATTGTACTTCAAATATCTTTAAAAATAAATGTTTTAAGTACAAAATTAATCACTCAAATACGTGTACTGTAGCGCTAAAATGTGCGTCTTGTTGTAAGATAATCTCTGTGGAAGTGTCGTAGTTATCGTCCTCCGAAAGCTACGTTTTGCATAAGTCAATGTACTTACCTCATGATAAACAAAAGTGAAATGCTTTGCGTGTAGATATCGTAGTTACTACGCTTATTGCCGTGATGAAGTAAGTACTGTACTGTAGCGTATTGTTGTGCTACAGGAAAGGCTGTCTCATTGTAGCTATACCACAAAGTTACTACTACAACATGTTTTCCTTTCCAGAAGAATTCAGAAAAACTGTGCAGATATAAAACAGATACACAATAAAAGCACAATGTAAGTTGTGTCACACATTAGTAGCGTCGTGATATAATCGTGTAGCTATCAAAGAAACGAAATGCAAAGTCATCTTTAATCTCACAAAACTGCAAAGCAATTATCATGTTGTATAAGTCGATAAAAAATGTAAAAATTTTCTCAAAGTTTGCGTCTATGTTATTTTTCTCGGAGCCAACGTAGCTGCTAGTCCTCCCTTCTTGCAAAATCTTAAGGTCCTAGCTCACGTCCAAGGCACCAAACCCTGCTAAAACGTCCAAAATCGATAACTAAACTTGAATTGTAATGTTTCTTACTGGCTATTACATCAACTTAGAAGGTTCTTCTGTGTTCTACTATGGTGCTTTTAGTGTCTCCGCATTCCGCAGCTCCCGACATAGCTTTGCACACGATAAATGTAACGGTTTCAGGGAGAAGAGCGGGCAATGTGACGATCTGACATTAAGTCGATTCGATAGCAAATGACGCAGACGGTCAGATTTCTTAGGTTTTTACTACATATGGACACGTTTCACATTCTCCCGCCCAACTTGGCTCCTAGTCCTCCCTTCCTGCAAAATCTTAAGGTCCTAGCTCATCTCCAAGGCACCAAACGCGGTTATAAAGTCAAAATTCGATAACTAAACTTGAAATGTAATGTTTCTTACTGGCTATTACATCAACTTAGAAGCTTCTTCTGTGTTCTGCTATGGTGCTTTTAGTGTCTCCGCATTCCGCAGCACGCGACATAGCTTGGCACAAAATAAATGTAACCGTTTGAGAGAGAAGAGCGGCCAATGTGACGATCTGACATCAAGTCGATTCGACAGCAAATGACGAAAACTGGCGGATTTCTTAGGTTTTTACCACATATGAACACTTTTCACTTTCTCCCGTGCAACGCTTGTGCTAGTCCACCCTTCTTGCAAAATCTTAAGGTCCTAGTTCACGTCCAAGGAGTAAAAGCCAGCTAAAGAGCAAAAAATCGATAACTAAACTTGAATTGTACTGCTTCTTACTGGCTATTACATCAACTTAGAAGCTTCTTCTGTGTTCTACTATGGGGCTTTTAGTGTATCCGCATTCCGCAGCACGTGACCTAGCTTTGCACACAATAAATGTAAGCGTTTCAGAGTGTAGAGCGACCAATGTGACGATCTGACAAAAAGTCGATTCGATAGCAAATGACGAAAACGGGCGGATTTCTTAGGTTTTTACTACATATGAACACTTTTCACACACTCCCGTGCAACGTGGATGCTAGTCCTACCTGCATGCAAAATCTTAAGCTCCTAGCTCATGTCCAAGGCACCAAAGCCGGCTAAAAAGCCAAAAATCGATAACTAAACTTGAATTGAACTGCTTCTTACTGTCCATTACGTCACCATAGAAGCTTCTTCTGCGTTCTACTGAGGGGCTTTTTGTGTCTCCGCATTCAGCTGCACGCGACATTGCTTCGCACAAGATAAATGTAACCGTTTCAGCGAGATTAGCGCCAAATGATACCATCTGACATTAAGTCCATTCGATAGCAAATGAAGAAAACGGCCGGATTTCATAGGTTGGTACTACATATGAACACTATTCACATTCCCCCGTGCAACGTGGCTGCTAGTCCTCCCTTCATGCAAAATCTTAAGGTCCTAGCTCATGTCCAAGGCACCGAAGCCGGCTAAAATGCCAAAAATCGATAACTAAACTTGAATTGTACTGCTTCTTACTGGCTATTACATCAACTTAGAAGCTTTTTCTGTGTTCTACTGAGGGACTTTTAATGTCTCCGCATTCCGCAGCACGCGACATAGCTTTGCACACGATAAATGTAACCGTTTCAAAGACAATAACTGCCAATGTGATGATCTGACAAAAAGTCGATTCGATAGCAAATGACGAAAACGGGCGGATTTCTTAGGTTTATACTACAAATGAAAAGTTTTCACCATTTCCCGTACAACGTGGCTGCTAGTCTTCCCCTCATGCAAAATCGTAAGGTCCTAGCTCATGTCCAAGGCAAAAAAAGCTGGCTAAAAAGAAAAAATCGATATCTAAACTAGAATTGTACGGCTTCATACTGGCTATTACATACTTAGAAGCTTCTTCTGTGTTCAACTATGGTGCTTTTAGTATCTCCGCATTCCGCAGCACGCGACATCGCTTTGCACACGATAAATGTAACCGTTTCAGAGAGAAGAGCGTACAATATTACGATCTGATATTTAAGTTGATTCAATAGAAAATGACGAAAACGGGCGGATTTGTTAGCTTTTAACTACATATGAGCACTTTTCACTTCCTGCCGTGCAACGTTGGTGCAAGTCCTCTCTTCATGCTAAATCTTAAGGTCCTAGCTCATCTCCAACGCACCAAATCCGGCTAAAAAGTCAAAAATCGAGAACTAAACTTGAATTGTAATGTTTCTTACTGGCTATTACATCAACTTAGAAGTTTCTTCTGTGCTCTACTATAGTGCTTTCAGTGTCTCCGCATTCCGCAGCACCCGCCATAGCTTTGCACACAATAAATACAACCGTTTCAGAGAGAACAGCGGCCAATGTGACCACCTGACATTAAGTCGATTCGATAGCAAATGACGAAAACGGGCGGATTTCTTAGGTTGTTACTACATATGAACACTTTTCATATACTCCTGTGCAACGTGGATGCTACTCCTCCCTGCATGCAAAATCTTAAGTTCCTAGCTCATGTCCAATGCACCAAAGCCGGCTAAACAGCCAAAAATCGATAACTAAACTTGAATTGAACTGCTTCTTACTGTCCATTACATCAACATAGAAGCTTCTTCTGCATTTAACTAAGGGGCCTTTAGTTTCTCCGCATTCCGCAGCACGCGACATTGCTTTTCACACGATAAATGTACCGTTTCAGAGAGAAGAGCGGCCAATTTGACGATCTGACATTGAGTCGGTTCGAAAGCAAATGACGAAAACTGCTGGAAGTCTTAGGTTTTTACTACATATCAACAATTTTCACATCCTCTCCTGCACCGTTGGGGCTAGACCACCAATCGTGCAAAATCTTAAGGTCCAAGCTCATGTCCAAGACACCAAAGCTTGCTAAAAAGTCAAAATCTATATCTAAAACTAGAATTGTACTGATTCTTACTGGCTATTACAGCAACTCAGAAGCTTCTTCTGTTTCTACTATGGTGCATGTAGTATCCCCGCATATCGCAGCATGCGACATAGTCTTTGCACTCGATAAATGAAACCGTTTCAGAGAGAAAAGTGGCCAATGTGACGATCTGACACTAAGTCGATTCGATAGCAAATGACGAGAACAGGAGGATTTCTTTGGTTTTTACTACATATGAACATTTTTCACATTCTCCCGTGCAACGTGGCTGCTAGACCTCCCTGCATGCAAAATCTTAAGGTCCTAGCTCATGTCCAAGGCACCAAAGACGGCTAAGAAGTCAAAAATCGATAACTAAACTTGAGTTGTACTGCTTCTTACTGGATATTACAACAACTTAGAAGCTTCTTCTGTGTTCTACTATGGTGCTTTTAATGTCTCAGCACATCGCAGCACGCGATATAGCTTTGCAAACGATAAATGTAACCGTTTCAGAGAGAAGAGCGGCCAATGTGACGATCTGACATTAAGTTGATTCCATAGCTAATGACGAAATCTGGCGGACTTCTTAGGTTTTTACTACATATGAACACTTTTCACATCCTCCCGTGCAACGTGGCTGCTGGTCCTCCCAGCATGCAAAATCTTAAGGTCCTAGCTCATGTCCAAGGCATCAAAGCCGGCTAAAAAATCAACAACGATAACTAAACATGAATTGTACTGCTTCTTACTATCTATTAAATCAACTTAGAATCTTCTTCTGTGTTCAATTATAGTACGTTTAGTATCTCCACATATCAGAGCACGCGACATAGCTTTGCCCACGATAAATGTAACCGTTTCAGAGAGAAGAGCGGCCAATGTGACGATCTGACGTTAAGTCGATTTGATAGCAAATGACGAAAACGGGCGGATTTGTTAGGTTTTTACTACATATGTACACTTTTCACATTCTCCCGTGCAACGTGGCTGATAGTCCTCCCTGCATGCAAAATCTTTAGGTCCTAGCTCATGTCCAAGTCACCAACGCCGGCTGAAAAGTCAATAATCGATAACTAAATCTTAAATTATACTGCTTATTACTGGCTGTTATGTCAAATTAAAAGCTTCTTCTGTGTTCTACTATGGTGCTTTTAGTGTCTCCGCATATCGTGGCACACGATAAATGTAACCGTTTCAGAGAGAAGAGCGGCGAATGGGACGATCTGGCATTAAGTCGATTTGATAGTAAATGACGAAAACGGGCGGATTTCTTAGGTTTTAACTACATTTTAACACTTTTCACATTCTCCCGTTCAACGTGGCTGCTAGACCTCCCTTCATGCCAAATCGTAAGGTCGTAGCTCATGTCCAAGGCACCAAAGCCGGCTAAAAAGTCAATAATCGATAACTAAACTTGAATTGTACTGTTCCTTACTGGTCGATTACATCAACTTACAAGCTTCTTCTGTGTTCTGCTATGTTGTAATTAGTGCTTCCGCATACCGCAGCAAGCGACGTAAGTTTGCAGACGATAAATTTTATCGTTTCAGAGAGAAAAGCGGCCATTGTGACGATCTGGTATTTCGTCGATCCGATAGCAGATGCCGAAAACGGGCGGATTTCTTAAGTTTTTACTACATATGATCAGTTTTCACATATTCTCGTGTAACGTGGTTCCCAGACCTCGTTTCATGCAAAATCGTAACGTCGTCAGTCACATCCCTGGCGCCAAAGGCGGCTAGTAAGTCCATAATCGATAGTAAAACTTGAATTGTACTGCTTCTTACTGGCAGATTACATAAACTTAGAGCCGGCCGCGGTGGTCTAGAAGTTCTGGCACTCAGTCCGGAACCGCGGGGCTGCTATGCTCGCAGGTTGGAATCCTGCCTCGGGCATGGATGTGTTTGATGTCCTTAGGTTAGTTAGGTTTAAGGAGTTCTACGCTCTAGGGGACTGATGACAACAGATGTTAAGTCCCATAGTGCTCAGAGCCATTTGAACCAATAACTTAGAAGCTTCTTCTGTGTTCTCTGGTGTTGCTATTAGTGCCTCCGCATGCCGCAGCCCGCGACATAAGTTTCCAGACGATAAATGTAACTGTTTTATACAGAAAAGCATCCAATGTGACGATCTGTCATTACGTCGATTCGACGGCAATTGACGAAAACGGGACGATTTCTTAGGTTTTTACAACACATGAACACTTTTCCAATTCTCTCGTGTAACGTGTCTTCCAGACTTCGTTTCATGCCAAATCTTAAGGTCGTCGGACATGTCTGAGGCACCAAAGCCGGATAATAAGTCAATAATCGATTACTAAAACTTGAATTTTACTGCTTCTTACTGGATGATTACATCAACTTTTAAGCTTCTTCTGTGTTTTACTGTGTTGCTATTAGTGCCTCCGCATACCGCAGCACACAACATAAGTTTGCTGATGATGAAGGTAACCGCTTCACAGAGATATTTCAAACTCTGTGTCTGTGTCTATTGCCTGCTCATATTGTTTAAAGCAGGTTGCTGTAAATGCCCAGTGGATCTGATTCCCTTGATACCTATTCTAAACAATCTCGGATTGGTAAAGACCAAGCTCTGCTTATACTTATAGTCTGGGAAGTTGACATATCTTAGACAGTAAAATATGATGGTTAAAGATGTCCACTGAGTATTCCCATATACACTGAAGTTAGCTTTGAACAACAAATTATTAATTGGCCACCTACTCTTGACTCAATAGCTACTAAGATCTTTCACTAGTGAAGGAGGTGACGACGTTGTTATGTCCATTAGAGGCTTCTGTAGTTTGCTGAAAATGATGTGATATAATTGTGACTTGTGATTTTCTGTGGAGTTCCAGAGTAAGTTCTATACTGGTGCAGGACATTCATTCCTGCTGTTCTCATTCGAGGCAATCCTGGATTCTGAATCTCAAGCACCAGAGGATTATAAACAGCAATGATACCTCTGTCTTCCTGGCAGTGCACTATTTCAAAGTGCTCTGGTTGACAGTCTCTTCTCATTGTGCTGTGCTTGTAGATTATTGTAAATGGATTATCTGTAATATTTAGAACATCTCATTCTAAACTTTCTAAAGAACGAGACTTTTCTGTCATGACCACTTTTTGTGTGAGGTGATAAATACCAGGAATTTGATTGCATTTTGAGAACCTAATGGTAACTGTCATGATTGTCTATGTAAATTAATGGAACTGGATTTTTCCTGAGGTCAGCAGTTTTCCGAAGGTCGTCGTTTTTCCCGAGGTCGTCGTTTTTCCCAAGGTCGGCGTTTTTCCCCGAGGTCGGCGTTTTTCCCCGAGGTCGGCGTTTTTCCCCGAGGTCGGCGTTTTTCCCCGAGGTCGGCGTTTTTCCCCGAGGTCTGCGTTTTTCCCCGAGGTCTGCGTTTTTCCCCGAGGTCGGCGTTTTTCCCCGAGGTCGGCGTTTTTTCCCAACAGCGGCGTTTTTCCCCGATGTCGGCGTTTTTCCCCGATGTCGGCGTTTTTCCACGATGTCGTCGTTTTTCCCCCAGGTCGGCGTTTTTCCCCGAGATCGGCGTTTTTGCCCCGAGGTCGGTGTTTTTGCCCCGAGGTCGGCGTTTTTCCCCGAGGTCGGCGTTTTTCCCCGAGGTCGGCGTTTTTCCCCGAGGTCGGCGTTTTTTCCCGAGGTCTGCATTTTTGCCCCGAGGTCGGATCAAAGATTTTTTTCCCGAGGTCTACAAATCTATCGATATATTGAAAATCCAAAGTATTTTCATGTATGTAGACTATACTGTTATGTCATGTCATCTTGAAACATTTATCCGACCACTAGATAACGGTATTTATCAAGATAGCGATATATTTCGTTATATCTATTTATTTCGATATTCGTTTTCTTAGGGGTACAGATTTATTTTGAGACGTCCATACTTTTCCCATTATCGATTCAATTCGATATATCGACATACGTAGATGCACACATTATATCATGATATCGATTTATTTCGAGATATCTACCTATATTGAGGAGTCTATTTATTTCGAGGTATCGATTGATTTCGAGTATCCGATTATATCGAGATAACGATTTATTTTGATATACCGACACAATACAGGTTGTCTATATATTTCAAAGTATCGATATATTTCCATGTATTGGTGTACTACAGATATCGATTCTTCTCGAGATATCGATATATTTCAAGGTACCTCTATATCTCTAGTAATCCATAAATTTCTAGATATCGCTATTTTTAGAGATATCTTTATATTACGTGGTACCAATATATTTCGAGATATCGATATAATTCTATACCTCGATTTATCTCGATATGTCGACTAACATCGAGATTTCGGTCTATATGGTAAGCCGAAATGCGTCTAGATGTCGATATATTTCGGGATATCGACTCATTTCGATGTAGCGGTTTTTTGGAGGTGATTTATTTCGAGGTTTCGAATTATTTCACGGTGTCGATTTATTTCGAGGTTGCGATTTATTTCGAGGTTGCGATTTATTTCGAGGTGGCGATTTATTTCGAGGTGTGGATTTATTTCAAGGTGTCGATGTATTTCCTGGTGACGATATATTTCGATGTTACTTGTCGACTGCATCAGCTTAGAACCTATTTCGTACAGAGTGGTGCGACTGCATACCTCAGCAGGCGAGATTGATATCCAGACGATGAATTTTACCGTTTCCTAGAGAAAAGCGTGCGATGTGACGAATTGTCATTATGAAAACAAATGACGAAAACGTGAGGTTTTCTTTGGTTTTTCTGCCACTGCTGCCAACTTTCAGCCCACCCCCTCCTCCCCTTCCCCAGTCGTGGCGATCAGCTGGTGTGATGGAAATGGACACAGGAAAGTAATAACGTTCCATGAAATCCCATTCTAGGGACGTTCAAGGGTAAATGTTCCAGACGGTTTAATTGCATTAAGACACGCATACTGGGCATCTACAATGTCACATCTGCCAGATCGTTTCTATTATCAACAGTGGAAAACAAAACAGCGTACTGAAGAAGCCATAGTGAGACGCGGTTTTTGGTAGAATACTCTAGCCATTGATAATGATGATCTAATGAGAATTCTGTTATTGTTTTGAAAGATGCATTTAAATATGCATTGAACGTAGCTCCAAATTATTTTGTGAATTATAATTGTGGTATTATGAATCTACATTGGAGATTTTGTAATGCAAAACATTTCGATCTGAGAATACTTTACGTGATAGTACGTCATTGACCTTGTGTGTCATTAGGGTAAAGTTAATTTGCCGCGATTAACAAAAAATTTATCCGCCATTAAGGCTGAGTGCAACCCGAAAAATGCCAACAGCGCATAGCGGCCCATATGGTCACCCATCCAAGTGCCGACCACGCCCGAAAGTGCTAAACTTCAGTGATCTGACGGGAACCGGTGTATACACTGCGGCAAGGCCATTGCCCCTACCACTTTTACATGATATTTTTGATCGTAGTTCAGGTCTGATGGCTGGAAAGAATGGACCTTTACCATGTTATGCACATTTATATTTTCACTACGTCGACACAGCTGGACCAATTACGACCACAGGTGATGGTAGCCATAATGATCGTGCCAAGCATCCCGTGTACATTAGTTACACCCAAGTGTGTGGGCATCACAGCATTCGTGACATTTAAGTTTGTTACTTCTTTGCTACTATATTCGCAATAAATTTTGCAGACAGTATCCGCTTATGACGCTGAATGTACCTATAAAATTATATCATTGTACGACACATGTTTCAGGAGATACGTCATAAAAACTCAGGACAAGGCCAGACGCTGCATAGTACGGACGTGGACGCACAGCTGTAAATAAATGCCTGGTCAACACCAAGCTTTTCCGCTAGTCATCTATAAAGATAAGAAATCCCCAATATTGTCTACCAGCGTATTTTTGAAAAACCTTCATTTTGTCATCCATTTTTTTCCTGTAAAAATCGTAAAAGCCGTGCATCATTGTGTTTTTAAAAATCGTTTCTTATTGTCATCTCTTTTTATGTATTTTAAACCATCTATCGCTTGTGTAACCTGTGGCTACAAGTCCATTCCCTTTATGGGGTAATCGAAATAATAAACAACGGAAAAAAGTGTGGCTCAATTTCTTCCTCATTTTTCGGAACATCTGATAATAGTAAATCGTTGGCTCTTTGAGGGCGTGGTAGGTACATACAAGAGATTAGTGTAAGATTAGAATTTGGGTTAGATGCAGTGCCAGGAGGTTCTGTTTCTATCTGACTAGCTTCAGAGTACTTCACCATCTACCAAGTGATGCGTTTCATTGGGAATGGTGTGTTCTGTGCTAGGTCTACCCTTTACTGCACAATTCTGTTACTTCGATGCTATTAAAACCAGGATGTTATCAAAATATATGCACAGTGACAGACTGGAGTCTGCAGAAATATTTCCAGTGGTGGGGAGGGGGGAAGGCGCGTCGGGGCTGGAGTGCATGATTCTGAAACTGGCACTCTGTGTACAAATCAGCTGGTCAGTTACGAGGTGCATCAAGCTACAAGACCCTAACTCCATGAGCGCTACAACTGGTCAAAGCTAAGGTTTATCAGTATTGTGGAGAATTCTTATCTGGAAGAGTATACTGTAACGAATAAAAACTCTTTACTCCAGATTCCAGGGAGGGTTGGGGGCGATGGGTGAAAGTGCCCTTTTGCCTATCCTCCCCTCCCCACCTCCTCCCCTCCCCATCCTCTCCCCCTCCCCCTCCCCTCCCCCTCCCCTTCCCCCTCGCGGACGCCAATGGCTGGCCCGTTCATTTTGAGAACATCAGAGCTGCAGTAACCTTTCTGAGAAACTGTTCTTGATGTCCTTGTGCGTCAATCTTACCACTCAGAACACCAGTGGGAATGTTGGTTATCGCTGAAACAACTGGTTTTCGGCTCTTATCAGTTTCCCAACCCTTCTTTAAGCTAATTGTTAAAACCCGTCACAATACCAGTTCTTGTAATAACCGATTTTCAGTCTTTTATTTACATTATTTCCTCTAGTAAACGTAGAAATCAAACAAATATTAAACAATTTTTACTTTCTCAGTTTCTTGATAAATGTAATCAAAATGTCAAATTAAATACCCTTATGATGACCTGCAGCCGTTCAGAACGAAATTAGAATTATATTAATACCGTCAGCTGCTCACGGGTGTCGATATATATCAACGGGGACAGGTGACAATGTGTGCACGTCTGGGACTCGAACCCGGGATCTCCTGCTTACATGGCAGGTGCTCTGCCCATCTGAGCCACCGAGGGCACAGACGATAGTGTGACTGCAGGTATTATCTCGCGCCCGCCTCCCGCGAGACTCACATTCTCACCTTGCACGTCCACACACTACATTCGTAGTGTCCCACACCGACACACTCATTACTCGTGGAACACATTCTTACCAAGTCCCGTAACAGTTCGCGGAATACGTGTGCATCTTCACAGAAGAAGGTCATGGCTGGTATTGCCAGAACCATATACTTATATGGATATGGACATGTCTTCCACGAGGAATGAGTGTGTTGGAGTGGGACTCTACGACTGTAGTGTATGGACATTCAAGGTGAGAATGTGAGTCTCGCAGGAGGCGTGCGCGAGATAGTCCCTGCAGTCGAACCATACACTGTGTCCTCTGTGCCTCAGATGGATAGAGCGTCTGTCATTTTAGCAAGAGATCCCGGGTTCGAGTCCCGGTCGCGGCACACATTTTCACTTGTCCACGTTGATATTTATCAACGCCCGCGAGCAACTGACGGTATTAATATAATTCTAATTTCTTTCAATTAAATAGTCCAATAAAACTTTGTCCGATGTTCGCTGCTTCTCTCAAAATATAGCGAGTGCTTCTATACTACAGAAAACTGCCAGTATTATCCTACTGATTTTAGTTTTTAGAACTCTGCTCAAAAATTATATTGAAATCGGTTATCACAGCACTATGCGAGCATTACGTATAGTCCAGCGATAAAGAGTGAAAACTGCGGCAGGAGAACTCTCTTTTTCGTTTTAATTTCTCTGTTTTTAAGGGCTAAAAGCAGATAACGGCATACTACGTAGACACAGCAGCAGATGAGGCACTTTCTACTTTTATCCCGAACTATGAATGATTTGTTAAATTTTAACTTCTTTCCTTGTATGATGTCGCAAGTCGACCAAATCTAACTTTGTTCTTCACTCGTACCGCATATCGTAAAATACTTCCAGACTTCCAGATGGTGCCATTCTATGTTACAACTGACGTTCGACAACAGCGAGATACTGTGTCCAGTCTCGCGCACTGCTTGTGTAACAGGGACAATATTGTCTCGGCAATGTTGGACCAATCCATTTGTTGCTCGTTTCTATCAGCAGTGTTATTAAAGTGGCATACATAACTTTTCCCATTTTTTTCTGTAATAACGCCGTGTTTCAGTGCTATGGAAATCTTACGAATAAAAATAACTCGTCTTTTTTAAAAAAGGTTTATTTGAAAACAAAAAATTTTACTACCACATCTGTGGCAAATTGATATATCTGTTTTTAGGTGGTTATCAGAAAAAAATAAAAAGGTACTTGTTATAACCGAGAGCAAACAAATACCGAAAGACATCGGTTATTCAGAACTAAAATACCCATATCGTTTTAACTGATCGGTTTTTCTATCTCTAAACTGCAGTGTCGCCATAGAAAAGTGTGTCGCTCCATCAATGTCCATAGCAACTTTGAGATATGTGTTTATGCGCAATATCGGCAAATGGAAACACGAAGAGGTAATAAGCACCTGAGCGATAGAATTTATTTCACAGTCAGAAAAGTCGAGTGACAGACAAGACTGAATCACTGTAATAGAAATTATATGGAAAGCTGTGTAAAGGAAAATTTCCAGTTCTTTCGTGGATTCCAAAATTGAAGCAAATTCCGGGACACCAAGGTGACATAGTCTTATACGGATAGTATTCCATGACTAACGTAATTGGCCCATATACTGTACTGGTATACGGATTATATTACACGACTAACGTAATTTACGTGAAATAATTTACAAACATGTTACTGTAACATTCGCTACTACTCATTACGCTAATTCACCTTCAGCCATTCAGCGCAAATCTCAGTTATGATACGTGCGCCAAACAAAAATTTATCAACGTAGTAACTCAAGACAACTACAAACGATCATTGTGTGCAAAATAAATAGAACACTTCATAAGAAGAACATGACGGGTTTGAATCATTCTCACCGCAAAGGATGAAAAATTCAGCCTCGCACACAAGACCACTTGATAACTAACCAGAAATTCAGATTAGTTGTAGCTTCGGTGACAATCGCCTTTTTTACATTTTCCCCGTAAACTAGATAATTATGAAACGTAAGCAACTACTCTGAAATATCTGCGGCAACGGCCTTGCCGCGGAGGTTGCATCGGTTCACGTGAGATCACCGAAGTCGCTGATTTCACAACGAACTGTTCGTTGTCTACTGAGTATACTGTCTGTTGCACGACACTATCCCTCCCACGCTGCTAAATGTAGGTCGTCGGCAAAATATGACTGTAGTGGAACAAGGGCGTCTGCAGAAATTTCCCCAGGAGGTGGTGGTGGCATTGGTAGTGGTGTGTGTGTGTGTGTGTGTGTGTGTGTGTGTGTGTGTGTGTGTGTGTGTGTGTGTGTGTGTTTGTGTGTGTGTAGGACTATTACTATGAAACTCACACAGTCCAGACCGCCAAGGAAAATAAACCTTGACATTTGGAAAGGGTGTTGATCTTATACAGCTTATACTGCATATTTCGAAATTCCACCTCTAAGGGGGAGACGCAGGACATGAAAGGATTTCTGAATCATGTAGCTATTAAGGTAATTTTGAAGCTAGGCATACGAACATTTGTATCTGGTTTCTAGGTCAGAAATAAAGAAATATGTGTTCCAGTATCATTGGGAATTTAACCTCTATGAAGTGAAATAGTGGATGGACATTTTATTTTGAGATAAATAATTATGGAAGAACTATGAAAGTATTTTTAAGGCTACATCTAAGAAAATTGGTATTTGACTTCAAGGCTACAAATAAGAAAATACGTGTTTCGGTGTTTTTGGAAGTTCAACCCCTAAGGGGATGAAATAGAGTGAGCTGGTGCGTTTCTGGTGCCAGTTTCCGTCGACCGTTGTTTCGGTCTTTGAGTCGCAGTCCAGAGGACACTGTTCCTAAGTGACTGTAGTAGTTCTCTGTGCGGCCCCACATCGGGCTTACCGCGCTTACACTGGACACAGTTGCCAAGAAATCGCCTGCCATCGCGATATAGGTTGGGCCAAAACATGTATTCCCGAACTCGGTTCAAGGTCTTGAAGAACCCCAAATGACCCCCGTCCGCCAAATCGTGGAAATATCTGAGTGCCATGCTAACTCGTTCCTGTGGAATACAGACCTTCACTTGGCCACGGTTGGCTCCCCCTTTACACAAGAGGCCCGCACGAAGGCAACAGCCAGTGACGACGTCGCCATCCACCAACTGCTGCCTATTCGGTCCCCACCCGTCGTCCTCGGCCTGTTTGCCGGCTAAGTCGAAGAAGAAGCCGGGTGTTTCGGAGAGAAGGAAATTCACCCCCAGATCTGGCTCCACGTTTCTGAAAATGGTTCATTATGAAAGCATTATGAAAGCATATCTGACAATTCGTATTCGGCTAATCTGTTACAATTTTTAAAAACTACGTGTTTCACTGGTTTTTAACTTCGAGCATAAGGGGATGAGAATTTTAATGAAATATTTATTGCGTTATATTAAAATATTTTAAATCTGCATCTACGATAACCGGTATTTCACTTCTCAATTAGATATAAAGAAATATGCGTTAGGGAATGAAAGACTCTGCGGAGATATCACCACAAGAATACAAACGGCTTGATTAACAAAAACCTTGGACTCCAGCTGTCAGCATTGCTTTTTGGTCATTCAGCAAAAGACCATGCTTCAACGGCATTAAGTTTAGAAAAGTTTAGAAAGTGTTGCAGTTTATAAAAGACATAAAAAAACGATTAAAGAAAAAAATGCTTTGCAGACCATGAACGGTCTAAGTAAGTAAAGAAGCGGATGATAAGCTAGCTCTTTATGCAAATAAGTTGGTCAGTTTAAGTTCCGAGACATGTCATGCAGCAGGAACGGAATCCTATAGTTGCTACGATTGGCTAAAGGAAAAGTTTTGCAGAATCACGCGAAATCACTTCTGCAAGTGGCTGAGAATCTCGTAATGAATAAAAATTCTGTACTAAGAATTCCAAGGTTGGAGATGCAAGATTCCTCCCCCCCCCCTTTCCCCCTCCTCACAATCCTATCCTTCTTTACCTACAGCAAAAAATAAATAAATAAATAAAACTAGAGAAATTTCTACTGTGAAACTATTTGCATACAAGAGAACGGCCATTAAAATTTAACTCTTCAAAGTTTTAAGCCCTGCCCCGTTCGAAAAATTTAATTTCTTTGTAGTTGCATTTTTTAAAGGTGTACTTGTCTAGACTCCTGGAACGGAAAGGTTTTTTTTTTTAATCCGTGCTTTACAAAAGTTTCTACAGCCCAGTGTTTGAAGCAGTGTCACGGCTGCCATGAGCCGCGCGGGGTACCCGCCATGTCTCCAACGCCTTGTCAGGGTTCGCGCGGCTCCCCCCGTTGGAGGTTCGAGTACTCCTTCGGGCATGGTTGTGTGTGTGTTGTCCTTAGCATAAGTTACTGTAAGTAGTGTGCAAACATACGGACTGATGGTTCAAATGGCTATGAGCACTTTGGGACTTAAGATCTGAGGTCATCAGTTTCCTAGAACTTAGAACAACTTAAACCTAACTAACCTAAGGACATCACACACATCCATGCTCGAGGCAGGATTTGAACCTGCGACCGTAGCGGTCGCGTGGCTCCCGACTGAAGTGCCTAGAACCGCTCGGCCACATCGGCCGGTCTATTATGTATTCTAGAAGTGCTGCACGGTCGTCAGTGGCGCCTGTTCTTTCGAGAACAGTTACTTCATATCTATGGTTAAACGTTACCCAGCCATTGACCTTCGTCTGTGCGAATGCGCACAGGTTGCCCGAACTCTTACGGGAATCGTCACATTAGTGTGAGCCAGTAATGAGTGGATAGGCAAATACCTATTACGTACATTACGTATGCGGATTGTGGACGGTTGGGGATGTGTGTCACGGGAAGCGTGCAAGGGATAAATTCCTGCAGTCGTGCTGTTCATTTGTGCCCTCGATGGCTCAGATGGATTGAGCGTCTGCCATGTAAGCAGGAGATCGTGGGTTCGAGTCCCAGTAGGGGCACACTTTTCAGCTGTCCCCATCGAAGTATATCAACAACACCTGTCGGCAGCTGAGGGTTTCAATTAATTATCAGTTGTGAAGGTGATTCGATGAACCATTTGCCAGGCACTTAAATGTGTTTTGCAGGGTATCCATATAGATGTAGATGATAACTCGTCCCGTGTCGCACGTGCTCAAAATGATTTATACTGCACAATGCATGCAAACATAGTCACCGAAAATAAGGACGATTATCAAGTGCAGGCTGCCGAGTGCTGCAAATCCAGCTTAGACAGATCGGCTTTTCCTGCCAAGAAGAACAGGAAGTTGCTGTCTAGGAACAATCAGAGGTAGAGGAAGGGTAGATAAATACTCCTTGAATTGCAGACTAAACGTAAATAACGAAAATACAATTTTGGTAAAAATTGGTCAAAACATAATCGTTTGCCCTCCGTATTGGATTAGCTGTTTTGAATATTGAAAATCTGACTTCAGATTCGTTTTCAGCGACATTAAAAATATATATGTAACACTCAGTTCATGCAAATCGAAGTAATAATATAACTAAATGTTTTCCCTAAACATTGAACACATTTTTTTCGGGTAACTATTTTCTCAGAACGGCATGCAGCATAAATTGAAAGTGGTTCGATCTCTTAACTTCTACCTCTGACCCCTAAAAGTAAACACTTTTCTTAGGAACTTATAGCTATAATATGACATTTGTTAATATTAACTAATTTTTGTGTAGGCATAAGGAGTGAAACAAACCCCCAAAAATCGAACTCAAAGTTCGAATTAGCACCGTATCGTTAAATTTAAGGTTGTTTCATTGCGGTTAGGCATGCGCTCGCATAAATTTTATGTTTTATCGACTGATGTTATCCATTTTCAATTTCAGAGGAATAATGTAGTATCAACTGATGTTACCCATTTTTGAATTCAGGTAACATCTGTGGTGCCACACTGCACGCACTCTGCGTACTCCAGTCTCGCAGGCCCTTGATCAAATCATAATTACGGGCGCCATTTTTATTGAAAATCTAAAATTAAGCTCATAGTATTATCACTCGTAATTCCCAAACACATCCTTCGAATATATTGTCATTGTCTCAAAAAAAAAATTTCAAATGTACCCTTTGTTGCTCATTTGTATGAGAACCTGGCCGTAACGCCGGAATATAGTCACGAGATTTTTTTTTTCAGAGACGCTGTACGATCGCGAGAAGACTTTCGTTCTGCGCGTGTCGAAGGACATTCCTCAGATATTACTGTGTGTGTGCTACTCAGTCGTGCCAGTTAAGTGTACATCTTTGCATAGTTTTCCTTTCACGATGTAAACAGTGTTCCGCTCAATTGCTAACTGGCCAGTGAGTGGTTCCGAAGGTGTCGGATGTGCGGTGCGTTCGGTATGCTAGGACAACAGCAGACTGGCGTGGTGCGATGGCAGAAGCAGACACTGAGGGAGCTAGCTGCTGGGACGCCAGCGAACAATTTATGCCAAGTAAGACGAAGAGGACTATTCTAAAATTACTAGCCGTCTCAAAAGTGTTTACCATTGGTAAATCTTGCTGTTGAGTCTGACAAAACTGGCAGTTGGGCCTAGAGATACATTAGAGAGAGATACAGGAAATCCCCCCACCCCCCTCAATGAATTTTTGGTTGTGATGACAGGCCGATTGGTAGTGTAGCCCGAGATCTAAGTTAGGTTGGAAGGTGGTAATTTGATTGAGAGTTGTTTACGCCAACGATTATGAATGCCGACTAAACGTTGTGCGAGCAGATTGCCCTGTAGCGTAGCCTAGTGTTTCCGTCCGCGCCACATTTAACACACTTTCTCTAACTGTGTACAAAAGTCTCACAACAGCCACGATAACTACGTTTCTGGTGGGGGGAGGGTAGAGTCCACTATGTAACTTTCACTGCAAATTTTAGTAACCGCCGAAACTAACCGAAATAGAAGCGTAATTTTAACTATATTTCCTTTTGTGGGAAAATAATGGTTCTCCTCTTTCGGCAGCAACTGTAATATGTAGGCGACTTATTAGTTTTCTTTAAACTATGAATCATGATCTCAATAGACGCAGTGCTTTTTTTACGTTACTTGATTTGTGGTCTATAGTAAACAATGCAACGAATTGGTAAATTCTTTGAAGTTTGACGTGTGTTACATAGACGACGTCTGCAATGTTCGTAAGGCCAAGTTTGCATATATTCGGTGTCTGTTTTTTTGGCCATGTACTGTATAATTAAGGGGAGGAGGATTATGTTCAAGGAGCAGTGTATTAGCAGTCTATGGAGAAATTGAGAATTTCGATCTAACGAACGGCATGCTCGGGCAGTTCGTGCTATTCTGTTGACCACTGTGTAATTCGGACACAGTGATCATTGCCTCTCCCTAGTAACCAGGGGACTCGGGTGCTAATCCTGGTCTGGCACAAATTTTCAACAGTGCCCATTGACTAAAGTCTGTGCCCATTGTCAACTAATGTCATTGTTTCGGTGTTAAATTGTATTTTGTTCACGATACGTCGTTTAGCTTTTTCATGGATAACAGCTTTGAAAAGCGTACAGGTTATATTGATATTCGCTCGTCGTTAGTCCAAGGCAACTATAGCGATTTATGAACACAGTTGTAGTTCGTATTAAGCCTACATACGTAATTGTGTCCTGTGTTTCTTTACCAAGAACTGCTTCGTAAGTAATTCCCCGGTAGTGGTATTTTGTTTCAGTATTTTGTTTAAATATTTATAGACTGCAGGCTTGGATGAAATATGAAACACATGTCCGAAGTTCCTGTTGATACTGCAGATACTGTTTCATCCGTACTAGGGGCCAAAACATTTAATCTAATACAAAAGGACACAATTTGTCTCGAGATTTAGCTATTTTTCGTAATAGAGGCCTTGCTTCGATATGTTTTTCTCTAATTCTTGTTTGGATATAATCTTAAAACACACTAACTCTTCCACCAGTTATTCGATATGTTGTTTCATCCCTTTCGTAGCCTAGAGTTCCTAAACGGTCGATAATATTAATGATTTCCTTTCTCAATTTTATTTTCTGTAAAATCTCCTGTTTATGGTTAATTCTAACATGTTTCACGTTCTCACTTTTATTATTTTTATTTTTCTAGTTTTTGGCTGGTAGCCAAATTTTCTTTGAATCTGGTTTTTAATTCTGAAATAGTAACAGTTGAAGGTCAAGAGAAGATGGCGATCTATTTGAGGAGAGTGGCTTGGAGATTTTTTATAATAGACGTACACAGGTCATGGGGATCCTTACCTATATAAATTTACTTCGAGTGTGATGTAGCCCATTCTCTTGTCATGATCTCGGCTGTATCGTAGCACATTGTCTCGGTTAGGTTGGAGATTTCTGTTGAGAGTTGCCGAAGTCAACGAAAGTGATTACAAAGTGAGGACTTTGCTAACAGAACGATCTGTAGCGTAGTCCAACACGTTCTTTCTGTCCTTTTAAAGCCTCTTTTAATTAAAAATAACTAAAGCTGCAAGATACAATCACAAAAACTGTTACGTAATAGAGTAATCCCAGACTATTGTTGTGTAAGTTGTGTGCGTACACTTTTTTTTGTCAGTGAATATACATTTTTTTACTCATTTGCTGGGTTTCAGTTTTCCCCGTTTTCCGGCGAAAAACCTTTTCCTGTGAAGGGCCCATTAGCTTGTCGGTTATATTTGTGACTTTCTCGACGGTCAGTAATTTCGTGATAGTCCATCCACCGGCGTCATTGTTAACATCGAATATAGATTTAAGTATTAGGAAGGCTAATATGAAGCTAATGCATAAGTAGGTCTAATAATTAATAAAAATAGGAATGCGGGTAAGCCACTACAAACAGCATAGTGAAAGCATTGTTGTGGCCAATATAGCCACGAATCCCACGCCTACCACAGTCGTAAAAGTAGTCCGCAGATGATGAAGAAATTGATGGAATGTGTGATGAGATAAAAGAAATCATTCAGATAGTGATGGGAGATGAAAATTTAATATTAGTGGGTGACTGGAATTCGACGGTAGGAAATGGAATAAAAGGAAACGCAGTAGGTGAATATGGAATGTGGGTAAAAAATGAAAGAGGAAGCCGCCTGGTAGGTTTTTGCCCAGAGCGTAATTTAATCATAGCTAACACTTGGTTCAAAAATCATGAAAGAAGGTTGTATACGTGGAAGAGACCTGGAGATACTGCAATATTTCATATAGATTATATAATGGTAAGACAGAGATTTAGGAACCAGATTTTAAATTGTATGACATTTCCAGGGGCAAATGTGGTCTCTGATAACAATATATTGATTATGAACTGTAGATAAAAACTGAAGAAACTGGAAAAACGTGGGAATTTAAGGATATGGGACCTGAAAGAACTGACAGAATCAGAAGTTGTAGAGTGTTTCAGGAAGTGCATTAGGGAACGATCTACAGGAATGGGGCAAAGTAATACAGTGTGATGGGGGATCTGAGTGGTATACTGTCAAGGGGGAGGGGGTTCCTCAGGGATCAGTGTTGTGGCCGCTCTAGTTCCTTATTTATATAAATGATATGCCCTCAAGTATTATGGGTAACTCTAAAATATTTCTGATTGCTGATGACACTAGCTTGGTAGTAAAGGATGTTGTGTGCAACATTGACTCCGTTTCAAGTAGTGCAGTACATGACCTCAGTCAATGGCTTGTAGAAAATAAACTAACGTTAAATCACAGTAAGATTCAGTTTTTACAGTTTCTAACACACAATTCAACAAAACCTGACGTTTTAATCTCACAGCATGGGCAAATGATTGGTGAAGCTGAGCGGCTCAAATTCCTAGGTGTTCAAATAAATAGTAAGGTGTCATGGAAAGCCCACATTCAGGATCTTGTTCAAAGACTTAATACTGCCATTTTCACTATTCGAACGGTACCGAAAGTGAGTGATACTTCGCCAAGTAAATTAGTCTACTTTGCTTATTTCCATTCACTTATGTCGTATGGTATTATGTTTTTGGATAACTCTTCCCATTCTAGAAGGATATTTTTGGCTCAGAAACGGGAGGTTCGGGCAAAAAGTGGTGTGAGTTCACGGACCTATTGTCGACCTCTGTTCAGGGAGTCTGGGTATTTTGACATTGGCCTCTCAATATGTATATTCCTTATAGTCGTTTCTTGTTACCAATATTAGTTTATTTCCAACAATAAGCAGCTTTCACTCGGTTAATACTCGGGAGAAATCAAACCTCCATTTGGATCGGACTTCCTTAACTCTTGTGCAAAAATGTGTGCAGTATACTGCTACATCCATTTTCAATAAGCTGCTACTCGAATTCAAAAATCTTAGCAGTAATCCACGCGCTTTCAAATCGAAACTGGAGTGTTTCCTCATGGGTCACTCCTTCTATTCTGTCGAGGAGTTAATTGAAAAATTAAGCTGATTCTCATTGTACTGCTGATAGCGTTTGCTTAAACTTATGGACTGATTTTCTCTCTGGTTCATGAACATGTATTTTTATCTGTTATTACTTTTATGTTGTAAGTTCATGTGTCGCCCAAACCGCCGTCTGCTTCACGTCTGCTGTGCAGCGAGCTACCTTGATTGAAGTATTAACTGTAGTTTTCTTACTTGTCACTACTTCTTCCGTGTGTTTTTGCTTTTAGGAAGCTTTAATTGTCGAGTGCTAGTAATAGAGTTAAATAGATTTCATGTTTGTTTTGAATACAGTCAGAGAGAGTCCTTGTAGTCAGCCATAGTGCTAGTAGTGCTAGTGTTTGTTTTCAATACAGTCCAGAGACAGGTAGTGCTATTTTCATTGTTTTCTACAAGAAGTGGTTAGCAATCACAGTTTAGTCAGTAATCAGCCGCCTTTAGTGAATTAGCAGTCTACTTAAAAGTTGATTAAGTCTCTTCAGTATATTGATTCCTTAGGATGGATAGGATGTGTGACTGCTGTGTACGGACGCTGGCCACTCTTCGCGAACAGCTGAGCGTGTTGATGGCCGCGGTCAGCCGTCTTCAGGCTGCTGCCTCGGAGGGTAGCGGCAGTGTGGAGTCTGGTGCGTCGCATGGTGCACCCCAGGTGTTAGATGCTTCACCCACTGTCCCTGCTGTCGAGACATTTTCGCGGGTACCGGGCGCGGTTGGGCCACCCTCTCCCCAAGGGGAGTGGCGGGTTCAGCGGCGTTCGCGGCGCACGAGGCAGAGGGTCAATGTGGAGGCTGGCCGTGTGGCATCGTCCGCTCTGCCTGTGAATGGACATGTGGCTGCTCATTCAGCAAGGTCCGAGCAGGCACACGGGGGGAGGGGTTTATTAGTTATTGGGAGCTCCAACGTTAAGCTGGTGATGGAGCCCCTTAGGGAAATTGTGGAAAGGTCGGGGAAGAAGGCCAGTGTTCACTCTGTCTGCTTGCCGGGGGGTCTCATCCGAGATGTGGAGGCGGCCCTACCGGCGGTGATAGAGAGCACTGGGTGCACCCGACTGCAAATTGTTGCTGATGTCGGCACCAATGACTCCTGCCGTGTGGATTCAGAGGTCATCCTCAGTTCGTACAAGCGGTTGTCGGAGTTGGTGAAGGCGGAAAGCCTCGCTCGCGGGGTGGAATCAGACCTAACTATTTGTAGTATCGTTCCCAGAACCGATCGCGGTCCTCTGGTTTGGATCCGAGTGGAAGGCTTAAACCAGAGGCTCAGACGATTCTGCGGAGAGCTGGGGTGCAAATTTCTCGACCTCCGCAATGGGGTGGAGAAATGTAGGGTCCCCTGAATATGTCAGTCGTGCACTACACGCCGGAAGCGGCTACGAGGGTAGCGGAGTACGTGTGGAGTGCACATGGTTTTTTTTTTTTTTTTAGGTTAGAGAATTCCCTCCCTAGACCCGACAAGACGCCTCCTGAGACGCGGCAAGGCAGGAGTAGGCAAAATGCAACAGGGAATAACAATATTAATGTGCTAATAGTAAACTGCAGGAGCGTCTATAGAAAGGTCCCAGAACTGCTCTCATTAATAAACGGTCACAACGCCCATATAGTTCGCAGACAAAGGCTGGACAGTAAAGGGGGAGGCGTGTTTATAGCGATAATAAGTGCAATAGTATCGAAGGAAATTGACGGAGATTCTAATTGTGAAATGATTTGGGTGAAGGTCACGGTTAAAGCAGGCTCAGACATGGTAATTGGATGTCTCTATAGGCCCCCAGGCTCAGCAGCGGTTGTGGCTCTGCACCAGAAGAATAATTTGGAAAATATTTCGAGTAGATTTCCCCACCATGTTATAGTTCTGGGTGGAGATTTTAATTTGCTGGATATAGACTGGGAGACTCAAACGTTCATAACGGGTGGCAGGGACAAAGAATCCAGTGAAATATTTTTAAGTGCTTTATCTGAAAACTACCTTGAGCAGTTAAACAGAGAACCGACTCGTGGCGATAATATATTAGACCTTCTGGTGACAAACAGACCCGAACTATTAGAATCAGTTAATGCAGAACAGGGAATCAGCGATCATAAAGCGGTTACTGCATCTACGATTTCAGCCGTAAATAGAAATATTAATAGAGGTAATAAGATTTTTCTGTTTAGCAAAAGTGACAAAAAGCAGATTACAGAGTACCTGACGGCTCAACACAAAAGTTATGTCTCAAGTACAGATAGTGTTGAGAATCAGTGGACAAATTTCAAAACCATCGTACAATATGCGTTAGATGAGTATGTGCCAAGCAAGATCGTAAGAAATGGAAAAGAGCCACCGTGGTACAACAACCGAGTTAGAAAACTGCTGCGGAAGCAAAGGGAACTTCACAGCCAACATAAACATAACCAAAGCCTTGCAGACAAACAAAAATTACGCGAAGCGAAATGTAGTGTGAGGTGGTCTATGCGAGAGGCTTTCAATGAATTCGAAAGTAAAGTTCTATGTACTGACTTGGCAGAAAATCGTAAGAAATTTTGGTCCTATGTCAAAGCGGTAGGTGGATCAAAACAAAATGTCCAGACACTCTGTGACCAAAATGGTACTGAAACAGAGTATGACAGACTAAAGGCCGAAATACTAAATGTCTTCTTCCAAAGCTGTTTCACAGAGTAAGACTGCACTGTGCTTCCTTCTCTTGAAGTCGCACAGTTGACAAAATGGTAGATATCGAAATAGACGAGAGAGGGATAGAGAAACAATTAAAATCGCTCAATAGAGGAAAGGCCTCTGGTACTGATGGGATACCAGTTCGATTTTACACAGAGTACGCGAAGGAACTTGCCCCCCTTCTTGCAGCGGTGTACCGTAGGTCTCTAGAAGAGCGAAGCGTTCCAAAGGATTGGAAAAGGGCACAGGTCATCCCCGTTTTCAAGAAGGGACGTCGAACAGATGTGCAGAACTATAGACCTATATCTCTAACGTCAATCAGTTGTAGAGTTTTGGAACACGTATTATGTTCGAGTATAATGAATTTTCTGGAGACTAGAAATCTACTCTGTAGGAATCAGCATGGGTTTCGAAAAAGACGGCCGTGTGAAACCCAGCTCGCGCTATTCGTCCACGAGACTCAGAGGGCCTTAGACACGGGTTCACAGGTAGAAGCCGTGTTTCTTGACTTCCGCAAGGCGTTTGACACAGTTCCCCACAGTCGTTTAATGATCAAAGTAAGAGCATACGGACTATCAGATCAGTTGTGTGCTTGGATCGAGGAGTTCCTAGATAACAGAACGCAGCATGTCATTCTCAATGGAGAGAAGTCTTCCGAAGTAAGAGTGATTTCAGGTGTGCCGCAAGGGAGTGTCATAGGACCGTTGCTATTCACAATATTCATAAATGACCTGGTGGGTGACATCGGAAAGTCTCTGAGGCTTTTTGCAGATGATGCTGTGGTGTATCGAGAGGTTGCAACAATGGACAATTGTACTGAAATGCAGGAGGATCTGCAGCGAATTGACGCATGGTGCACGGAATGGCAATAGAATCTCAATGTAGACAAGTGTAATGGGATGCGAATACATAGACTGATAGGTCCTTATCATTTAGCTACAAAATAGCAGGTCAGCAAATGGAAGCAGTTAAATCCATAAATTATCTGGGAGTACGCGTTAGGAGTGATTTAAAATGGAATGATCGTATAAAGTTGATCGTTGGTAAAGCAGATGCCAGACTGAGATTCATTGGAAGAATCCTAAGGAAATGCAATCCGACAACGAAGGAAGTAGGTTACAGTACGCTTGTTCGCCCACTGCTTGAATACTGCTCAGCAGTGTGGGATCCGCACCAGATAGGGTTGATAGAAGAGATAGAGAAGATCCAACAAAGAGCAGCGCGCTTCGTTGCAGGATCATTTAGTAATCGCGAAAGCGTTACGGAGATGATAGATAACCTCCAGTGGAAGACTCTGCAGGAGAGACGCTCCGTAGCTCTGTATGGGCTTTTGTTGAAGTTTCGAGAACATACCTTCACCGAAGAGTCAAACAGTGTATTGCTCCCTCCTACTTATATTTCGCGAAGAGACCACGAGGATAAAATTAGAGAGATTAGAGCCCACACAGAAGCATACCGAGAATCCTTCTTTCCACGTACAATACGAGACTGGAATAGAAGGGAGAACCGATAGAGGTACTCAGGGTACCCTCCGCCACACACCGTCAGGTGGCTTGCGGAGTACGGATGTAGATGTAGATACTGGCACGTTCCATGACCTAGAAGATTTGCTCCTCAATTTGGGCCTACGGAACTTGACATGCGCAAAGAAAGAGGGTAACAGAAGATATATTGAATTTAATTTATGAAAGGAGAAAATACAAAAATGCAGTAAATTAACCCGACAAAAAGAAATACAAACGTCTCAAAAATGAGATCGACAGGAAGTGCAAAATGGCTAAGCAGGGATATCTAGAGGACAAACGTAAGGATATAGATGCGCTTATCACTAGGGGCATGATAGATAGTGCCTAAAGAAAAACTAAAGAGACTTTTAGAGAAAAGAGATTCACTTGTATGCATATCAAGAGCTCAGATGGAAACCCTGTTATCAGCAAAGAAGATATTGCAGAAAGGTGGAAGGTGTATATAGAGGATCTATACAAGGGCAATGTACTTGAGGACAATATAATGGAAACGGAAGAGGATGTAGATGAAGATGAAATGGGAGATGACATACTGCGTGAAGAGTTTGACAGGGCACTGAAAGACCTTAGTGGAAATAAGGTTCCGGGAGTAGGCAGCATTCCATTAGAACTACTGACAGGCTTGGGAGACCCAGCTCTGACAGAACGTGACCGTCTGATGAGCAAGATGCATGAGACAGCCGAAATACCGTCAGACTTCAAGAAGAATGAAATAATTCCAATTTCAAAGAAATCAGGTGTTGACAGGTGTGAAAATTAGCTAACTATCAGTTTAATAAGTCACAGCTGCAAAATACTAACGCAAATTCTTTACAGACGAATGGAAAAAATGGTAGAAGCCGACCTCAGGGAAGACCAGTTTGGATTCCGTGGAAATACTGGGACATGTGAGGCAATACTGACCCTACGACTTACCTTATAAAGTAGATTAAGAAAAGGCAAACCTACGTTTCTAACATTTGTAGACTTAGAGAAATCCTTTGACAATGTTGACTGGAATACTCTCTTTCAAATTCTGAAGGTGGCAGGGGTAAATTACAGGGAGCGAAAGGCAATTTACAATTTGTACAGAAAGCAGGTGGTAGTTATAAGAGTCGAGGGATATGAAACGGAAGCAGTGGTTGGGAAGGGAATGAGACAGGGTTGTAGACTATCCCCAATGTTATTCAATCTGTTTATTGAGCAAGTAGTAAAGGATACAAAAGAAAAATTCTGAGTAGAAATTAAAATCCATGGATAAGAAACTCAAACCTTGAGGTTTGCCGATGACGTTCTAATTCAGAGACAGCAAAGAACCTAGAAGAGCAGCTGAACAGAATGAAGTGTCCTGAAAGGATGATATAAGATCAGCATCAATAAAAGCAAAACGAGGATAATGGAATGTAGTCGAATTAAGGTGGGTGATGCTGAGGGAATTAGATTAGGAAATGAGACATTTAAAGTAGTAAAGGAGTTTCGCTATTTAGGGAGCAAAATAACTGATGACGGTCGAAGTAGAGAGGATATAAAATGTCGACTGTCAATGGTAAGAAAAGTGTTTCTAAAGAAGAAAAATTTGTTAACATCGAGTATAGCTTTAGGTATCAGGAAGTCCTTTCTCCGAGTATTTGTATGGAGTGTAGCCACGTATGGAAGTGAATAATGGACAATATATAGTTTGAACAAGAATAGAATAGAAGCTTTCGAAATGTGGTGCTACGGAAGAATGCTGAAGATTAAGTGGGTAGATTACATAACTAATGTGGAGGTATTGAATAGGATACTGGAGAAGAGAACTTTGTGGCAAAACTTGACTAGAAGATGGGGTCGGATGGTAGGACACGTTCTGAGGCATTAAGGGATCACCAATTTAATATTGGAGGGCAGCGTGGAGGGTAAAAATCGAGGTGGGAGACCAGGAGATGAATACACTAAGCAGATTCACAAGGATATAGGTTTGCAATGGGTACTGGGAGATGAAGCTTCCACACGATACAGTAGCATGGAGAGCTGCATCAAACCAGTCTGTGGACTGAAGACAAGAGCAACAACAACAACAACAACAACAACAACAACAACAAGGTATTTGTCTGATGTGTAACCTTCAACAGAAATGGGGCAGACAAGAGGGTTAATTCATTAATGGAGTCGGAAGAGATGGTTAGCAAGAAATCCTTTAGGCGTGGTGCGTGATGCGGCGCTCCCCATCCCCATATACCGATCAAATCAGTCACGACTTGAACCGAGCGTGCCCGAACATTGTCCTACAAAATGATGGCCGCCTTCTGCAGAAACCGACGCCGCTTCTTTCTCTCAGTTGCTTTTCTTCTTTGTAACACAGTCTGTTTCGTTTTCGAGTGCAAACCGCTTAACATATATTGTTCAAATTTGGCATGGAGACAGTTTGAACCCTGAGAAAGAACATAGCCCACTTTAAAAAGCAAGAAAAATTTTTTTGCATCAGTGAACGTAAACTACATTAAAACTTACTTATTTTGCTTGTACAACTCAAGAATTCTATAATGTATAAGTACTTCAGTAGTCGCCGCGCGGGATAGTCTCTACAAACGAAATTGCTCCCACGTCCGAGGCCTTTCAATATCACGTCTTCCATTCCGCTTGTAGTTCAGAATATTTTGGGGAAGTCTGGGACGTAGCATTCTCACCAGTCTTCACGATATTTTTGAATTTTTTAGTTTCTGTTGAAAATACTTAATTTTTCTCTAGTATCTTCATTCCTAATCATTTCTTGTTGTGCAGCTCTTCGAATTTCTTAGGAACCTCATCTCTGCCGTGTGATTTATTTTTCGTTTTTTTTAACCATGTTTTCGCTTTCATAGCATAATACAGGAACCGCGACCACGTTATAGAATTTCGGGACAACCTTTTTGTACTTTATTGCCCAATGTTCAGATAATAGTGTCACAGACAGCTTAGAATTTGTGTAATTTATTTTAAGTATCAGAGTAAAAATCAGATCTTACAGCGTAGCCTAAATGAAAGATTAAGAGACCAGTTCTAAAGCAGGATTATCCAAAACTAGTTTTAAACTGACTGAGTATTTTCCTCGGAGTGCACTTATTTTCGTTTTATTACTAGAAATTTTAAAGTTGTATTCATTGCATATTTCGTTCAGGTGGTATATAGATCTTTGGAGGTCATTTCGTGAACTTGAATCATGTCATCTACAAACAGAAGCACAATCAGGTATTTCTCATTCGTTATCCCAATTCCTTGGTCTTGTCGTAGTTCCTGCTTTCATTTATGAAGAACGAAGTCAATGTAAATACTAAAAATGCTGACTTAATCTGCTCATTTAAATGTATACCAAGCGAGCTGCCGCAGTGGTTAGTACATGGTATGATGATGATGATGATGATGATGATGATGATGATGATGATGATGTTTGGTTTGTGGGGCGCTCAACTGCACGGTTATCAGCGCCTGTACAAAGCCCCAACCTTTACACAGTCCAGTTTCGCCACCATCACGAATGATGAAGAAATGATGACACCACAGACACCTACTTCCCGGGCGGAGAAAGCAACCCAGCCGTGAATCGAACCCGGAATCCCATCACCAGCAACGCTTGCTACACGACGAGCTGTCAACTAGTACACTAGACTCGCATTCGGGAGGATGACGTTTAAATCCGCATCCGGCCATCCTGATACGTATTCCGTAACTTTTCTGAATCGCTCCAAGCAAATGCTGGGATGGTTCCTTTGAAAGGGAACGGCGGACTACTTTTACCCTTCCCTGACGCAGTGCCAACTCCTGCTCCGTTTCTAATGACCTCAACATCGATAGCACATTAAATGCAATCCTCCTTCCGTCCTTCATTTAAAGGCATAGGTTTACGCAATAAGTCGGGCGTTAAAAGTTAAAAACTGCGTACTCGTCTAAGGCAGCATAATTTCATGGCGCGCAAATTATCGAGACTATATTCACCGAGCATTTGTGAAAGGCAGCACGTGGCGACTTCCAACAAACTTCACACATAATTTCGAAACTTTTTTTCCCTCTGACATCCCTGGCAGAATGATAAAAGGAAAAAGACTTTTATCACTTCTACATTTTCGCTGTTCGTGTAGTAAGGTGTCAGCATCAGGCTTGATGTTTCACTTTATTACTTCTTTACTACTCACTTTATTCGCAACACATTTGTCAGACAGTATCCACATACGTCGCCGAATGTACCTGAAAATTATAGAATTGTACAACACCTAGTTCAGTACATAAATATTGAGACTTGTCAAAAAACTAGCTTCTCTTACAACAGAGCGTCTTCAACTGCAAAGGGTCATGTTTCTTCAGGTCAAGTTTTTAACACATTAACTGATACGGAAAGTGAACGAACTTCTGAAGGTGGTTTACATATGGGACTTCCAGTTTTCAGACAGCAATTTGGAGGGGAGAAGGGGGGGTGCTTACGCGGTCTATTTGAAACTTCAGTGTTTCCGTAAATGATGCAGTTGCCTGTAATAAAGTTCTGTTTGAAAGAAGCCACGCCCTCATAAGATTTCAGTGTAGTGCAAAGCATGACAACTTAGTTTAAATGTTCCCGAAATGTAGAATTGTTCGGTTCACAAAACGATATAACCTTATCCTACGAGTATAGTGCAGCGAGTCAAATTCGCAATCGCTCAACCCACATGAATACCTGGGTGTAAAAATTTCTAGAGATTTGAAATGGAACCGTCACATAGTCGCAGTCTTAGGGAAATACGGTGGCTGGCTGCAATTCGTTGGTAGAATTCTAGGAAAATACAATCAGTGTACAAAAGAAATTGCTTACAAATCACGCTTGCGACTTATCCCCCAATATTGGTCGAGATTCTTGGATCCTAATCAGATACAACTGCCAGGCGAAACTGAATGTATACAGAGAAGGGCGGCACGAATGGTCACAGGTTTTTTGACCCGTTGGAGAATGTCACGCAGTTTCTGCTCAAATTGAACAGGCAGGCGCTTGGAAACAAACGTACAATATCCAGAGTAAGTCTACTTGGAATATTTCCGGAGGAATCCTTAACTGTTGAATATAGGCGAATGGTAGTCAATGGAGGGAATGACTGTGAATGCTCGTTCGATTTGCGTTCTCTTCCGTAGGCTGCGATGCAAACTAATCCTGGTAATATTCCCGGTGTGAGATGTAGTTGGCAGCTCTGTAAATGCTGACCGGTGAGTCGCTTAAAGCCCAGGTGAAATTAATCTCGGAGGGACACATCACGCTCCCAACCGATGAAGCATATCCCCTAAGGATCGCCGAGAGCCTGTGACTAGTGCATTGAATTTAAATACGGAAAACTGCAAAAACTCACTTTTTGAACTATTTGTAATTCCATTAACTAGTTTTGTAACCTTTACAGACTCATCTTCAAATGTGGCACACAGAATTTCCGTCTCTCTGACGTGGAGACAGAGCGACAGTTACATGGCGACATGTGTCGGAAAACCAGTTATTCCACTTACTGACTAACGGACAGTTCATGGTAGACACAGACTATTCCGTGGAAGAGCAAAGTATCGCGAGGAGACCTAATTAGAAAGTTTCTAGAACTGACGTTACATGATGAATGTAGGAATGGAATATACTGAAACCGCCTACGTATTGTAACTGTAGGAAGCGTGATGACCAGAAGAGACTAAGCACAGCACGCACAGAGGCTTTTAAGCAGCCACAGTACGCACGCTCCATACGTCAGTGGAGTGGGAATAAGTCCTAATAACTGGTATACTGGCAAGTTCCATCTGTCACGCAATTCACGGTCGTTTATAGACTACAAATTATAAGCTGCCTATGTTTTGTTTAAATTTGGATTACAAGAAAATGGGCGTTTTGCAAAATATCCTACATAAGTCTCCTCTTCATCAACACCACCACCATGAGTGTTCTGCCCTAGGGCAGGTCTTCACATGTAGCTCTCCATGCAGTCCCATCATTTGTTACCCTCTTATTTTCTCACAACTATTTTCTGTTCTTACGCTGTCCACCACCTGGTATGTTCTGAGTCTTCTTCTTCTTCTTCTTCTTCTTCTTATTGCATTCACCATTTCCTCCATACCATCAATAAACAATCTCTTCTCATTCAGTGTCCATGCCAATTGTGTTTGCTCATCCTGCTACCTTTAAAATTTCTCTCTGTTCTCCCACTCAACACCACCTCATTTCTCACTGTGCTTGCCTATTTTATCACCTATCAACGCACCCACATAAAAGCCTCCTGTTATGAAACGTCTCGTTGGCAATTGCTATACGTATTTTCACCTCCTTATTACTTCCAATGTCGTCCATAATAGCACGTCGCAGTTATCTAAAAATACTAAATTGTTGTGTGTCTTCCTGCCTAACATTATAGTTGTTCTTGATTTTCTTGCACCTATCACCGGACATTTTGCGTTTTTCTTATTATTTCTCATTCCAATTTACTCACGACTCTTGTTCAATTCTTTTAACATTTCAGTCATACTTCTTTCGCTCTCTGTCAATAACACCACATGATCCGCGAGTCTAATACATTCTGCTCTCCTAACAACAACCCGCTCCCGTCTATGTCATTTCAAACGTTTTTGAATGACATGCTCCAAATATATTTACACACTAAGGAGAATAAACGTATCCCGAAGGACTCACCCCAGCGCGATGGAAATCGATACACGTGATGTCTATTCATGCCCAATAGTATCCGAACGACCTGAATTGAATTTCGCCTGATTCACATGCAACCCACATAGCGCAACTGTCTAGCAGGTCTCCTTATCGCTCCTTGGTACAGTCGTTTGACTATTGAAAGTGGTTCCAACAAGTCACCACGAGAAAAAACTGTTCTGTATCGCAATAACTCAAAATGTAAAGTAATACCACGATACTACAAATATCACGGAACACCTTATCACAGATAAGACTGCCCTTAAGGCTTGTAGCTCACATTTATTACAATAAATGACATATCTGACATTTTACCACTCTCATTATTACGTCAGATAGGTAATGCACGTAGTAAATTTGTCGTATTCTTCATTTACTCTTCAAAGTAACATACCGTACTAATTAAACACAAAATAAGATTAAAAATTAAAGGTATTCACGAGCAGCTAATTGAGAATATTTATGAACTTCAAATGACACGACGAACCGTCTCGTTCTGCATATGGGTGCAAACTCAGGTCATGCAGACTAAGCAATGATTTCGTGCCTGACGGATACTAACAGTCACTCGTGATTAGGCATATAGAGAGTGATATACCTCGATTTTAGACAGAGCCAGTTTGCAAATTCCAACTTTAAATTTCATAGCGCAAGCATTTTTGCCGGACGCGAATTCCTACCCAGCACCTGTTGTCCCTGTTAACGAACGACGAGAGATGTTGAATCTTGGTTCCTAACAAGTAACTTACTTGAATTGCCGTGAGGTAAGGCTTTGTATTTGGCAGGGATTCGAACTCAGAACTTAATCGGATAGATATCGACGCACAATCAACTGTGACATTTCGGATTTTCTCGGCAGTAGCTAGATGTTTTAACTGAAATGACGAGACGAAACATTTTTTTTTTTTCCTTCCCAAGACTCCAACCTGGCACAAATCGCTGTTATATTCTACAGAAAACGAACGTTAAATATGGGTTTGTTGCACCAGCAGCGACATGTGAGCGTGTTTGAACTAGAAATAATATGACGAAGAGTTCAGTGCTCACTGGGAATACAGCTCCACACATCATATCGCTTTTGACTACACACAAAGATGCGTCAGCTTCCGAATGTTTGTCCAGCTCGGACTAACATCTTGAACTTACAGTGATCTCGCAAATAGTTCTGTCTCTCACTGGGTGTCAAAACGTCACATATCGTTAGTGTTGACAAGGAATGAAAATACATTAAACATTAAAATAATTATCCACCAGCAGATAGGTGTTCTCATGCTAGAGCTTGATAATACATAATGAAATCTATAGTGCCAGGCCAGGATTCGAACCCATTCACGCGCAGTATGTGGAGATGTTGAGGAATCTGCAGTTCTGAACAAACAACAAATTGTAGCCGTGCTGTATTCTCACGAAGGGATCAAATTCAGCCTTAAGTACGGTCTAAGTTGCATTCCCAGTTCAGAACCGATTTTATCGACATACAGAAGCTCAGATAAAATATGGACTAAATGTCCTGTGAGCCTACATAGCGTTTGTTTCGTCACTAGAAATAAATAATAAGTATAAGAAAGGTTTCTACGTGTCGCCGCCCCAGTCTTTATTGTGATTCATCCTAACGTCTACTTTGTAGAAAAGGAATATCATTTTTCATGTTAATTTCAGACCACAATGTCATTATATCTTCTTCACTTGGTGTAGCCAGAAGAGAATGGAATCTGTCTCACCTTATCTAAAATCATTGACAGAAGTTGGAATCGAACCAAGTCTATAGATATACAAGCATATCATAAGTATGTGGCTCATTTTTCTATCGTAACGCCGTTGCACCACACTGGATGAGAATTCTGACACACAGGCTTCCTGTAGTAATTTGCAGCAGGTTCAGTAAATTCATTTACTTGGTTGGCCGAATCACAATGAACTAGCTGCCTCGACTACCCAGTGCATACATTCGACTTTATTTTGTAATCACCGAAATAAAATCACGTACCTGCCACCTACACAGAACAGCCAACAGTCTAGGATGCGCAAATTTAAATAGGAAGTGTTTCTTTCTACTTGGTCTACTGTATTGCGCCATCTCTTTGTTGAAAACGTCGTGCAGTGCAAATGTCGCATTTCGTAAGTAAAGTTTTGTATTCCTAGAAACCCAAAATTTGCTTGTCATCGGCGGGAAGAGGAGTTACCTGTTGTGCAGCATTGTAAGTTTTCACCATTGCACTATGAGCCGAAAGTATTTTTTTGCGATTTCCTTATCGATGTTTTATCTGACTGCTTGTAGCTCTTTCACAGAAGGGATAAAAACGTTACAGTTAGTGAGACTGGAAGTGCGAACCATAACAGATGCTTTTTCTCAGGTCAGCGCATTACCATAGAGCTGGGGTAGAAATACGTGTCTTAGCTCACTCTTACGAGATCGATAATGTCTAGCACTCGTAAACCGCTATTTAAAGGACGAGATTAGTTGCGATTTCCACGTGCAACGACTTTCCTGGGCTGAAAACAGTAAATTTATAATCTTTTGTTACACCTAAAACGATAATAAATCAGATTATTCAATGGAAATGACAGGTAAAATCAAGTGAACCTTGAGGATAAATTTCGTGCACACCAGGAAGGAACTGGTCGATCACAGAGTTCCCAAACATACGTTGCCTTGTTGTCAAATCTCAGTTACAGTACCAGCAGAAAGACGACGACCCGATGTGATCGTACAGCGGGCTGGGAAGTGACCATAGCTGGTGTCTCCAAGTCGCGGCTACTACGGCCTGGAATACGTAATGCGTCTGATTCGCATTTCTGTAACTAGGTTTAGGGACTGGAGCGTGGTTACTAACAATACTCCGAACTGACTGAAAACTAAGCATCATATATCAGTAACTCTCACAGTTGTTTTTATATTTATTTCGTAAGTGTACTAAAAAGTAAGAAGCTCATTCAGAGACGTTTTGATGCCTCGCCGATAGTCGAGCAAAACAAACAAATAAAGAAAAAAAGAATGTATGTGTGTGTATGATAGAGAGAGAGAGAGAGAGAGAGAGAGAGAGAGAGAGAGAGAGAGAGAGATCAAAAAGAATGAGAGAGAGTAAGAAATTGTTGTAAAGAAATTGAATCATGGTATGTAAAGAAACCTTTCATTAAAATGACATGTTACACATCATTACGAAATATCGTTTTCATGATCTATGCATTAGGACTTGCACCGACGTTTCCAGAAATATCTTGACATTTGATTCTGGATATTTCTTGGGTGATTTAGAACAATTATTTATATGTAAAATGATTTAAATCCTGTTTCAAAACGTAAATAAATCTTTTTAGCAATATTTCTTGATACTAATCGTCTTTCGAAATTAGGTTATGAAACAGTTTTCACAAGTTTTCGTATTTTTGGGATGATAATATAGAATTTCTCCATAGAAAATTCCAGAAGTGTGCATTAAACGTTCATTTACAGACTTTCTCTTTAGCTGGTGAGTTTTTTAAAAGTATTTTGTCCATATTATACGAAATAATTTAGCTCAAAACTGATAATTTATACAATTAATCAGAGCTACAGCAAACAGTGAGTCTTTCTTTTACAAAATGAAATATAATTACAAAATTGAATGAAAATAGGTTACTAACACTAATATATACTTATATTAATTCTATTTTTGTTCTTTCTGTGCAAAATGTCCTAATATTGACACAGTACAATATTTAAACATCACCAAAGTTTCCCTTTACATTTTGCATATCTGTATCGACATCCCCTAAAAGTCTACAGTATTGAATACTTCAATATGTCCCAATATGTCCTGTAATGTTACAACATGAATATACATTAAAAGCGCACGTTGGTTTTCACTAGCGGGACGGTGTGCACGTTATAGGGCTTGAACTGAAACTATGAATGTTTTTGTATTGGATCAGGATGCGGACCCACATACTTACCTTTGGAGGAGACCTAGAGAAGGTTGCAGTCTTGCGAAAAGGAACGAAATGGTTGAACTATAATGTTCCGAGTGATTCAGATCCTCGAAAGAGGAGAAACGAATTCGAATCACAGTCCAGCACCAAATTTTTCAACGTCTCTAGTTCAATCAATTACAAGTAAAATAAGAGCCCCATCCTTTAAATGGCTATCGCTTCATAAAATAAAATAAAATTTTCTAATGTAAGTAAGTTTACTGGCGACTGTATTTCTGTTTACGATGACTTCCGCTATGTCGTTTCCCAACGTAACCTGGCTCTGCCCAGTTTGTAATGATGGAACGTGATTTGTATTGCGAAATCTGGATTATAACGTCTTTCTCTTGAGGTTACCAGAGGCAAAGTAAATCTGTTTGTGCTTCTTAAAAGTAAATGTCTGACCCACGCATTGCTCCTGTGATAGTTCCACCAGGCCATTGTGCCCACATTTCCCAGCCCCAGGAGTGAGCTGCAACGGATGATGTGCTGAGCTTACAAAAGTAGTCACGGTGGATAAAACGCGAGTCTATTAAATGGTTAAGTAGAAACAAGCTTCTGACGCGGAGATTATGTTATTCTCATGTCAGCAGGATGTAAAGACCCTTGTAGGCATCATAGGCTCGATGTGAAGCTATTTTGAAATGTTCACAAATTCATAAATTTTCTTAGTTCGTGAAGATCCACTGGGAAGTGTGAAGTTACCGGATAATTGGATTATTACCGTCATTATTACTATCATTTTCTTCATGCCGCTGCTGGAACACTGTACTTGAATATCAGTTCGTTCCTTTTGGTCACTATACAAGTAGTTTCCCAAGAAGAGGTTTTTTCACTGTCAACAGAATTCTTTCCATGTTAAAATCAAACACCAGCAATTACTCATAGATTACATTAAAACTAAAGTAATCGATGAAGACGTTACTTGATAACAAAAACGCTCTGCCTTTCTTCTATTACTTGCGCCTAGAAATGGCTGTCGAGTACTGCCAAACCAAAAGCCAAGAGATCTTACTGCCTGCCGATATACGTCGCTGTCAATTTTTCCATAAGATTTGGTCGACGTGACCTGTTTCAAGTTGTGTATGACAGAGAATGTTTTAGAAAATCAATTGTTTTCCTTTGCAATAAAGAAAAAGATATTCATTCTAAGCTATCCAAGTTCAAAATTTTTGGAATATTAGTTCCAGTTTAATATTCGCTTCTATAATGTAGGAAAGTATTTCGCACTTGCAAAACTCGGATCCGGCCCACTGACCTTGCACTCAGCTGCTGGCCATAAATTCTGGCTCAGAGTGACACCAGATTAATTAAACTAATATACCGAAGACTATTTGCCAGTGCTCTCTCTCACCGGAAAATATGCAGTTCACTCATTAATTGGGCTCCATTAGTACACTGTAACAGTAATTTCTGTGTGTCTGCAATGCATTCGGATTGTAGAATTTAGCGGTGCTCTCTCTCCCACTTCTGTATACAATATGACTGACCTAAACGGGCCCTTTATCGTTACAGGCCCTGGGCAGTGCTACATCATACTGACAACAGTAATGTTCTTATACTGACAATCTGACTGGTCGTTTTACCTGATTTTGTAATCATTTAAATAAGACAACATGACCTTCCAGTGGGAGACATTTCTTTCTCCCTTTTCCTTCTGTGACATTTTTCCGTAAGCTATTTGCCTTCCAATCAGAGAAATGCGGCAGAGTACGGCCGGTAAACGATTTACAAACCACGATTTAGTCCCGTTAAGACGATTTCTTCAAACATTGTCGTTGCTGAAGGAATTTACTTTCGTCTTAAATCGTCTCAAGCAGCAACGTTCACAGACATCCCAAATACGTAAAAGCTCATTATCCTGGTACGAAGTTTGTAAAACAAACTTCCCACAGTTTGTGTCAGGTTGATCTTTTCGTCTGATAGCACTGCCTAAGTATCACAAGTAGTGTCCCTGTAGCTGTGGGAATCATTGGTTAATAACGAGTTTAACACCAATGAGTATAGTATTGCTAAATATTCAAATTAATTATCAACCTAAGTGTGAGTTCATCCGCAGACTGTAGCGAATTTATTATACTGAAGCTAGACTTTGCATCCTTGTCCTCCTTGAGTGGGCATTGGAAGGCGTTTGCACACACGAACACAACACTATGAATACTTCTAACGCCATAGTTAACGTTGCTCTCATAAACTACTTTTGTTTTCTTAATTCTTCTAGGTGTTCAGGGTGCAATATGTGTTGTAGATACAGCCTTAGAGCAAAACATTGACCGCCGAGCCGTCCACATAAGGTGGACAACACAGTCGTGCTCCTCTCAGGATCCTGTGTCCGGCAGTATGCTCGATCAGCAACATTGTAGACTGCGGCACTTCCCAGAGGAAGTCTTGAGTTCAGTCTTAGTCCATTATTCTTGACTAAGGCCGTAGTCTTGAGGTAAAACGCGAGACTAGCTAATATGAAATCTGGCGACCGGAAGCAGACAACGACAAAATTTTTATCGCCCCTTTCGTCTCGGTGCTGAAGCTATGCGTGTAATTCAAGCGAATCTACAATATATTTCGCTTTGTGTCACACTGGTAATAATAGTTTGGTTCAACAATGTTTTAGCGAAAGATTTCTTTACCGAGCATCTGCCTCTGAACACCGTTTTCTGCCTACCGGCGGGGGCTGAGGCACTGCGCTGCCTTCTGCCGACAACATCTGCTCCACTCCACACTCTCAACCATGTACAATGCTTTAATGTTGTTGAGTAGTGACCCATAAAATCTGTCTACGATTTGTGTTTCACTCCTGATAGCAAAGTAGGCACAAAACCGTTTTTATTTGATGATTACTTTATTACATTAGAATGCAGTACATCAATGTGACACAAAATTAATTTCATTGTTTCAGATCCAGTGCGCTATAATTAAAGCGTCACATTCTGTTCTTTTCCTTGCACAAGAGATTCTTCAAATAATTTATTATTGTCGTGGATTCATATGTATTACTCAATGTACAGGGAGTAAATGCAATGTAACGTGTTTGGTTTCTTTCTTTGATTTTCTATGGTAAATGGATGAAAATGATTGCGTCAATACCTATCAGAACCTGCTCTATAGCTACTAAGGCAAATTGCTTGTTTTGAGGTCCATAAATTTAATTAATGGAGAATTGAACGCTTTTCACAAATGATATTTAGATTATTCAATTGGATTTAAGGCGACAAAACTGCCCATATTTGAAGCTACCCAGAGAAAAAGTAAGTTGCTAGAGACACTGTCAGCACATGTCTGCAGGAAAGTTTAGCATAGAGTAATCAAGAGGCTCATTTCCTTCATACTTATCACCCTGGAATGTGAGTTAAGTGAAGAACAATACTGAAATTCGTATCGTTGATGGTCGATTCGAATTTCTTCAGAGACGCTGGTATTGCGAAGCAGCTTGGCAGTCAGAACGCCATGATCTATGACGATTAACACAACTTACTGAGTCGAGCTACCAAGAAGATTTGATGTGTAAAGGTTTTCTTCCGATTTCGATACAGAATTTTTTCTGGAAATTCGCAGCTCCATAAAAAAAAAGCTCGCACACGATGGTCCCTACCTCAGTTGGAACTGACGACTGATTGAGCCGTTCTGACACGAGACATGGGCGGCACCACCGGGTTACAGACACACTGCTACCTTTACACCACTCTCATCATGGTATTGGTCGCTCAGCCTCATAACGCATCGTGAAAAATAATAAAAGTTGCCACTTATGTGGAGAATAGCATTTCTTTAGCCAAAAAATTGAATTTTCTGCCTCAGTATCTTAGTTTACGTAAGGATTATACAGCATGAGCCATTCAAATGGAAAGGTACTATCAAGTAAATTTAGTGAGCCAATTCAGTGCCATAGGCGGAAGTGATTGCACTGTCACAGTGTTGCCTAATGTTCGTGACGATGTTGCCAAATCTCAGGTATGCTAGGAACAGCTATGTAGCGGTATGCGTGGAGAATCCCCTGCTCGTGTCTTACGGGGATATGGAGAGGAACCGCGGGGTTTGGTTAGGATGCAGCGTTTTCTCCTAGCAGTTGTGACAAACATTAAGGTGTATAATCTTCCATTACGATTACAGTTTCCTACAAAATATATACGAATAAAACACTTACCTTGTTTCTTTCCGACAAAAGATTATTTCAGTACGATAAAAAGTTTTTGGAAATCTCTTATGCCCACCTGTCACCAAAGTAAGATAAACACTTTGCACCTCGAAATCGATTGCATGTATGTGCAGTCTTGTGATGCTTAAATAACGCTCAAAGGACATTTAGTCCATATTTTATCTGAGCTTCTGTATGTCGATAAAATCGGTTCTGATCTGGGAATGCAACTTAGACCGTACTTAACGCTCAATTTGATCCCTTCGTGAGAATACAGCACGGCTACAATTTGTTGTTTGTTCAGAACTGCAGATTCCTCAACATCTCCACATACTGCGCGTGAATGGGTTCGAATACTGGCCCGGCACTATAGATTTCATTATGTATTATCAAGCTCTAGCATGAGAACACCTATCTGCTGGTGGATAATTATTTTAATGTTTAATGTATTTTCATTCCTTGTCAACACTAACGATATGTGACGTTTTTGACACCCAGTGAGACACAGGACTATTTGCGAGATCACTGTAAGTTCAAGATGTTAGTCCGAGCTGGACAAACATTCGGAAGCTGACGTATCTTTGTGTGTAGTCAAAAGCGATATGATGTGTGGAGCTGTATTCCCAGTGAGCACTGAACTCTTCGTCATATTATTTCTAGTTCAAATACGCTCACATGTCGCTGCTGGTGCAACAAACCCATATTTAACGTTCGTTTTATCTAGAATATAACAGCGATAGATGCCGGGTTGGAGTCTTGGGAAGGAAAAAAATTAATGTTTGGTCTTATCATTTCAGTTAAAACATCTAGCTACTGCCGAGAAAATCCGAAATGTCACAGTTGATTGTGCGTCGATATCTATCCGATTAAGTTCTGAGTTCGAATCCCTGCCCAATACAAAGCCTTTCCTCACGGCAATTCAAGTAAGTTACTTGTTAAGAACCAAGATTCAACATCTCTCGTCGTTCGTTAACAGGGACAACAGGTGCTGGGTAGGAATTCGCGTCCGGCAAAAATACTTGCGCTATGTAATTTAAAATTGGTATTTGCAAACTGGCTCTGTCTAAAATCGAGGTATATCACTCTCTGTATGCCTAATCACGAGTGACTGTTAGTTTCCGTCAGGCACGAAATCTTTGCTTAGTCTGCATGACCTGAGTTTGCATCCATATGCAGAACGAGACGGTTCGTCGTGTAATTTGAAGTTCATAAATATTCTCAATCAGCTGCTCGTGAATACCTTTAATTTTTAATCTTATTTTGTGTTTAATAAGTACGGTATGTTACTTTGAAGAGTATATAATGATTTCGACGAATTTACTATGTGCATTACCTATCTGACGTAATAATGAGAGTGGTAAAATGTCAGATATGTCATTAATTGTAATAAATGTGAGCTACAAGCCTTAAGGGCAGTCTTATCTGTGATAAGGTGTTCCGTGATATTTGTAGTATCGTGGTATTACTTTACATCTTGAGTTATTGCGATACAGAACAGTGTTTTCTCGTGGTGACTTGTTGGAACCACTTTCAATAGTCAAACGACTGTACCAAGGAGCGATAAGGGGACCTGCTAGACAGTTGCGTTATGTGGGTTGCATGTGAATCAGGCGAAATTCAATTCGTTCGTTAGGATAGTTTTGAGCATGACTGTACGTGTAGGGCCAAATGAATGATTAGAGTTGAAGAAAAACTGGATGATTAATTCAAGACAAAGAGCTTCACAAATTGATAAGTCGATAACGTGTTGGGCCACCTCTGGCAGTTACTAGGCTTGACATTGACTGATAGGGTTAGTGGATACCCTCCTGATGGATATGGTACCAAATTCAGTTCAGTTGGTTCATTACATCGCCAAAATCGCGACCTTCTTTACAGAACCTGTCCATTTTGCTCCAAATGTTCAAAATTGGCGAGAGATGTGGCTATCTTGCTGAGAAATGTATTGCCTTGCATGTACAAACACGTAGATACGATCTCTGTGTGTGGTGCGTAAATTGTCGGCAGGCACCTCACTTAGTGTCCCGAGCAGAGTTCAAGCCGCCATAGAGACAAAGGTTGGACACACTGCATATTAATGTCCACTAATAGGTGTCTGTACATTCATTGATAGGATAGTGTATTTCGAAATGTTAGCAGATAAAGCTTACGTGGGGCGAGTCGTAGAATCTCTAAAAAGAGACACCTCTGGCAACACTAGTTGAAAGTTGCTTTCAAACTAGCCGTGCTGCGCTCTCTACCTCCGGCTATTCTCGTGGCCGTCAGAGCTCCCGTAGCCGAGACGCCCCCTGGGTAAACGCGCCTCGCGATCTGTCACGAATTATGGAATGTATTCGCAGATACCAATTGTAATACGACAACGGCTATACAGTTTGCTGGAAACGTACAGGATGTTCTGAAATTCCCGTCACTACCTGCTAGAACTTGTAGAGGGGACTGAGTACATAATACTCATATTTTAAATTGTAACCCGTCTCCCGAGACGTACCGTATACTAGAACCATTTGAAAACATGTTGGTAACGCTGTCACATTGACAAGTAATTTGTTACACTGTGGAGCCAAAGAAATATCGTTTATGGCCCCCGCGAGAAATCCCTCAACACGCCGTGGCATGGACTCTATTGATGGCTGAAGTCGCGCAGCAGGGAACTGACACCATGAAACCTGCAGAGCTGCCCATAAATCCGTAACAGTAAGAGGGAGCAGAGATCTCTTCTGATCAACACGTTGCAAGGCATTCCAGATATGCTAGTTAATGCTATAAAATTTACTAGAAACGTACAGTATATTTGGGGAGTTTGGTGGCCAGCGAAAGAGTTTAAGCTCGGAAGAGTGTTCCTGCAGCCACTCTTTAGCAACTGTGGTTGTGTGGGCCGCTCCTTTGTCCTGCTGGAATTAACCACTTCCGTCGGAATCCACAATGGACTCGAATGGATGCAGGTGATTAGACAGGATGTATCTAGACGTATCAGGGATCCCACATCACTCCGAATGCGCACGCTCTACGACATCACAGAGCCTCCACCAGATTGAACAGTCCGCAGTTGACATGCGGGGTCCATGGAGTCATGATGTCGTATTCATACCCATACTCTTCCATACTGTATATACATTTTGAAATGAGACACGTCCAACCAGGCAATATGTTTCGAGTCATCAACAGTCCAATGTTCGTACCGATGGGCCCAAATGAGGCGTAAAGCTTTGTACTGTGCAGCCAGCAAGGGTACACGAGTGGGCCTTCGGCTCTGAAAGCCCATGTAGATATATTGAATATTTCGCATGCTGAAACTTGTTGATGGTCAAGCATTGAAATTTTCAGTAATTTGTGGAAGGGTTGCACTTTCGCCACGCTGAACGGTTCTCTTCAGATTCCATTCTTGCAGGATATTTTTCCGGCCGCAGAGATGTCGGAGATTTGTTGTTTTACTGGATTGCTAATATTCACGGTGCCCTCGTGGAATGGTCGTAGAGGAAAATCCCCACTTCATCGCTACCTCGTAGATGCTGTGTCCCATCGGCCTTGCGCCCAGTATAAAACCACGTTCAAAGTCATTTAAATCTTGATAACCTGCCATTGTAGCAGCAGTAACCGATCTAACAACTGCGCCAGACACACGTCATACACAGGCGTTGCCGGCCGCAGCACCATATTAAACCTGTTTACATACCTCTCCGTTTGAATATGCATTATTATACTAGTTTCATTGGCATTTCAGTGTAAATGTGATCTAGTACATCTATTGTATTACACTTTCACTCGTTAATAATCAAGAAACAAAGAAATCGGTCTTCAGATACACTGTTTTTACAGGAGGGCCTTTTCCAATTTGAAATTAGAATGATATTATTTCCTTCAGCTACTGACGGGCGTTGATATATATCAACGAATACAGGTGAAAATGTGTGCCCCGACCGGAACTTGAACCATGGATCTCCTGCTTACATGGCAGTCGATCTGTCCATTTGAGCCACCGACGGCACAGAGGATAGTGAGACTACAGGGACTCTCTCGCGCACGCCTCCCGCGAGACCCACTTTCTCACCTTTGTATGACCACACACTACATTCGTAGAGTCCTTTCGGACATGTCCGAAAGAACAGACACCATATCCATATAAATATATTTTCCAATTCTCGTGCGCTGCGTCTCCACGGGGCACCTCAGACGCACCTGCTAAACGGTGAAGGCACCCTTACTCGAAGACGTTGCGCAATGGTAACGAAAAGCGTGTGGGGAGGAGTCAGACGTTGTGGAAAACGATCTTGATAAAGGCGACCAGCAGCTCTCCCAGTACTGTGCGCTTTGGCCACACAATACTCGTGTCGGTGTATTCGGCAAAAGTGTACTCAGCAATGTTCCTCTAACACTCACAGAAACATGAACGAGACTCGAACCAGGTCAGAGAGGAGACAGCTGTCAAATGACATCATACGATCCGACGTAAGTAACCCCCCCCCCCCCCCCTCCAGTGATTATAACCCTGTTGCATACCACATTAGCGAAAGTGTATTCATACGGCTGTAGCACGGTTATACCTTTCCATACATGGGCTCCTCTTCAGAATATCATTACTCAGTTCCCTAGAAGTTTTAACGTGATTTTGGAACATCCTGTATCTCTCCAGTAACTATACAGCTGTTTCCAGAATTAGTTCCCTCTGGAGCGGAGTGTGCGCCGATATGAAACTTCGTGGCAGATTAAAACTCTGTGCGGGACCAAGATTCGAACTCGGTACCTCTGCCTTTCATGGGCAAGTGCTCTACCGTCTGAGATACCCAAACACGACTCACGCCCCGTCTAAACAGCTTTACTTCTGCAGTACCTCGTCTCCTACCTACAGCTGTTGTACCACATTCGAAATATACGGATGTATTTCAGAATTTCGGCGTAATGCTACTTCGCAGAAACATGGCTGAATTTTCCTGTATATTGTTATCATTAAAACCAAGCACCGTCTCTGTCTCCATATCAAAAAGTATTAGGTACTATTTTCATCATTTCTAGCACTATTAAAGTTGGTAGGTGTAGGAAAAAATACTACTATCATTCTGAAAATATCGTTGAGAAGCGATAGAATTCCTACAAACAAATTTAAGAAAATCATTTTGGGTACTAGGCCATTTCATTATGCAACAGTGAAACAACTAAAATAATGACATTTCGACCATCGTTTCAACGATCCTCTTCAGAGCGAATAAATGCCACGAAATTTCAAATCAGCAGCAGCGAAATGAAAGGTCGATTTGGAAACAATTTCTATTTCTTCTTTCTTATCTTCGATTAATTTCCCAAATATCTCGTTCGTTTCGTATGTTGCTTTCATTATACAAGGTGTTTCACATTTCTAGAGCTTGCAATTTTTCCTAGTAACTCATGCATGCAAACGTCATCTAACGAGGCTACAGAGCATCAAAATACAAGCGCCAGCTCCGGCAAATGTATGTAAGTAGAGTGTGATGCCGTGATCATGTATCAATTTGATCATGTATCATGATCCAGAAACGAATGAGTCGAAAGTTACATACCTCTGACGGCGGAATACAAGTACTGGTACTGTTGTTGCTAACTTTCAAAGCTGGTAGTATGGATCAAAGTAAGAAAAAAATGTCCGGTAAACATGGGATACAAAATGCATACCTGAGGCGCTATGAGCACTTGTTCAACAGTGGAGATATGTTTTATGCTAGCGAAGATGAACAAGTCCTCACAGCTCTTAAGGTATGCATTTTACAGCCCATGTGTACTGGACATTCGGTCCATACTACCACCTCTGAAAGTTTCCTGCCCTACATCTTAGCTGCAACACTACCGGTACATACTGTCACACGTAACAGGAATGTCTTCTCTTCCAATTTTCCGTTATAGGGACATAACCTCAAATTTATACATTTATCCATCTCCATCATCATAGAAAATTGCTAACATCTTCATTGGATCTCCCTGTGTACACATATTTTACAGACTCCAGTGCCTGTAACTTTGTTACTCTGTAGCGTCGCTGGATGACGTTTCCAGACATCGATTCCCAGGTAGGTCCCCTCTACAAACGCGATAAGTGTGTCGCACGACGTGTGAAACTTTCTGTATGCAAACTCTCTCTCTCTCTCTCTCTCTCTCTCTCTCCCTCCTCAACTATCAACTACCGGCTTCCTTATAAGTCTTACATCTGCTGGCTGATTTTTGGCAGAGCTCTAGATAACATGCCGCTCACTGTATTTTATTGCTGGTTGCATCTTAAATTCAAACTGTATATTTTGGTCAAAACTGTGAAAAGTTATTTTCTACATCTATAGATGTTATAAATATGGGTTGAATTTCTTCAACCGATCTCTAGCGGCTAGTGTGTTCGATTTTCCTCTAGATCGTCTCCTCTAATGTGTTCCATTCCTCTGCAAATATTTTGGATCTGTATTTTCAGCCAGGACGTATGAAAGAGATGGTTCGGTAGTATTCACAATTATCACTATTTGCCATATGTGGTGTTGGTGTTGTTTTTTTCGTTTATTCTGAAGATTTAGCAGCATATCAGCGAGCATAGATGTTGAGCAGTGAAGCAGCAAACGCCGACAGAGTGAGTCCTCGCCGATGCTGATAGAGCCCTCTGGTAGCGAAGCTCTGCACTACAGGCAACGAAGTGTGTGAGGTACTAGTAGCGACACGTAGCAGCGAAGTGATGAACCGCAAAATGGCCGCGAATATTGAGTGACTTAAATGTCTAGTTGCTGTTTATTTCTTCCTTTACACTATTATTACAAAACAGACTACGGCATCACTGCTCGGTTTGTCTGTTACCGTATTTTTGTGTATTTCACACATTACAAAATAATTCTGTTCTCTTAACATATAATGCAAACTACATCTCGAGCGACATTAATGTACGCAGAATGTTACATTCATCATTCCCTCTTCGTAATTTAGTATTACTAATAGTTTTGTCCACTCTTTTAAGCATTAAAAATGGATTTGTGGCTCGGAACAGGGCTACTGTTATATTAAATGTTAACAAAATAATCGCACGGTATAGTGAGTTAAAGAATATTGAACAGCAACGAGAACTGTAAGTAAGTTTATGCAATGCAACGCTAGTGATATAATAGTACAACAGTAATAGACTTTTTTCATCTCTTTTTCCTATTTTACAGTTTCACTCATTACCGATGGCAAATGCCTTGCAGAGAAGGTAACATTCAGCATCTTCGGCTGAGGCCATTACAATCTCTTTCATTCAACCAGACTTAACGCGTAGAAGTAGTAATATAATTTCTCTTCTGATCCAAAAGATACTTTTACATAAAGTAGAGGCAGAGAGGTAGTCATATAACTATTAATCGAAATATTATATCAAATATATGGGCGTGTTAGTGAAATCGCCAAGAAATTCCTCTTGTTAACGTTAAGTGTTATCTGTTTGATACAGCACTCAGCTCACATAAAACCACGAGAAACAACGTTTTTCATACAAAAAAAGAGTTTATCTCTTTAGTGACCTGTGTCACATCAAACATCTCATTTTGATACTAGAATAATTTGAGAAAAAAGAAGGCCTTTGTTCGTTTTTGAAAATGCAATTATACAGGATTTATTTATCACATAGTCAATCATGATACTAAAAATAACACAGCGTTGGCTTGTGATTTGCTATTGATGTAATATTTGGCATTTTCTTATGACGTTGAAATAATTACTGCTTTTTCAGCACTGAGAACATGTGAAATACAGTATGTAATATATGAATCAGTATAACATTTTTTTTTCGAATATTGACTGTTAACTACAGGAAAATGGCACATGTTTGGGTATTTACCTCAGCAGTATTCAGTACACGAAGGAAAACAAAATCTTTTTTTTGTAAAGGTTTTATTTGATAGTTGTAATCCTACAAATATACCAAGCAGTTTCTTTTGATAGTGAGATATATTAAATACCTTAAAATATATGTAGATGAAGTCTGGTGAAGAAAGTGTGTGAATTAAAATTTTAAATGTTTGTAGCAGCATAATTAGGTACAGTTTGTAGTGTGGGAGTGAGCTCCACGTGGGATCCAAAGCACGGACCCCACGGGGGTGCCTGACATGCGCCACATGCCAAGGCAGAGGTGGAGGCTAGTGTTCGGAAGTCTGAAAATTCCAGCGCCGGCCGGGGATTGAACCCCGACCCGGCTGGGGCGAATAGCCCCAGCCGAGGCGCTGGAACGTTTCAGACCCTCTTACCACTAGACCACCGGGGACCCCGGCTGTTTCCTGCTCTGGAGTCCAGCTAGTGGTCGTAGTGTACTTCCTGCTGTCCTCCGAGTTTACACCGAGGCAGCAGTGGCGTGGTGTAACAGGAAGTGTTTACCTGCGTCCGCTGGATGTCCACTTAGTGTGGGACTTATTTACCCGGCTGACGTTCGTGTCGCTATAAAGTCCTTAGTTGAGTTACAATTATTTCCAGGGACCAAAATCTGCCTATGCAGTTCCACACAGTCGCGTCTCACTATTTGAACCTCTGTAATTCGATCGTGTTGTCAAGACCCATGTAAGAACTTCTGTTTACCGAAGAAACCTCCTGTGTTCGGTACATTCCATAAACGGATGCGGCTGTCATAACAGACAGCCCCGTAAACATTTCGTAATGAAGTGCCAGCCAGTACATATTACTCGATATCTGGAATTGTTTTATCGGTTATTAAGATAATCGTTTCATCCCTAAACACTTTGAAAAATTCCCGTGTTTTCTCAATAAAGCATAAGCACAGTACATAGATCCGCCGTGAAAATGACATCGAAGAAGTACAAGTGTTCGAGTGCCACAGAAAAGAAGTTCGTCCTTGAAGGTGTGGAACGAAGAGCAGTACAAAAGTAAGATGTCACGTTTCGGGATTCCCTCATACTCGCTGTAGACACTCCAGAAGCAGGAAAATAAGTTTGATGATGTCTCATGAGGAGCGAGGAATAAATTCACTCTCATATAACTACTGTACGAGATGCCTCGCCGCCTCTTAAAGGGTGTCATGGGCTTCTGCGGCCGTGGACTCGGCGACCCGTGAGTCAACGTGGTGTTTCTGGCCACATACATTTTAGCTGCGGTTTCTGCGACCTGCAAGGGAAGCCGCGACAATGGGGAGGCTGTGTTTTGTAATAAGATCGCCCCTCCACATTTTATCTAGGCTTAAGGCTGTCTATGCACATAGTGCATAGCCGTGTTTAAAAAAATATTTTTTTTTACATTTTCCGTTCTACAACATTACTTCTGTCTTATTTTACGAACTTTTCGTACGAATGACGTAAATTTTAAACTCCTTAAATCCACCAAGTCATTATGTATTCTTAAAATATCTTTTAACTCCTTTTCAACACGGATTTATTTTTAATCTCTTTCACTGAATAGGCTAACCGACGGATTACTTTTTTTTTAATTTCAGGTATTGATTTTATTACATTCTCCTTTAGCATATTGATCAGAAATTGTAGGTTCAGATACCTTTGCCTGATTGAGTATCGTTTGCTATGCCAAACTTCGACAGTATTCATGGTCCTGTGCATCGAATTGATGACGGTAGATAGCTGACCGAAATCACTTCGAAATAAATTCTCTGAACGCAGATGTGTTAGCTATCGAGGTGTTACCTAACGCAACTGAAGACAAGTTAAGCATGAATTTATTTCGATATAATTTCGGTCGACTGTCTGTCTTCACCAATTCCACATTTCAGATGGTGTACTAGGATTTTCCATCTATTGACTGACTATATAGTCAACGAATTCATGACCTTTTCGCCACCGGGCATTTGCTACGCTGTTACCATCCATGCATCATCAAGGCAGTCCGGTGGAAGATGTGCTCTACAGCATGCATGCGGCAAGACAATCGAACTACTTCTTCATCCCTGTATTTCTCCACTAATCCATTGCAGTTAATATCCATCTGACAACTTGGTTTTAGTTGTATATTGGCCACTGGTCAATCTCTCTTCATTGTAAATATAAATACGCATTGTCACCATATATCACCAGCATAACGTTTAATACAGATGTACATTACAAAGATCTTCACTTAAAAGTACAGCATACTTTGTTTCAGAGCAATTTTTTGGATTTTTGTGCTTATAACACGACGGCGTGCTGAGAAGATAACGACTCGGTCTGTTTTATTTGATGAAGTCAGTAACATTCTACATCTTTACTTTGGATTCCTACAGCCCTCTGATTTTGCGTAAGGAGCGTTTTGTAACAAGTGTTTATCCTTATTTTGGATAGTTACCTCTCTTATCTAAGTGACTATGTTGGTGGGTGAGAAAGAGCTCACAAAACTAAAAGAACGAATTCGAAGACTTCGTCCGCATGTGGAGCACACTCTCCTTGAGCACGGCAGTGCCAAACTACACACGATCGCTGCGGCATCTGCAGCAAGCCGACGTCCTTGGTGCACTGCCGTCGATCATCCTACACACAGTCTCGATTTTCGTCTATCGCAAAACTAAGAAAACCTTTGAGCACTTCAGTTGTGTCAAGCGGTGCAAGCAGGGGTAAGGTTGTGGCTCTGTTAACATAGTCAAACAATACACTGTGACGGTGTCAACAAAATAGTATCTAGTTGGGGAAATTTTGCTGGTTCCGAGGGTGAGTGTCTTGAGAAATAAATTTATAGACGTGAAGAATACAATGTAGAATGTTAAGGAAGTTTGTTTTATTTAAAAAGCTTTGCGAGTTTTCACGTAAAACATCTGTCGACATTACTTTTCAGCGCGTCCTCGTACGGTGGATGTCTGAGAAAATACGTACATTGATTAAAATAAGTGGTGACATGAGTGCTGTTAAGAGCACTAGGTTCAAAAAATTTTAACTGTATGCCAATTGCAGATTAATTGTAATGGCAGCTAGCGCGATTATATGAGTGGAGTATTAGATTTAATGGTGAGCATTTATGTAATTTTTAAGCATTGTCATTCTTCCTCTCTTAAGTACCTCGTCCTCCAGTAACACTGCCGATCGATAGCATGATCTGTTGTCCGTCCATGGCTTTTCAGAACATTGATTCAGTGCTGAACCCAAACTGCTGGTTTGAGTTATTTAGCCAGGTTAATCCTGTGCGTCGTGGATCACATATTCCATTAATCTTTCAAAAAATGGTTCATATGGCTCTGAGCACTATGGGGCTTAACATCGGAGCTCATCAGTCCCCTAGAACCTACAACTACTTAAACCTAACTAACCTAAGGACATCACACACACCCATTTCCCGGGCAGGATTCGAACCTGCGACCGTAGCGGTCGCACGGTTCCAGACTGAAGCGCCTAGAAACGCTCGTCCAGACTGCCGGCCATTAATGTTTCCTTTAATTATTAATTTCAACAGGTTTTATTTGTTGTTGCGGAATTGCGCTACCAAAGCAATCGAGTTTTGCTCTCTGGATGCTGTTGAGAATTTCTACATTTTCGTACCGCCGTACTTTTGACTAAATCTGTCGATGGTATCCTTAATATTTTTCCATACGATCGCATTTCAAATGCCTAATACAGTCCATGACTCAGCTCCATAGAGTAGGACACCGAACGTGTAACATCGAAGTAGTAGAGTGCGAATCGTAATGACTGCTCTGAAGGTTCTCAACAGTCGCTACGGACTAAATGACTTCAGGGGACTCGGTTCATTGGCTACAAGTCTTCTAGTAATTCTGGAGATTTTCCATTGGACTAAGTGCGAGGTAGTCCCTCGTTGCTTAGATCGTGCAGTTTTCAGACCGTTTGTGTTACTATGGCTACACTACTAACTGTGTGTCCACCACCGTATCAGTAGATATAATGAAACGGCGGCACTCTTTCGTTATGTCTTACAAGGAGATTTCTCCAGGGGTAGGATCGACTTTCTGTAACCATCTATATGGTTATGTAGGTTAAGCACCCAAGTATTACACAGTGCAGCCATTCATCCTGGTGGGTAGACGGTTTCGAGGAACTGACGAGAAAAGAAATTCGGAATTTTGTGTGAGACTCAATAACGTGAAGAAAGCCGAATGACCTAAGTTGGTTGTGAGGGTTTTGGAAAGGATACTAGCTTCACATGCATGAGGTTGTGGGTTTGAATCTCACCAGAGGAAGAAATCTATGCTAGGTGTTTATCGAAGTGATATTGATAATCATTTTCATTCAACTGATGTAAATATATTTTTTTTTATTTCCGCTCCTCGGTCACGTGATTCAATAGTGATATGAACTTCTTCATTTGCTCTAATTTTTCTTCTTATCATCCATTTTCCACTGGAAATATTTGTTCGTGAACTTTTAATTATCTTCATGTATTAATTCCGATTTAATTTCTCCTATTTTTATGGCCCTGTGTTTTCGTTATTGTGTTCATTATATCGATTTCTCACATTGCTTGAATTTTGTTTTACTTAGAAAACTTTCTCTCATTCATATCCTCATCTACCATACATTTCCATAGTACACAAAGAATTTAGGTTATGTTTTAAATATTTGTATGTCGATTACCATGCAAAAAAAGGCACGTCTTGTAACGAAAAATACGTTTTTCACGTTAATGCACAGTCAATATAAATAGATTATTTCGTCTTTTGTTTTTTTAATTAATTTATCGGAGTTTTGAAGTAATTGAATAGTCAAACAGATAGGTACAATAAAATACACATTCACAAAAATTCCGATTGGAAGAAGAATGATGTAAAGAAAAATGAAACAAATGGAAAAGTTCATACGGTGATTAAAACGATGTGACAGAGGAATAGAACGAAAGAAATTACATTTAAAACAATAAATTGAGTAAAAATAGGCACCAAAGTCATTTCGATAAGGATTTAAAAAAAAATTTACTGCACCTGACGAGGCATGGTTAAGCTTCTGTCCTAACCATTATGACACGCAACCAGACTATGGAATAAGACTTCCTTAACGCTATATAGCATGACGCAAAATTCCAAACTCTTCTGCGTCAGTTACTTGCAAACGGAGGCCCACCTGGATGCAGGGTCTGATACTGGGGGGTCTTGAGTTACACTACCGCTTATTTGGTTTCAAAAAGTCGACCCCACCGCTGGGGAGCTCTCCATGTTGGTTTTAAGAGTAACAAACGGCACATTTCGAAAGAACAGTAATGTCGCAATCCAATAGAAGCAACTAGCGGTGGCTCCTGCAAACTTAAAAGACGGCTCTAGCAAAGGCAAAAAAAAAAAAAAAAGAAATTACTGTAGCAAGTAACCTGGCAACGCTACACACACGTTAACCAACAGAACAACAACGAAATAATAATAATAACAAGCAACAAACCTAGCAACCAATACAACTGGATACAGATCACAAGTATACACAACATTTACTACCAGATGCCCAGAATTAAAATTTTTAACAGAACAACGACTAGCTGATCAGATCTGTGTAATAATCAGAATTAGGAAACATCAAACAACGAGTACAACAAATACTGGAACAAAATAATGCCCAATCAGAAGAAGAAGAAGAAAATAATACAGTAATGGACTCACACATCCCAGAGCAAACAAACGAAGAACAACACGCATCAATTAAACAATCAAAGGGAAACGAAATCTTAAGACTGCCACCAGAACAAGTACAAATAGAACACGAAGTGACACACATGTTAGATATAAAAGAAAAATTTCAGCTGACATATATAGAATACAAAGACACAAATACAGACATTAGACCATTCTTGCATACACCGCAAAATAACCCACAAGTCGAAACAACAATAAAAACTATCAACACAATCATACACAACAAAATAAATGAAAAAACAACTATGGGAGAGTTACAACTACTGGTTTAAATAGGAGCATTCTCTACACTAAATTTACACACTAGACAGACATCAGAACCAACCAACACACAGAAGAAACCCACAAAACCTGCATGGGAACACAGGCTACAGATCGGAATAGAAAAACTGAGAGAAGACATCAGACAGCTAACACAATTTCTAAGAAAAGAAATATCATATAAAAAACGAAAAAGGTTAGGTAAAATCTCACAACAAGAAGCGACAGAGCAATTAGATGAAAAGAAGCAGAAATTAGAAGCATTGGCCAAACGACTTAGAACATACAAAAAAAGTGAAAATAGAAGGAAACAAAACCAAACATTCAACACAAACCAAAAGAAATTTTACCAGACAATAGATAACACACGCATTAAAATAGACAATCCACCAAACATAACAGACATGGAACACTTCTGAAGCAACATATGGTCAAACCTGATACAACATTAAAGACATGCACGGTGGATACAAGCGGAAACAGAGACATAAAAGATGATACCACAAATGCCTGAAGTGATAATTTTGCAACATGAAGCGACCAAAGCAATTAATTCTACACACAATTGGAAAACCACTGGAAAAGATAAAATAGCAAATTTCTGCCTAAAGAAGTTCACGTCAACACATTCACATCTAACTAAATTATTTAACAGTTACATTGCAGACCCATACACATTCCCTGATACACATACACAAGGAATAACGTGTCTGAAACCTAAAGATCAAGCACACACAGCAAACCCAGCAAATTATTGCCCCATGACATGCCTACCAACAATATACTAAATATTAACTTCAGTCATTACACAGAAAATAACGATACATACAACACAGAACAAAATTACAAATGAAGAACAAAAAGGCTGTTGCAAAGGAGCACGAGGATGTAAAGAGCACCTGATAATAGATGCAGAGGTAACATATCAAGCTAAAACTAAACAAAGGTCGCTACAGTACACATACATTGATTACCGAAAAGGTTTTGATAGTGTACCCCACTCATGGTTACTATAAATATTGGACATATACAAAGTAGATCCTAAATTGATACAGTTCCTAAACATAGTAATGAAAAACGACACTTAATATCCAAACAAATTCAAATAATATCACATCACAGCCAATACAGATTAAGCGTCGAATATACTAAGGAGACTCATTAAGTCCTTTCTGGTTCTGCCTTGCTCTGAACCCACTATCCAACATGCTAAATAATACAAATTATGGATACAATATTACTGGAACATACCCACACATGGATGATCTAAAACTACTGGCAGCAACAAATCAACAACTCAACCAATTACTGAAGATAACATAAGTATTCAGCAATTATATAAATATGGCTTTTGGAACAGACAAATGTAAGAAAAATAGCATAGGCAAGGGAAAACACACTAAACAAGAAGATTACATATTGGATAACCACAGCGACTGCATAGAAGCGCTGGAATAATCAGATGCCTATAAATATCTAGGATGCAGACAAAAAATAGGAATACATAATACAAATATTAAATTTAGGAGAGTATATTTTATGTTGTACAACTTCTTGTGGTTGTCCCGTACCTCATATTGTCACATTATGACAGTTCACCTCTCCGTGTAAATGGAGTGTTGCCTCGTCACTAAACACTAACTGTGGGAGAAAACAGCAATGCTCCACCTTGCCAAGAGTGAAATTACGGAACTTCACACGATGTTAGCACCCTCACGAACAGCTCGCAGTAGCTGAATTTAATGTTGTTTGATGCAGAAACGTCGACGCATAGACGCCAGACGGACATCGGGGGCGTGCTGAGCTGTCGAGCTGCACGGCGAACGGATTTCTGCGGACCCCTCGTGAAACTGTGGCGGATGCGTTCGACGTCTGTATCATTCACTCGGGGACAGCCCGGCGGTTTGCCTTTATGCAAACATTCTGTTTCTCTTAACGCTAGGATGCATGGTGCCGAAAACAAACGTGAATGCATATGCAGGGCCTCCAAGGGCCTGACCTAATTTAAAATTTTCCTCTTTCCACATATTCATTCTTTGGAGTTAAATTTCGTTCTGTCAAATTTTTTGTCATATTGCAAGATTCCTAAGATACAGTGACAGGATCTGGTGGGCCTGATTAAAATTTTTTATGTAAAACTCTAAGAGTGAATTTTTATTAGTTACTTTCCTTTAAAAACAACATATACAAATTATTTTATTAATTCACTTATAACTTGCAGTTTACATTTTAAAACACTTATTACAACCAATTTCTTCAATTAAAACATGCTCATTATTCACAGTATTATGTATATAGGCAATATTTTTATAAAAAGTTATTATTCATTGTTCACATAAAATTGCATCTTTCTTAGTTTCCAACATGTGACAAACAAGAAGCACAAAGAACGCCACTATGTTCCTTACAAATGTTGGGTTTGCACTTAATGCATGTCATAGCACTTTTCCTGTGTTTCTTATATGGACAATAATTGCATCTTCTTCTTTTTCCTGAAACATGTAGTTGGTTCGGCAATATGACATCTTCGCAAATCATCAACGATTTTCTTTGGAAGATTAGGGATCTGAATATGAAGTTCCATTAGAGGTCTTACCATTTCCTCTGCTAAACCTCTTAGGAACAAACGCCTTTTATTGCTTCTTCCACTATGGTATGTCAGATGTTGGGCGGAAAATAAAATTTCAGTGGTCATTGCTGCGATGTCCATCATATTCATCCATAATGCAAATGGACATCTTCTCGTTTGTCTCTTGCAAGTGTAATAACGAATATTCTGGTCCATTTATCTACTCCACCCTTCGTAGAGTTATAGAAGTTTATTGCATCTGGTTTCTTTTTTGCATGAGTTTCATCAATGTTTCTGTCGTATTGCATTGTGCTAATGAGAACTATAGACTTCTTCTTATTGGGAAGATAACTCACCATTGTAATGACACCTATAAATGCAAACAAAGAGGAATGAATTGCTCTTGAGACAGATGGTTTCATCTCATTAGGAATTTCTGGTTTATTTTGTTTGATTGTTCCCACCACTGTAATTTGCTTCTGAAGCACACTAGTAAAGAAGTTGTCAACGGTAATATTTTTTGATGATCATTGAATGCTTTTAGCAAGATCTTTCACTACATTCAATCCAAGATTTTTCTGAATAAATTCATGGGGCTTCCTTCTCGTGTAAACAGTTCCCTCTAAAGCATATGATCACATAACAAAAATATTTTTATGCCGCACTTGGCTGGTTCAGAGGGCATATACTGGGTGAAGCTGCATCTTCCACGGATTAGGACTAGCTGTTCGTCAACTGTGAGCGAATGATTGGGATTCATTCTATTTCTACACTTATCTAGAAATAGTTCACATACATAGCGAACTGCTGCATCATCTGCAGATCGAGCTTCACGGGTACGCCTGTCATCAAATCTAATCATTCTCCTTATATCCTCGAATCTATTTACTGACAAGGTAGCCTTCTATGTAGGATTTTCCTTTTCATCCTAGAATAATTCTCTAATAAGGACATCCCAAGTCTTCTCATCACCAGAAAGCAGTAAAAGACCAAGAAAACCCACCATTCCAGCAAGCAAAACGTTTTTCCACGTAAAGCAGCCACTCTTCTGCCTTCAATATTTGTGCAGATGATCATTTCCTTGGAGATGAAATAGTCCCAGGCATCCTTAGGTTTACAGGTATTCAAACCAAGGGCTGGACTAGATGCCTTCTTTACGATGTTATGGACAGGCGTACGAAAAGTTGCAGGAGGATCTAATTTCCAAATCGCTCCATTCCGACTAATGTATGTGTGGTCTTCTATACCTTTTTGTGGTGGTGCTCCATTTTCAGACTCTGATGAAGTAATATTATCGGAAGGACTGCCATCTGCCTCAATATTCACATCTGCAGGTTCATTGGCTAATTCTTCACTACTTGCATCTTCAAATATATTTCCTTCCTCGCAAGAATCATCTTCTTCAGACCACTGAGCCACAACACTTCTAGAGCTTGCAGTTTTACATAGAAACTCATGCCTGCAAACGTCACCCACCGACGCTGTGGAGCATCAAAGTCACAGGCGCCAGCTCCGGTAAATGTATGTATATGCAAGATGATCCGTGATTGTGTTACAAACTTCCTAGTATGATGGAAACAGACAAATGTATCGATTTGAGGTAAGGGCCCCTGTACCGGAAACAAACGTGTCGAAAGTTGTAAGTGAAAATCGTTATCCTGCCTCTGACAGTGGAATACATGTACTGGTACTGTTGTTGCTAGGATTGTAGGGTAGGCAAAGTTCAGAGGCGGCAGTATAGACCGAAACAAGAAAAAAAGTGCAGTAAACATGGAACTCTAAACTGCATAATTCTGGAGCTGTAAGCACTTGTTCAATAGTGGAGATGGCTTTCACGCAAGCGATGATGAACAAGTGCTCATGGTTCATGATGTATGCATCTTACAGCCTATGTGTACTGCACATTGTTTTCTTCTTTCGTTCCATACCACCGCCTCTGCAAGTTTCCTGTCCTACATCCTAGCAACAACGATAACGTTACATACTGTCAGAGGTAACAGAAAGGTTTTCTGTTATAATTTTCCGGTGCAAGGACATAATCACAAATGTACGCATTTATCCATCTGCATCATCTTAGAAAGTTTGTAACATCTTCATGGGATCCATCTATTTTTGTAGTTGCCGGTTCCTATAACTTTGACGTTCTGTAGCATCGCAAGATGACGTTTTCAGAAGTAGATTCCTATGTAAAACTTGATCAGTTAAATCCCCTGTATAGTCACGAGTAGTGTGAAACACCGTGCATATAGAATGAATAACACCAGGCAATGGACTAGAACGCTGTCTCACTCACTTCTCACGTATTGCCTTACTTTTATGTCCTTCGACTTGTACAGCCTCTGTCTCATTTCTGGTGGAGTTCTAAGTAATGTTTCTCTCGCTATATTTTATTCCTGGTTCCATCTTAAATTCAAACTGTATATTCTGGTCAACATCGTCAAAAGTTTTTTCTGTATCGAAAGATGTTATAAATATAGGTGCTGTTCCCTCCAAATTGATTTTCCTCTAAATCAGCTTCTGTAAGGTGCTCCATTCCTCCGCAAATAGTTTGTATCAGTATTTTCAGCTAGGAGTTATCATAGTGGTGGTTTGAAAATATTCGCACTGACCACGAGTTGCCTTATTTGGTATTGGTGCTATTACGCTTCTCGTTTAGTGTGAGGATTTAGCGGGTATCTCAGCTGGCGTACTCGTTCAGGAGTGAAGCAGCAAATCCCGGCAGAGTGAGTCGTCGCCAGCTCCGCTAGAGCCCTCTGGTAGCGAAGCCCTGCGCTACAGACAACTGACTGTATGAGGGACCAGTAGCGACACCTAGCAGCGATGTGGTGAAAAGGAAATAGTATTGCTAAAAGTTTTATCCACGCCTTTTAGCATTTAGAATGGAGATATGGCACGGAATTTAATAGCAAAAGAAAACAGCTATAGTAGCAGTCTCTCTCTCGCAATGCAACAATAGTACAACAACAATAGACCAACTGAATCTGTAGAGGTAGTAATAAAATTTCTTTTCTGACCTGCAAGGTACTTTTATATAAAGCTGAGCCTTAGAGGTTGTCATGAAACTACCAACAGAAATATTATATGAGACATGTAGACCTGTCAGTAAAATTCATTTTTTTAAATGTTAACTGTTTAATTTAGCATTCAGCTGACATAAGACCAGGAGAATTATCCTGTATCATACAAACAAAGAGTTTATCTCATTAGTGACCTGTATCCTATCTTAATCTCATTTTGACACTTGAATAATTTGAAAAAAAGGCCTGTGTTCGTTTTGAAACTACAATTACTGACAATATTCACTTATAAATGGCACTGAGTGTGAACTGTTACGAAACGATTTCTGATACAGAATTTATTTATTATCGTATAATCAATCAGGATACTAAAAAGAAAAGGCAGACTGAGACACCTGAAAATATCTTGTGTGATGGTATTGATATAATATTTTGCATTTCTTTGACATTGAGATAATTTATTCAGTATTATAGCCAAACTTACTTTCATAATTACCTACAAGAAAATGAAAGCTGTTTTGGTATTTATCTTAGCAGCATTTAGCACAAAAAGGAAAATAAAACTTATTAGTTTTTTTAGTGAGGATTTCATTTCATTGTTGCAATCCTACAAATGTTCATGATACTATGCAGTTTCTTGCGACAGTGAGATGTCTTATGTAGAAAGTACCTGGAAAATATATGTGGATGTGGTCTGGTGAAGAAAGTGTGCGTATTAAAATTTAAAATAAGTGATTGCAGCAGCATAATGAGGTATATTTTGTAGTGTGGGAGTGAGCTCCACGTGGGATCCGAAGCACGGACCCCACGGGGGTGCCCGGCATGCGCCACATGCCAGGGCAGAGGTGGAGGCTAGTGTTCGGAAATCTGAAAATTCCAGCGCCGGCCGGGGATTGAACCCCGGCCCGGCTGGGGCGAATAGCCCCAGCCGAGGCGCTGGAACGTTCCAGACCCCCTTACCACTAGACCACCGGGGACCCCGGCCGTTTCCTGCTCTGAACTCGGTCTGGTAGACCTGTCACACTTCCTGTTGTCGGCTGTGTTTACATCGGACGCTGAGTGGCATAGTGTAGCCGGCAACATTAGAACGCTGTGAGGAGGAAGTGTTTACCTCCGACTAGTAGCTGTCCCCCCTACCCAGGTGAAGTAGCTTTACAGTTACCAAAGACATTTGAAATCAGCCTTTGCGACTGTATGCAGTCGACGGTTGTTAATCGTTTGTTTCAACCTGTTCCCAAATGCCTCGAGAAAACCGAAGCAACTTCTTCACTAATCGAGGCGACTGTCATATCAAAACGACCCGCAGACATTCTATAATTACAAGTCAACGCCTAGCTTACACCAGATAATTCTGTCTGTTTCATCAGTTGTTTTAACAATGCACGAAATACCACAGCATATTATTAATCCGTTGCAAATAAATTTCTGTGTGTGCAGTTCAGGTCTGCGCCGTACATTTTTCGTGAAAACGTCGGGATAAAATCGTAACATGTGTTTCATATTAATATGAAATTAAGTTATCAATATCTTTATTACAGTGTTCACACTCACAATTTTGGACTTTTCAGTGGCTGGGGTACGATATAGCCTTTGAGTACGTTATCGCGTTGCGCAATTTCTTCCTTTTTTTCCGACTCTGAGGGAGCTGTCGCCTTCTCTCAGCGCTGCCCTATTTAGGCTTCTGGGAGGGCTTTTCTCGCGTTTTCTGTAATTTAGAGCATATTTACAAGTCCTGAGACGAACTCTCCCTTTGTGTCGTAGGTTTAAACTCAATATAGATTTTCGTTTATATTCCGAAGAATATTTTTATTTTCTGTTACTCCTAGCGGCGCTCCCTAAGCTGTTCATCGCAATGACACACAAATGAGAATCCTATCTTACAGCTACACCAGTTTATAACTTTACATAAAGATGATTCCTAACAATGACCCGCATATGCCAATACAGGCAATAAGTGACAACCACGTGGACTTAACCTTTGTTTGCGCACTGTCAGTCTCGTAATTAATAGTGATTCAAATCTGACGCCATTTTGTCACACAAGGAACTTCTACCACGGAGAAAGTAGACGTTTTTCACTTTAGGATATTTTCCAGGAAGTTTCCGACATTCGTAAAACAGAAACGAGTTTCGACGCTGTGGAATGCAACGAGAAGTAGCAGGTAACGAATTGTTTCGGGATTCCACCATCCAAGCTGCAAACGATCATCGAGCGGAAAGATAATGTTGCTCATAAGTATTAAAAAGCGGGAGCAAGCAGACCGGGCGAGGCGAAAGTTTATGGTATTGCCTTACTCAATGCAGGGTACAAAAGGTATATGTCGGAGGTTATAGCTTTACGGAACGCTAAGACATTTACGGTTAGTCTGGGAACAGAAGTCTCAGATACAAATAAGGAGTGACAAGCTAGCTCCAAAGACATAAGGTCCTTTATGAGAAACTTAATTGACAAAAAGCAACCATTCGTGACAGTTGATTCAGCATTGAAAAATGAATGAAGCTGAATTTATGTATTTTCGAACATTTGTGTGTACCTTCCGTTTCAAATACTAAAGCAAAAAACATGTAAGAAAACTGGAAATACGTTAGTAAAAAGAAAATAAAAATTTTATTTCGATTTTTCCTGATTTCATCTAGAGTAAAGTCGAGTTAAATAGAATTAATTATTCGAACTTCGAATTGTGCAGACTCGATTGTAACGGTCCTTTGCGCTTCGAATTTTCTAGTCAGGAGTAATGTCTAAAAAGTAAAAACAAATCTTTTCGTACTACTATCCACGTTGCAGTAGATGCTGGTTTGGTTGTCCTTTTTAGTATATCAGTATGATCATAGAGTCATAATCAACGTACACAACGCTGTTACGGTATAAAAGTACTTTTATTTTTACCAAAGTCGCGTAAGAATGCGCTTTTGCCATGCATCCCAACTCCCTAAATCCGCCATGAGGGAAAAGAAAATGAATACTCTTTCCTTTGCTTTCACCCTTCATCAATGACAATTGATAATGACTTGGCAGCAGAGACCTGTTTAGCTTGAGTGAGCTTAAACGGAAGGCATTGACGAATAAAAATACAAAACAGATATATACGTAACGTCACGTAACCATGAAGAAAAGCAGACTTGGTTCATTTTACCATATAAGTTCATTCTTTTAAAACATCGTAAGTAGAATTAACAATTTCGGTCGCTTTCAACATCTAGGAATGTTCTTTATAATAAATAAGTTTCTGATATTTACTTACAGCAATCTTGTGTCTTTTCCCCTTGCATTTGGAGTTGTCTTCTCTGACTGCAGATCTTCGAGCAGCAGTGATGTCATTATCCTACATTTATGTTGGTCTGCTGCGCTGAGGTTGATCCCTCACCTGTGGTCGAGTGAGAGATCATTCCAAAGTATGGCAGGCAGCGAAAGACTTTGCGAGGGGCCGATCGTAGGGCCTCCAGAGGAAGCTTCTTGGAACGCAAATTCTGTGTGTTCACAGAAGGTGAGTTTGCTGGTAGTTCGGAACTCCAATAATAGGCGCGTAATTGGCCGCCTTAGTAACATGGCTGCCAAGGAGGGGAACGACGGCAGTGTGCACAAGGTGGGGGAGTCAGTCCTGATTTGTAAAGAGTGCTTCCGGATGCCATGAAGAGTACAGGGTGCACCCAACTGCAGGTGGTGGCCCAACTCGGTGCCAATGGCGTGTGTCGCTTTGGATTGTTGGAGATTCTCTCTCCTTTTGTTTAGCGGATATGGTTAAGCGAGTTTAAGGCGGAGCTCATAATCTGCACCATCATCGACAGAACCGACTGTGGTCCATCGGTGCAGAGCCGAGTGGAAGGTATGAATAATAGGCTCAGGCGGTTACGTGACTGTGTAGGCCTCAGATTCCTTGACTTGAGCCATAGTGTGGTGGGTTTCCGGATTCCGCTTAATAGGTCAGGAGTCCACTACACAGGTACTGGGGGCGGCTGGGGTGCATTTTTAGGTTAGAGGGTCTCAGGAAAACATAGAAATGGCGTCTGTCTAAAAGGGGGCAGGTAACACACAGTAAGGTGGTTGTAGAAACGATCGGTGTTGTAAATTATCGTAGCTGTGTTGGGAAAGAACCAGAGCTCCAGGCCCTAATAGAAAGCACTGAAGCTCAAACAGTTATAGGTACGGAAAGCTGGCTAAAGCCGGAAATAAGTTAAGCCGAAATTTTTTCAAACGACCTAACAACGTTCAGAAGGGATAGATTAAACATAGTTGGTGCTGGAGTATTTATTGCTGTCAGAAGTAGTTTACCTTGTAGTGAAACTAAAGTAGATAGTTCCTGCGAAACAGTATGGGTAGAGGCTATACTTGTCAATCGGACTAAACTGGATCGTTTTACCGACCCCGACTGAGAGGATATAGTTGCTGAACAGTTCAAAGAAAACGTGAGTCTCATTTCAAATCGGTACCCCACTCCCACAATTATAGTCGGTGTTGATTTCGATCTATCCTCGATATGCTGGAAAATTTATACCTTTAAAGGCGGCGGTACGCATAAAACGTCAGCCGAAATTGTACTGAATGCTTTCTAAAAACATTATTTTGAACAATTAGTTCGTGAGCCCACTCGAAGCATAAATGATTGCGAAGGCGTACTTGACCTCTTAGCAGCAAATATTCCTGGATGAATAGGTAGTATCATGACGAATACAGGGATTAGCGACCACAAGTCAGTTGCCTGTACACTGAATACTGTAACACCTACAACCATCAAAAAGAAACTTAAAGTACATCTGTTTAAAAAAAGGTGACAATGCTCTTAACGATTTTTAAGGAAACAGCCTCCACTCCTTCCGATCTGATCATGTAAGCGTAGAAAAGATGTGGAATGATTTCAGAGAAATAGTATCGATTGCAATTGAGAGATATATATACCACATCAATTAATAAGTGATGGTACTGATCCCCCATGGACAAAACGGGTGAAATCGCTGTTGCAGAAGTAACGAAAAAGCATGCCAAATCTAAATGAATCCAAAATCCGCAAGACTGGCAATGTTTTGCAGAAGTTCTAAATATAGCGGTTACTACAGTGCGAGATGCTCTTGATAATTTCCGCAACAAAACTCTGTTTCGAAATCTGGCGAAAAACCCAAAGAGATTCTGGTCATGCATAGAGTACACCAGTGTCAAGACGCAATCAGTACCTTCACTGGGCGAAAGTAACAGTGGAGTCACTGATGACAGTGCCACTAAAGTAGAGTTAAGAAACGTGGTTTTCCGAAACTCCTTCAGCAAAGAATACGAAGTAAGCATTCCCGAAGCCCAGTCAACAGAAAGTGCATATCCTCGGTGTAGCAAAGCACCTTAAATCACTTATTAAAGGCAAGGTTTCCGTTCCAGATTGTATACCAGTCAAGTTCCTCTGAGTGTGCTGATACAATAGCTCCATGTTTAGTAATTATATACAACCGCTCACAGAAAGATCCGTACCTAAAGACTGGAAAATTGCTCAGGTCACACCAATTTCTTACAGTACTGCCTTTTGTGATGTTTAACAAAACTGTTGGCAAGCGTACTTGTTATACAAATGGGCACGGCAAAGGCTTAAGGTCGTAAAAAAAATTTCAGCGTTAAACTGGAAATAGTTGTAGGAGAGTATCAGAAGTAATAACCTAATGACATCTTTAATTTCTTGTACATTAGGTTTTTGTGTTGGAGAAGATTCTCATCAGTAATTTTAATAGTCTCATAAATGTGAATGTTAGCAAGTAAATTAATTACGTTAAAGGATACGGAATTACCATCATCAGAAATGGAAAAGTTTTTAATTTTAGCTGTTAGTTAAAGGGAATTTTTGACAGTGTAGTTTTCTTCAAAAACATAATATTCTTTAAATGGTGTATCTAATTTTTTGCCGATTTCGTAGAAGCGCCGTCTGTATAGTTAACACTGTGGACAGGAAGCGAAGGCGGCGTGCAGTCGGAGGCGATGCTGGGCACCAATTGTCGGCTACGACAGGACTGCCCGGGAGGCACACTTACACTCCAGTGGCCGCACGAGTCACAGTGGATGCAGCGAAAGGTCCGCAGCAGCACTGATACTGTCGCGGTTGTGTGCACCACCTGTTCTAGTGTCTCGTATGCACGAAGGACCTCTGCAGACCGAGTTGCAACTTTCTTAGCTCGCTGGACTGTGCATTTGCTGATTTACAGGGGCTGTGCTCGATGCAGCCCGCCTGGCAGTGGTGTGTTGCAGCGTGGCGTCAGCGCCTGACAGCTTCCGCAACTGGACAAATGAACTGGCGGTAAAAAAAAGTCACAACAACTTTCGTTTTCTGACAAAGGCTGCAGCCAGAAATTTAGTTATAGAGTTTGATGGTCTTTTCTATGTGCCTGAGCGATCATCCTTACGGTGAGTTGCTGACTACGCTCAGAGTATTTGCTCGAGTTACCCGTTGCGTGTGTTATCGCCGCGGTATCATTTCATCGACGTGGTGACTGTGACATGTGAATGGCTGGTCACATGAATGGACTTTCGTGGCGGGCAAAAATTGCAGTCCATTTCTGTGGGTCTCTCTAACGGATCGGGCCTGCCGATCCAAAGCCCATAGTTTGCCACTAATGTGCGGGTACTACCATGGACCTAGGACTGTGGTGCCCCTCCTCGGCCCCAGGCGATGTATTTCGGGAATCGTGACTGTCTCACAGCAAGTATATTGTACAGTGCGGCGTTTGATACAAAATTTATTTATTATAGTATATTTTGGCACTTCGAAAGTAGTTTATATATTTGAAAGAATGGACGATAAGAAAAAAAAATTGTGGCAATCGCAGGCAGTTTGTACACTATGAAGTCATGTATTTATTGAAAGAAAAAAAAATCACACAATACCTGTAGATAATAGACATAACTCAGTGAGTAATAACCGACAATTACGAACATAGAAGCATAATTTTATTAGCAGTCACCTACAGTGTTGGTTGACACACCTCTTGCCCACCTTGTACATTTATTTCGAGAGGCCTACTTTTTTCTGAGATTATTTTAAATACCATCACTGCTTTCAGGAATGTGTCTCGCAACTCCAAGAAAATGCATATTTCCGTCACCAAATGGGTTTCGCTTTATGAAAATAAAATCAGTGATCTTAATTAAACATATCTACCATTGGGCTTCCTTTCTCCATCTACAAGCAGTTCATTACACAACATTTTGATGTTAGTACTTAAGATTTTTGTTCACACGTTCAGAAACACAGAGGTCATTACATTTTTTTTTTTTTTTCAATTTAGGTCTTTCACTTGGGGGAAAGTTGTGGCAACCCTGTAATAGGTTTCAATTTTCAGTCTCATTGCAGCATTGTTATTTAAGACAAGGCATAAGAATGTAATGGGTTTGAATCATTGCATGTCAGTCATCCATGAACTGCAAAATCTTACACGTCATTAAGACACATTTTCAAAAGAGAAAAAAGGTACATTGCATAATATACAAAAAATGGACTCGCTCGCTGAGGATGTTATACAAACTTAATTATGTACGTAGACAGTTCATACGTTCCGGGAATAGAGAATCTCGACTATTTTCACCCGTTATCGACATTGATCCTGGCAAGATACCGATCCCACGGATTAAAAGATTTTCGAGAATGTTTTCATTTTAATAGTATAAATGTGACAAAGTCATGCAGGAAGCAGGCGACCAGTATTATTATTTTAATAATGAACAGCCTCTGTTGCATCGCTTACCTAGAATTTACCCAGGTTTCAGTAGGGATAACTCAACCTTCTTCAGAATAACAATGTTTACTGTGTGTTCATAGTGGAGATCCAGTACAGCACTCGTGGCTGCCGTATCGCGGTCGCGAAGTGGGGCCGATGCAGTGCCAGATAAGTTTTACAGTCTGGCGATAGTTTATGAATTAGTAGTATTAACTTGGCGATGTCCACTATGGACAGACAGTAGATACTGTTATTGTGAAGAAGGTTGGGTTATCCCGACTGAAACACAGGTAAATTCTAGATAAACGGTGCAACTGAGACTGTTCATTATTAAAATTAATGTTTATACAGTTGGTGACAGGACCGCGAAATGTTGCAGATATTTAAGTATTACTGTTATTAGAGTAAATAGAAGTTCTGCATTGAGGCTAACTGTGTCTGTTCTGCTTCACATGCAACTTTGAACGACATATGCAGATGCAGTAATCGCATATGGATATCTGATGACGGCTACATTCCGAAACACAATACTGCCATTCCTTGCGCGATATTTGACGTTTAGTATTGGGAACCAGTCAACATGAACGCAGAACTACTGATGTTGTAATTTGAAGTTCGATGTTGGATAACAATTTCCGTGTGATATAATAACAAATTCCCAGTTTTCGGATTTTTCCTTTACGTGTACTGTAAAACCTTGCTCCTTGCTAATTTTCATTAGTGTAGGTCAACAGAAAGTGCCCTCTAGGTCTGTATATTTTACACCGTGAAGGGAACACGACCTCAGTATGTGAAAAAAATTTCAACTTGATACATCTCCCCGTTCCTGAAGCAAAGGATCTGCAACAGACAGACGAAAACAAGGGTAAAAGATTAAGTGGTATATTTAGCCAAAAACATGGCACACTGCACTTAAAAATACAAAAAAAGAAAGGCACCGAGATTCGAACTCACGACTTCTACTGTTCCTGCACGCTCATTATCGCTAGACTACCAAGCCCGACATTTGCCTTTTTATACTTATGTGGGGGGGGGGATTTATTTTAATTGGTTGTGATGCCCAGATAACATACACGTAAACGCGATCCTGTTGCCAGTTACAGAGCAGTAAAACGCCCAACTCACATCAGTATATTGCTTTATTTGTATCACATATTCGAGCACAATTTCCATCTGTACTTGTGTAAACTTTTAAGAAGCTAATCGCCATAACTACGCTTACGTCTTTGGTCACGAGATATTTTTTGTACTCCTACTGTCAAACTCTGTGTTACCTTTTGCGTCGGTAATCACGTGCTGATTATCCAAGTAGCAGCCGACTGTTAATAAATGTTTTACTTTTTATCAGCGCACCTTGTATTCACGCATACGACTGTGTACAGTTCTCAGAGATTATCAGCATTAACTTCCAAGCCATCCACAAGGAATCAAGAGTGGCATTAGAGCCACCCTGAAGTCTAGGCTGGTCTTCACGGTGGCACGAAATCTTGGTCAAGCAGAAAATTTATAATTCTGAACTCAGGCGTAACGAGTTACCTCAGACTGAATGAGCTCCCCCCTGCTAAGCAGCATGGATTCCGAAAACATCGACTACGTGCAACCCGACTCGAACGACAGTCTGAATACCAGAGATCAAGGCAGACAGGGGAAAACGGTGTTTACTGATTTCCGAAACGCATTTCACTCACCAGGACAACTGTGCTTTTTAAGTGAATTGGGTTTCGCATGATCTATATTCTCAAAATTCATGCTGGCTCGCGTTGAGGTCGTTCTGTTTGACCTCAGAATATGTTCTAAGGTACTACAGCAAATCGATAGCGAAAAATAAAACTGTGCAGTTAAACAGGCGAAAAAATACCGTACCCTATTACCGTGATGCCAAAGAGTCGCAGTTGTAACAGCTGAAATCATACAAATACATTGTTGCAACACTTAATAGGTATAAGAAATGTCACGACCACAATAGTCTGAGTTGTAGGTAAAGCAGCAAAACAGTGCAGCTGACTATCCCCGCGAATTTCCGCTAGCCCCTTGTAACTCAGGGCAGGCTGCCGCTTCTTGTGGTCGAACAGCCAACCCCTTACTGCATTCCACGGTTACGCCGATGGCGATGGCTGTGGTACTGAGATGAGAAGAATTTAGTGCACGAAGGCTGAGGGCTTACACATCCACACTATGTTCGTTTAGGACTTAAGCTCACGTTCTCTAAACACTTCCATAGTGGAAAATGATGAAAGGTTTCTGTTCCAGTAGTGTGCTGCAGCGTTGGCTCTTGCTATACCGTGCCCAGTTGGCTGTGTTTTGCCTTGCAATGCATAACACACTCATCCACTCGCAACTTTTATTTATCATCATCCCATTGAACCATGGACCTTGCCGTTGGTGGGGAGGCTTGCTTGCCTCAGTGATACAGATAGACGTACCATAGGGCAACCAAAACGGAGGAGTATCTGTTGAGAGGCCAGACAAACGTGTGGTTCCTAAAGAGGGGCAGCATCCTTTTTAGTAGTTGCAGGGCAACATTATGGATGATTGACTGATCTGGCCTTGTAACACGAACCGAAACGGCCCTGCTGTGCTGGTACTGCGAATGGCTGAAAGCGAGGGGAAACTATGGTAGAAATTTTTCCCGAGGGCATGCACATTTACTGTATGGTTAAATGAGATGGCGTCCACTTCGGTAAAACATTTCGGGGGTAAAATAATCCCCCATTCGGATCTCTGGGCGAGCTCTACTCAGTAGGATGTCGTTATCAGGAGAAAGAAAACTGACGTTCTACGGAACGGAGCGTGGAATTTCATATCCCTTAATCGGGCAGGTAGGTTAGAAAATTTAAAAAGGGAAATGGATAAGTTAAAGTAAGATATAGTGGGAATTGGTGAAGTTCGGTGGCAGGAGGAACAAGACTTTTGGTCAGGTGACTACAGGGTTATAAACACAAAATCAATTAGGGGTAACCAGGAGTAGGTTAAATAATGAATAAAAAAATAGGAGTGTGGGTAAGCTACTACAAACAGCATAGTAAACGCATTATTGTGGCCAAGATAGACACGAAGCCCACGCCTACCACAGTAGTAGAACTTTATATGCCAACTAGCTCTGCAGATGACGAAGAAATGTTTGATGAAGTAAAAGAAATTATTGAGATAGTGAAAGGAGACGAAAATTTAATAGTCATTGGTGACTGCAATTCGGTAGTAGGAAAATGGAAATTAGGAAACGTGGTAGGTGAATATGGATTGGGGGGGAAGAAATGAAAGAGGAAGCCATCTGGTAGAATTTTGCACAGATCATAACTTAGCTATGATTAACACTGGGTTCAAGAATCATGAAAGAAGGTTGTATATGTGGAAGAGACCTGGAGATACTGCAATATTTCAAATTATATAATGGTAAGACAGAGATTTAGAAAACAGGTTTTAAATTGTAAGACATTTCCAGGGGCAAATGTGGACTCTGGACACAATCTATTGGTTATGACCTGTAGAAACTGCAAAAAGGTGGGAATTTAAGGAGATGGGACCTGGATAAACTGAAAGAACCAGTGGTTGTACAGAGCTTCAAGGAGACCATAAGGGAACAAATGACAGGAATGGGTGGAAGTAATACAGTAGAAGAAGAATGGGTAGCTTTGAGGAACGAAGTAGTGAAGGCAGCAGAGGATAAAGTAGGAAAAAAGATGAGGGCTGCTAGAAATCCTTGGGTAACAGAAGAGATATTGAACCTAACTGATGAAAGGAGAAAATATAAAAATGCAGTAAATGAAGCAGGCAAAAGGGTAAACAAATGTCTCAAAAATGAGAACGACAGGACGTGCAAAATGGCTAAGCAGGGATGGGTAAAGGACAAATGTAAGGATGTAGAGGCTTGTCTCACCAGAGGTAATATAGATACTGCCTACAGGAAAATTAAAGAGAACCACTTGTATGAATATCAAGAGCTCAGATGGAAACTCAGTTCTAAGCAAAGAAGGGAAAGCTGAAAGTTGGAAGGAGTATATAGAGGGTCTATACAAGGGTGATGTACTTGAGGACAATATTGTGGAAATGGAAGAGGATGTAGATGAAGATTAAATGGGAGATATGATACTGCATGAAGAGTTTGACAGAGCAGTGAAAGACCTGAGTCGAAAACCTTCCATTAGAACTACTGACAGCCTTGGGAGAGCCAGTCCTGACAAACCTCTACCATCTGGTGAGCAAGTTGTATGAGACAGGCGAAATACCCTCAGACCTCAAGAAGAGTATAATAATTCCAATCCCAAAGAGAGCAAGCGTTGACAGATGAGAAAATTACCAAACTATAAGTTTAATAAGTCACAGCTGCAAAGTACTAACGCAAATTCTTTACAGATGAATGGAAAAAATGGTAGAAGCCAACCTCGGGGAAGATCAGTTTGGATTCTGTAGAAATATTGGAACACATGAGGCAATACTGACCCTACGACTTACCTTATAAAGTAGATTAAGGGAAGGCAAACCTACGTTTCTAACATTTGTAGACTTAGAGAAATCTTTTGACAATGTTGACTGGAATACTCTCTTTCAAATTCTAAAGGTGGCAGGGGTAAAATACAGTGAGCGAAAGGCTATTTACAGTTTGTACAGAAACAAGACGGCAGTTATAAGAGTCAAGGGACATGAAAGGGAAGCAGTGGTTGGGAAGGGAATGAGACAGGGTTGTAGCCTCTCCCCGATGTTATTCAATCTGTATATTGTGCAAGCAGTAATAGAAACAAAAGAAAAGTTCGGAGTAGGTATTAAAATCCACGGAGAAGAAATAAAAACTTTGAGGTTCACCAGTGACGTGGTAATTCTGTCAGAGACAGCAAAGGACCTGGAAGAGCAGTTGAACGGAATGAATAGTGTCTTGAAAGGAGGATATAAGGTGAACATCAACAAAAGCAAAACAAGGATAATGGAATGTAGTCGAATTAAGTCAGGTGATACTGAGGGAATTATATTAGGAAATGAGACACTTAAAGTAGTAAATGAGTTTTGCTATTTGGGGAGCAAAATAACTGATGAGAAGTAGAGAGGATATAAAATGTAGACTGGCAATGGCAAGGAAAGCGTTTCTGAAGAAGAGAAATTTGTTCACATCGAGTATAGATTTATGTGTCAGGAAGTCGTTTCTGAAAGTATTTGTATGGAGTGTAGCCTCGTATGGAAGCGAAACATGGACAATAAGAGAATAGAAGGTTTCGAAATGTGGTGCTACAGAAGAATGCTGAAGATTAGTTGGGTAGATCATATAACTAATGAAGAGGTATTGGATACGATTCGGGAGTAGGCGAGTTTGTGGCACAACTTGAGTAGAAGAAGGGATCGGTTGGTAGGACATGTTCTCAGACATCACCAATTTAGTATTGGAGGGCTGCAGGGAAGGTAAAAACGTAGAGGAAGACCAAGAGATGAATACAGTAAACAGATTCAGCAGGATGTAGGTTGCAGTAGGTACTAGGAGATGAAGCAGCTTGCACAGGATAGAGTAGCATGGAGAGCTGCATCAAACCAGTATCAGGACTTAAGACCACAAAATCCCAATGATCAAATTTGTGCTGTATTCATATTAATTTATCTCATTTTTAATACAATATACAACAAATAACTGTTTTTATGACACAAGAAATTATGTGCTTTACAGACCTATTCCTTGATGTTGTGATTTCATTTGTCACATCATATATTTTTGTACAGTTGAGCAGAGCTATTCACTTATACTGTAGTGACATTTGTTAAGCATGTGGTTATTGATCTTCTTATGGGCTTGCCAGACATATTCATTGATGAAATTTCGTTCATCACATGAAATTAAATCCTTATACATTTGCGCACAGCTATTCACTTATGCTGTAATAGCATTTGTCAAGCATGTGGTTCTTTATAACAGTTTTAAATTTATCCTAATTTTCCAGCTCTTTGATATGTTTTGGTAGTGCATTAAAAAGTTTGATGCCTTGTTTACATACATGTTTCTCACTTTGGGTCCCTTATTACAGCCTGTAAGTGGAGATCTTTACATTGCCGTGTATGGTAATCTGTATTGGTTTTTCATTTTGTCGTGATTTTGTTTGAACACCGACAGACATTTCAGAATGTATAATGATGGAATTGCAAAAATTTCCAATGCTTTAAAAAGGGGCCTACAACGTGTTTGATGTGGGCTCTGGGTCATTATCTGAATAGGGTGTTTTTGTAATTTGAAAATCTCATTTAAACAACAATTTGTTTTTCCTCAAGGATACTATCCCATAGGCCTCAATTGACTGTAAATAGCCAAAATATACTAATCTGGTACAGTCATTACTACAAACTCTTGAAATTATTCCAAGTACAAAACATGCCGAATTGGGTTTTAGTGCTAAGCTCACCACATGGTCCTTCCAGTTTACCTTCTCATCAATGTGCATACCCAGGAATTTTGCTCACTGAACTCTTTCAAGTTGTTTCCCTCCATAGTGAGATGTAGGTCGTCATGTTCACTTATTCTTCCATATTGCACATAATTAGTTCTTTTTTTTTTTTTTTTTTTTTTTTTTTTTTTGCATTCAGTGTTAGCTTGTTTGCACTGAGCCATTTTTGTGTATCTTGTAGGACATGGTCCACAATAGTGTGCAATGACTGCTTCATAAAACAAACAATTAAACTAGTATCTTCAGCAAAACAACTTGATTCTAGCTTTTCTCTCTGGCACATGAATAAAATTAATGTAAATGGGGAACAGCAAGGGGCCTAATACACTTCTTTTGGTGCTGTAATTCCAACCACCGTCATCCTCTTTTCCAGATACTACTCAAGCCACTTTTTGTTCCGGTCCTCTGATACCTATAGCTTCAAGCTTTTCCAAAAGTATGCTGTGGTCAACAGTGTCAAAGGCTTTTGACAGCTCTAGATTTATCCTGACAACACTTTTTCCCTCTCCCAATTTACTAATTATTTCTTTTGGGTTTCTTCCAGTACAGCTGTTTCGGTACTACTCCCAGCTAGAAATCCATGCTGATTACTGTTTATCAGATTCCATAATTAAGATAATGTGTCACTCTATATTTGATTAGTATCGCCAAAACCTTAGAGAAAGTTGGGAGAAGTGAGACAGGTCTGCAGTTTTCTGTTTCAAGATTATCACTCTTTTTCAACAGGGGAACGAATTTAGAAATTTTCCATTTCTGTGAAAAAAACTTGCATATTTTTTGACAAAATACAGTTGATATGCTACACTGGTTTTTTTTCTTTATTGTGTAGATACAGGGTCTGGTCCATAATATTAATGTGACCACTGCCAGCAATCAAAATCGACATGCAGTAACCACTAGCAGTGAAGGGTATACAAAGCATGTTGGGAGCCACAGAAAACAGTGCAGTTGTCACTATAAGGAGGAGACAAAATGTGCACTGTCATTGGCTTTTGGGGAAAGGGTGGAAGCATTTGGGAATGACTAAGTCTGTAAACTGTTTGCATGTCAGTGTGGTTAAAGTATACTAAGCTCAGCAAAATGGCGCTATTCAGAATTGGTGCCGAGGATACTGTGGTGTAGTCGCGGGCCACAGATGACAGGGGTGAATGTCAGCTGCAGAGACGTGCATCTGTTAAACAACTGACCACCCAGATGAACTGAGAGGCATTTCAAATGACAGATGGCTATTGGAATGCACATTGTTAAATGTCTGAAAGCAAAACACACTGCAACAACTGTCAGAATGGGGCACGACAGGGGAGGGAGTCTGTGGCATTCCCTGGGTGGTGATGATATTCTGGGAGGCACAAAGGATTAACAGATGTATCCGTCTGTCCTCGAGGGCCGTGTCCACCCGCACACACAGTTTGTTTTTATTCAGCATAGTGACATTTACCAGCAGTACAATGCAACACAGCTCGCAGGGTACATGTGTGGTTCAAACAGCAACAGGACGAGTTTATCACATGCCTCTAACCACCAAAGTCCTCGGATTTAAACCAACTGAGAATCTGTGGGAACCCCCCTGCCAGGGTGTATTGTCCGTGGATCCTCACATGAGAAACGTAGAACACCTGGACTTGGCAATGAAATCGTAATGGCTCCACACCCCTGTTAATACAGAACCTCACAGCCACGTGGGGGAGCCCAGTTTGATAAGGGATTTTTGTGTCCTTGGAAAGTGGGCATTGTGTTGTTCTTGTCATGAACAAGCATGTCTCAAAAGCAGCATAAAATGAAAAGAATTGCAGTAGGCAACTGATCGAGCCTGGATGGGGTCTGCCAGTCATTAATGCCATATGATCATTTCCATGAATCTCTTCCTGCATGTCTCGCAACGGTGTGCACTGCAAAAAGAGGTTATTCGAGGTCTTGACGGGTAGTCACATTAACGTGTATTTTCAGAAGAAATGAAGGTAACAAACTAAATAAATCATAATTACATTATTACTTTGCAGTGAGCCACAGGAGACCAAGGTCCATTGTACCAAAATACTCATAAAACACCTTTGAACCACCACCTGAATTTTATCAGTGGAGTTCATCTCACCCTTTATGTAGGAGAAAGTAAAAAACCTCCATAGACAATTTCAGAGGAGCCTCATATCTGATAGTACACTGATAAGATATCTTTTCGGTTGCTACTTTGCACTTCTGATCACTGTATGTTTCTAAGGAAAAGCCATAATGTTCAGACTTTGGTGACCAAGGTAGACAAAAGCTTTTAAATTTTGAAATAGTATCCTTGTTTGTTTATAGCCCAACACATTTAGCATATTTGGTCACTGTTCCTCTTTAGTACGTTTCCCTTTCTAATGCTCTAGGTGGAATGAAGTGGTCATATGGACATTGATACCTGGGAGTCACTTGCTGGGTAAATTTGGCTGACAAGTTGCAGGTCTTTTCTGTTGACACCACGGTGGGTGACTTTCATGCTGGCGATGATGAATCAATAATAAGGACAACATATCACCCACTCCCTGAGCAGAGAGAAGGTGCGACATGACTGGAAATGAACTGCATGGCAGTCAGATATGTTGACCACTCAGTGAAGTGGGTCGATAGATGCTACTCCACGTTATTTGCCTCCCCTCATCACATATTTTATAATGTGCCTTTTACATGCTCTTTCCTCAATCCTCCTCATATGGGATTATTCTCTCCCAAATGCTTGTCTACAAGGAATGTTGTACCACACAATGTGGCCACATTAAGATCCTAACTCGTAGTTAGTCATCGAGATGAACATTGTAAGTTGCCATTGACAGTCAGTCTCAAACACAACAGGAATCACTGCAGACCCATGTCTACTAGTTTTCAACCAAATATTGTGATGGCAAGTTGCATGCAGTGGGACCCTTGAAGAAGACTATTGAGGCATAAAAATGTATATGTTGTCAGTGGAGCAAACACCACATAATCTGGACAGCAGGTGATTTGAAATGTGTGGTGGTTTAGCCTCTTTCTGAGAACATATCAAGGGCTCTGACAGCACAATAAGGTTTTTAACCTGCAATGGGCAGAGGATAAACAGAGTGTCTCAAAAGTTACAGAACACTTATGTTGTGTAACAGCATGCAAACAAATTAGACCTAAGGTATTGTCACAAAGTTTTATGCAGTTTAATCAATTTCAACATGTGTGCACCAGTGGTAGTGGGCACAATTTCCAGTCTGTTATCAGGATCGATCCACATTCAGCACATTATATCTGCATCACCTGTGGCAAGGACAGTAATGATTTTGTTCATTTAATTTTTGATGTGGTTGACAGCTGCTTGTTAGACTCTGTCCTTGGTATATGCTCATAGAAACAAGCCCAAGTTTCCAATGCCTGTTGGCCTAGAACACCAGGGAATAGGACCACCCCTGCCATTTCAGCATACCTCGTAAAACCTGTTCCGCAACATCTGCCACAGTGCACCATATTGCTGGAAAAAGACTGTGTCTCGGGAGTCAGCCAGTCATAGTAACAGCCTGAGCATATCAAGGTAAGAGGTTTTTTTTCTGAGGATAAAATGGTCCCAGAATACCATGGACCTCTTCCATCACAGTATGTGGATTTTTTAACATATCATTATCTTCTCACAGGATATGTATATACTCTGAATTGCCAACAAAACTGGCTTTGGCATACGTATTCAAATACAGGGATTTGTAAACATACAGATTATGGCACTGCAGTCGGCAATGCCTATATAAGATAACATTTTTCTGGCACAGATGCTAGATTGCTTAGTGCTGCTACAATGGCAGCTTATCAAGATTTACGTGAATTTGAATGTGGTGTTATAGTTGGCATATGAGCAATGGGACAAAGCATCTCCAACGTAAGAATGAAGTGGTTATTTTCATGAGCATTCAGTGAATATCCGGAATCTAGTAAAACATAAGATCTCCGACATCGTTGCAGCCGAAGAAAGATCCTGCAAAAACAGGACCAACAACTGAAGAGAATCATTCAAAGTGAAGAAGTGCAACCCTTCTGCATATTTCAATGTTGGGCCATGGACAAGTGTCAGAGTGTGAACCATCAACGATATGAACTTTCATAGCTGAAGGTCCACTTGTGTACCCTTGATGACTGAACGACACCAATTTTTATGCCTCACCTGGGTCCATCAACACCAATATTTGACTGTTGATGAGTGGAAATGTATTGCCTTGTCGGACAAGTCTCATTTCAAACTGTGTCGTGCAGTTGGACACGTACAGGCATGGAGACAACCTCCTGAATCTATGGACACTGCATGTCAGTAGGGGACAGTTGTAGCTGGTGGAGGCTCTGTAATGATGTAGGAGGCATGCAGTTGGAGTATATGGGTAGGTATGACCCTGAAAGGTGACACATACATAAGCATCCTGTCCATTGGGAATTCCGATGGACTCGGTCAATTCCAGCAGGACAATGATACAGTTGGCAGGTCCAGAATTGCTACAAAGTGGCTCCTGGAACACTCTTCTAAATTTAAACACTTCCACTGGCCACTAAACTCCCCAGATTTGAACATTGAGCTTATCTGGTATGATTTGCAATGTGCTGCTCAGAAAAGATACTCACATAGCCCTCTATGCAGCATTCACAGTGTCAATTCCTTCCATCACTACTTCAGACAATAGTCATGCCCATGAGGCACAATCGATTACTAAACTTAGCCAGCACTGTACAACTGATGCGTGTTATGAAGATATAACATACTTTGCTCAGAGACAATAAAAGTGTGTGGGTAAATACTTTAATCAAAACTGAACATGAATGCCCAATAATAGAGTTAAGTTCCAATATTTGCAGCTCTTGCTATGTAGATGAAGTTTACTTTTAAAAACAAGAGTAGAAGGCTTAGATATATCATGCAAGATTATTTATAGTGATATCAATGTAGGTAAGATGTAGAGAGAGATAGGGGGGCAGGTTTTTTTTTTTATTTAATTATTTTTGAAATAGAAAGTCTTCATAGTTGTGAAGGCAAGATTTGTCATTGAGCAAGTAGACTGGTGCTGTATCTGTGTTGAAAGATATTTCAGTTCCTTCAAGAAAGTCAGATTTCTTGCCTGGTTCTTTTCTACACTGTTTGCCACAATTCTTGCCCAGTAACTCATTCTGCAAAGTTGGATTTGTTCTGGATGTTAAGACGGAGTGCATCCCTGTGCTTCTACCAGTTTGTTTATTGCCAAAGTTTGGACATACCTGACTTGTGATATTCTTGCTTAGTGCTTTCAGTATTGTGTTGCTTGTGAAGAAGCTTATTTTCATGTCATACAACTTGAAGAGGTTGGCATGAAATCTTCCTTGAGGAAGGTCAGATTATTACAAAGATGGTCTTCCTGTTTGTGGGTGGTTGTCCAGAAACTGGTTGGTTTAATTTATGTATTACAGCAGGAATGTATTCATAACTGGAGGCAGCTGATTTTACAATTTGTGTTTCTTTTTATCTTTAACTTGTATCCATTGGACCTTTACGCATGTGATTAAACATTCTTCTGAAGAACACATTTTTATATTGATATGGATGGTAACCCTGGTAATTGTTGGCTTCCTGGAAATTTCAGAATTTTATATAAAAAGCTTTGTTAATGTTTCATTCCTACAGTGACATGAAGTGAATTGAATTTTGTGGTGTAATTTATTAATTTCTTCAGCTAGATTTTCTATTTCCTTTGGTTGTTCTGTTGAAAATAATGAAATGAGAGTGTCGCAATTTCTCGTATTCTCAATGAATTAACTTATTCTAGGTCCCTACAGCTGTTGTGTGATAATCTAGTGTAAATTCCTGCAGATAAGAAAGGGATTTTGAACTCATGTCCATATAGTTTCCATAAGCTGCACTCATATGCGATACTTATAGAAATGATTCTGGTTGTTATTGAGTACAGTGGTTCTACCTGACAGCAGTTTCTAGTGATTTAAGTGTGTGTGTGTGTTTTTTTCAGGACCTCAAAACCCAGTGATGTAAGCACGGGCATTAGAATGCTTTTGAGTCTTGCAGCCAGACCACAAACAAGGTTTTGCCCCCTGCTGAACACCAAACCCACAGACAGTCTGGTTTTCTTTTTGTGAAAGTGAAAATTGAACCATTGTGGGTGCTATGATTGTCAGTTTCCATTAACATGACACAAGCAGAGTGGCAGGTATTATAAAAAAACGGTGCCATATCTTGGCGAACTTCTTTGATATGTTAAGCACTGCCCTAAAAACAGCAGAATGCCAAAGTTATGAGGTGATGTGAGATATTATGCTTGATATCATTACAGCCCACTATAAACTAGAGATTGCTTCTGCCAAGTGATCAAAATGTGGTCCATAAAGAAACTTTGTTATTCCAGCTGGCAGTGGGTCATTGATGTTTAGTATGCTTGAGAGCTGTTCTTTGTTCACACAGTGTTACTCATGAAAAATGACATCTTAGGCATGTATTGACCTAACCAATGACAACTGGCTTTGGCAAAACTTATTACTAGTCAATACCTGTTATGTGTTCAGTTGATACACTAGATCGCGTGTTATCTGGCATAGCAGTTCACAATATTTTTTCCCTTTCTTCTGTGGTGAAGAGGTGGTTTGTTCTCTCGCACCCCTAGTGAAGAGGACCAACTGTCATGGTCTTAAATAGTCCTTGATTGGCATACATAATCCTTCCTAGTGTCAGTAGATCTTTCAAAGGAACATAAACAGCTCACTTCATTTCTCTGTCTCTTCTCAGCCTTGAGAACCCAGTTCCGTGCACCACCAAGATTATATAGCCACTGGCCTAATCAGAGTGATTCTCACACATTCTAATTTCTCATTCCATTTCCTTTTAGTTTTTTCTATAAAACTTGTCTATTAAGTAAAACGTATGCTCCCAACATAAAGGAACTTGCAGACCACACAGAAGACCTGAAAATTTAGTTTGATTTTGGAGCAGAACAACTGTTGTTGGCAGTAAAAAATTTTATAATTTCGGTGTGGAGCAACCTTACTTACCTTCTATTGTTGTGACAGAAATACTAATAAACATTTAACATGTATTTGGTCCAAAGAAGTTTATTTCTACAGTGTCTGCTAGGATGCCATTGTTTATCAGTGAACAATGTAAACCACAAAAAAGTAAATGAGAACAATAGGGTTTAGGAGCATACTTGTCACAACCATTGTAGTGGAAGTGCTTCTGCTGTGACTAACATTGTGTGAATGTTTCTAACTGGATGACAGTAAGACCATGGTCAGTACTGGAACCTGAAAGTACCTTACCTTGCTCCTGCCCTTCTGCAGTAATATAAAAATGAAACAGAGTGTCTTCCAGTGTAGAATTTTAACATTTTAAAGTAGTTCCTAGAACATGTTTCAGTATTCAGGTTGCAAAAGAAATTTTTGGAGCATCTGTCAACGTTTTCAATTGTATACCTGTGTGAAAATGTACGTACGTCTTGTTCAGCAGTAATCAGTTTGTAAATATTTCAAGAGAGATGCTCTTCTTAATTTATTAAATGCCACATCAGTAAAGTGGCAATCTATGGGATCAAATTGAGGCAGTTTTAATATTGGAACTGGTATGGCTTACAGATGCACCATTGGTTATTTATACTAAACACAAGCCTTAGAACAAAATGAATAGCACTGAATGTAAACAAAATTTGAAAGAGGTAAGTGCTGGCACAGATTGCATTGACTTGTTTATCGAGTTTTGTATTGTCATCAGAGCTAATAAAGTTATTGCCAATAACAGTGAACATGAAGGAGTTATAAGTCTGTCTTGTATCAATTGGCAAAAATTGAAAACTAATAGGTTAATGTGAGAACAAGGGACATAAGTGACAACATAATCTGGATCTTGGTGAAACAAACTCAAATGAATACAGATATTATTTAGTTACATTTACTAGCTATTCTAGGTCCCCACAACAATGTACAACTGCCTTTGGTTAGGAGATTTAGCTTTATTGCAGCACGGTATTTCAGTGTGTACTGCAAGTATTTTGATGAATTTTCATTTTCAACAAGTAGTAAATTCTGGCTGTAGGCATACAATTTTAAATGTATTGGGCCTAATTATTGTTTCTATTGTAAACATGACTATCATTAGTGGTCATGTAAAAACAGTAGCACATATTATGTAGCTCTATTTGCTGAAGAGCTACTCAGGTCAGAATATTACAACCTATATGTAGCCCACCTTATTGGTGAAATTACTGTAGCTGTGAAGTTGTCATTTGGAACAGAAGCGCACAATAAAGTATTTTGAGACCAGCAGAACTGCTTTTCACCAATGTATGTGGGTAGTTATAACAATTTTTCGTCCAGTGAGTCTTCCACCTAGCTTATGGTTCAACACTATGTAGCAGTGACAGACTGCAGGGAGATAACAGGTGACCATCGGCATGATTAAATGTTTCTTAACCTAACTGTTTCTGCAAGTTGATAAAATTAACCCTTAAGTAATAAAAATGGTCATGTATATAGTTGCACACTGAAGTCCCAAATTATATTTATAATGCAGTGTTTGTTAATGTTGTAATGTGCCTACGAAACATTTATGGCTGAAATTTACTGTAAAAGATAGATGAATTTAAAAAAAAATGCTAATGGTCTTCTTAATTTTGTTGGTTCCATTGTTCCCATCACCTATTACGTATGTGAGAAATATTAGCAGTGAGGCTGTTTCGTTTTTTCGTATGGCATCGAGTAATTACTTCGTAGCAAATCCCAGAGGTTAAAAATGTTGTACTGCATGAAAGTCATGGTAATTCTACAGAGCTGTGTACATTTTTTAAAATACAAGCAGGTATCGGTTTTATGCTGTAAATGTCTTGGTAAGCTTTCCAGTGGAACAACCAGAAATCTGTGTGCAAATTAACACCATGCAAGCAGTGTAGGTAATGGTGACAGCTCTTTTAATACACCCTGTATATGAAAACAAACTACATACACACAATTTTCGAGTGTTTAGGAGAGGAAAAGAAGCTTTTTTTTTATGTGACTGCCTCTAAATTTCTTTTTTTATAGGGGGAGACGAAGTTGGTATATGAAGCACTGGTTACCAGTTCAGCTGAATGCATTGTCACTATTTGAGCAAGCATATTCCAGTTGTGCCATAATGTAGACAGGCGATATTTTCTGAATTGCCCCTATACCAATAGTCACACCATATCTTGAGCATTACTGACATCTCTGACCCCACAAATTCTTTGTGAATGTAGATTTTTGTACACAATGTATGCAATTTTTTTAGGAGCACCTGCTGACCAGAGAGTAACAACCTCAGGATAAAAGCAAGTAGCTGTACAGGACAGAAGGGTTGGAGCTTGACTAAGGTAACTCAGAAAGTACCTTTGTCCTTGATTCACATTACCTGTCATGACTAGAGAGAGATAAACAAAACAAAGATAGTTCAACTGTTAATTACCCCCCTTGCCACACACACACACACTGCTTAAACATAGTTTCCATCATAAGCAAAAATTTACATTAAAAGGTGACAGGCACTTCCATTGAAGTCCTAAGTATGAGGTGCATCCTGAAAGTAATTGCCAAATCATTCTACTGCCACTGCAGCACTTGTGTTGTAGGTTCACACATTTCTCTGGTTCATTGTCTTGTCACTGCAGCTCAATTTTGTGGTATTTATATTTGTTAGTGATCAGTCAAAATCTTTAGGACAACCCCTGAGCCCAGTGACTGTGACGTGTGCTCTGTTATGTTTAGTTCCAACACACAGAACATTAAGCCAGCTGAAATTCATCAACTTGTAGACATTTACGGTGAGAAAGTGGATGAGACAGTTGAAGAAACACTCACGACGAAGCATGTGTTGGACAGCCTTCTGTTGTCACTGATGATATGGGTGAGAAAACACATGGTTCACAATAAGAATGTATTTCAAAAACTGTTTTGCATGACTCAGTCATAAATTGCTTAAATTTTTGTGAATTTCGTTTGAAAAATGCTTACAAAATTATGTACCTTGGCAGAGTTTTGACATTTCAGCACTGAATACAGTGATAAGGAAGATGAGTTCTTAAATAGAATCGTGACTGGTGATGAAACTTGGGGTCTTCATGACACTCCAAAATAAAATCAACAATCTATGGAGTGAAGGAACTGACAGTCCGACAATCCTCCACCACCCCCAAAAAAGAAATCATAATGAAGTTGCAAGTGCAAAAAGTCAGGTCAAATGGATTCTACGACCAACAAGGCATTCTGCTTGTTGAGTTCCTTCTGAGAGCTGAAACCATGAAAGCGGTATGATACTGGAAAACACCGAGAGAACTCCATCACACTATTCAAAACAAAAGATGCAAAACTCTCAATCGAATCATTATGATGCTTCATTTCTGCTGGTGGCACTGAAAACCTTACTAAACAATTCAGTTGGGAACAGTGAGACCACCTGCCAATCAGTGCTGATCTCACATCTCCGGACAACCACTTTTACTTCATCATCAGTCAGGATGAAGGTGCTTGAACACCTATGATGATGTAAGCAAGTGTGATCAGTATTGGAGGTCTTAACTGGTATTATCTTTCTATGAAAAGGGCATAGAAAAGTTGGATTACTGCTATGACAAATGTCTGAACAGTGGTGGCTGTTACGGTCTGAAGAAATGTTTTCATGAGTCCTTTCCCACAATGGTACTTACATTCTTGGCATACCAATGTGGGTGTAAAAGTTGACAGAGAACACCCCACATCCTCTTCTTTACAGCAGTCACGTAATGGGGATACGCAAAGCCAATATGAACCACCTATTTTCTGTCAGCAGCCATGTGGTGGAATCTTCTGGATCATACACAGGGTTATTCAGCTGCCCCTGCCATAAAGTTTTATGGAACCTGCAACATCTTCAAGAACCACACCCATGATTTTAATCTTCTCTCCTCTCCTCCCTACATGCACACTGTTAGTCCTGCAAAAACAATGAAGAGAACCTTTTTGTATCAAAATTAACTACATTACATTTTGTACTTTGTTGGACACCACACTTTCTGTGACATTCAAGAAAAAAGGCATTTGAATGCCTGTCTTGTACTTTTTGAATTATTTAACAAAAACTATGGCTTCTAGCAAAAATGTATCCCCTCCCCTCCCAAAAAGAAATGACTACATTAAATTTCCCACAAAAAGATCCTGTTCATTTTTTTATGTAGGACTAGTAATTTGCATGTAGTGGGTGAGAGAAATGAAAATCTTGCCCATGACATTTGTAGGCATTGCAAGTTGCATAAAACCCATGGGTAGGTGTAGTTTAATCATCGTGTACAGGTTTTTCATGCCAAAAGAACTAATATAAGATTTCTCTGGCTTCATAAACAGCTCAAGAAACATTTTACACCACATTGATGTATAGTGTTTGCACTTTTCTTAATCAGAAAATCATTTCTCATTGCTTTCCTGACCACAGAAAATTCCTACACACAGCCAACTGTTTTTGTTGTTGTGGTCTTCAGTCCAAAGACTGGTTTGATGCAGCTCTCTATGCAAGCCTACATCTATTTGAACCTGCTTACTGTATTTCCCCTTCAACAGCTTTTCCTCCTCTCACTCAAATCCCACCAATACCAAATTGATGATTCCTCGATGCATCAGGGTATGTCTTATCAACCAGTTCCTTCTTTTACTCATGTTGTGCTGAAAATTTCTTTCAATACTATGTCCCTGGTAATTTGATTTGCAACTGCATAATTATTCCATTAGCCACCTCTAGGTGCAGTGCAGAGGGTGTCGAGTGCCAGTAGTAGTCATCTATCCACTTATTGACTACCTCTGTAACTTAGTATTCACTGCTGCTGCCTATCATGGCGAGGACGCAGGTTTAGATTCCCTGTACTGCCAGGGATTTTTCTGGGTGAGAGGATTGGGAAAGTGTACATTCACCCTTGTGATGCCAACTGAGGAACTCGAGGACAAGAAAACTGACACAGGCAGGATAGTGGTGTGCTGGACGTCATTGGTAAACGATGACACGGTGGTCGGCCAGTACCGATGGACAGAGTTTACCTTATGTTTTATCCACGTAATCATCAAAATTTCTTCCTAGAAACACATTTCAAAAGATACCATCCTTTTCTAGCTTCAACTGCTTGTTGTTCACATCTCGTTTCGGAGCAAGGCTACACTTCACACAGATACCTCCAGAAAAGACTCCGTAACATTTACATCCACTCCTAACATATTCCTCTTTCTCAGATATACAGTCCAGCCTGCATTTTATATCCTCTCTGTGTCAGCCAAAATCAATTATTTTGTTACCCAAATAACAAAACACTTCTATTATCTTCAGTGTCTCATTTCCTAATCTGCGAGGTTTGTCCGAAAAATACATATAAAAGTTGCATAATAACTTTATTTTACAATTATTCAGGTATTACAATATGGTCTCCTTCAAAGTGCTCACCCTGAGACGTGATACACTTCTGCCAACGCCATTTCCACTGTTGATAACATTGCTGAAAGTCTTCAGTTGTGATGTTGTTTAGTTGCCATGTCGTTTCCACATCTCCCAATGCCACACCATTACGCATTTTTGGGAACATGAAGAACTGACACGGGACTAAATCCGGTGGTGATTGAGCTTCGGGCCAAAAACACAACGAGCGACATGTGTGCGGGCGCATTCTTGTGATGAAGGATCCAACTCTGGTCGAACTCTTGCCACAAGAGCTCCGAGATGTGTCAGAACTTCAACGTAAAAATTTCCGTTCTATCTCTGTCTGGGAGGGACAAATTCCTTGTGAACAATGCTCCAAGAATCAACACTGTCATCACATTGGACCTTGATTTTCGCGACTCTTTTGTTCTCGGTTCTCCTGCTAGTTTCCATACCTTGCTTCGAGCTCCACATCGAATTTCTAAAACCAGGACACGTCTCCAGTGATGACTCGGTTGAGAAAGTACCCTCGTTCCTCTGCTTCCAACCAATCCTTACAGCACTCAACCCTCTTTGCTTTCTGTTCTGGTGTCAAGAGCTTCGGTACAATTTCTCCATTTCAAGTTTTTGTGAACAATTGTTTTGAGGGTTGACAGCTCGTCAGCAATCATTCTGTCAATCCACGGTCTTTAAGAACACAAGCTGCTGCTGCACACTCCCACCTTCACGCAGAGTGCTCTGACTCGAACTGAGCATTGATTTCAGCAGTAGTCTCACCTGATGGTGACTGCAACCTGTAACATAAAGACATTATTCAACCTTTATACGTATTTTCCGGACAAACCTCGTATAATGGACAATGAAAAACTTCCCATTCTAGTTAGTTAGTTATATTAGTTGTTCCATGGATCATGAACACGATTCTTTTGTAATGATGTGGAACGTGTCAAAGTGTCACCTGCCATATTCTCCAGATCTGACTGTGTCAGACTTTTTCCTTTTCCCAAACCGAAAAAAAATACCTCAAAGGATGATGATGATGATGATGATGCAGTGACTGATGCTTTGTTGCAATTGAAATCAAAGATCTTTTATTTGAATGGTTTGCAGAAGTTATCTGAGCAGCCTCCAAGTGTATTAGTGTACACAGGTATTATATATACAAATAAATTGATACTATGAAATTTCTTTCACTCTTTATTTGTTAGGGTAGAAGCTTTTTGACCCCTCCTCGTACAGCTTTCAAATGCAAACTCGCTGATCATCCCTCGTTATTCATTCCGCATCTCCTGATTGAACTTGACTACATTCCATTATTCTTGTCTTACGTTCATCTTAGACCTGCTCTTTAACACACTATCCATTCCACTGTCTGCCTCCTTAGCTGTGCCATTCGACTAACTGCCAGCTATTTTTCCTTGGGTGGGAGGGAGGGGGGGGGTGGGGGGTGACTGGTACAAAATGCAGTCAGTCTTGTGAGGAGCTGCTTGACCAAGTAGTTGTGGTTCCACAGTAAAAAAATACCCAGGAGAGAGGTGTGCTGACCAGCTGCCCCTCCATGTTGCATCACATCAGATCACACCACACCACTGGCAGGGGGCAATATGTCGGTTGGTGGAATTTTAGCATTTTTAAAACAACCAACGGGAATTCCAGGTAGGAATGTCAAAAATTTCTGATTTTTATTCCTTCCATTCCATTCAACTTATCTTCCAAGACCCTTCCTGCCTCTGATATCAAGAGCTTTATTTCTTCTCTCTTCCTGTGTCTTATAAGAGTCCCGTTACTCACTCCAAACAACAAGAAAATATTGAAACGATGTAACATTTGTTTGTCAGAACTGTCTGAAGTGTAATGTTGGGATATGACACTGTAGGATAGAGTTCCAATGACATTTGTTGCATAACCTAGAAAACAGTATCAACAATCATCGACATGATTTGAAGTATTTTGTGGCTCAGCTCACCATCCAAATATATTTAGAAGTACAATTCATGTGGGCTCTAGGTCATATAGTTTCAGTTAATATCTTGACTTGCTGATGAAACAACATTGTAGCTTTTGCTAAGCCCAATTCTCCAAATGTAATCAACAACTAACACCACATTTCTAAAGCTTTGGCAACTGGCTAAAAAGAGTCACTTATTTCAAAGTTGCAGAAGTATAAAAGCAAATTACAGTTCATGAAATACACTGGGTTCACATTACTCAGTCCAACAGATAAAACTGCACTTGGTTCCATGTGACATCAAGTCCAAGGCTGGCCCAACACAACTACTCTCATTCAGTAACCTCACTAAAACTATTGAGAAAGTTAACAACGATAGCACAACTCAACTCACGGGTGCAAAGCATCAAAGGTACATTTTTACAATATTAACTTCAGGAACTGTTCTAGTGGTTATGAAAAATTATAACAGTTTCAATTTGATACAGAAGTGCTATGAGGCATTTTCATAACCAAATAATTTGAAAATGTGAAACACATGATATTTATAATCTCAAACATCAAAGAAACAGAATGAAATTTCAAACAAAATATCAATCCAAAAGGCTTCAATTTTTGAACAGCAGATTTGCAATTATTGAAAAAACATAGCTGAAAATTTAATGGAATCAGATACTTTGTTGGCCAGAATATTTATCATAATCTACTATTGAACAGAAATCTCTGTGAGACAGATTCATTAAAATCTTCAACTGTGTTGTCTGTAAACATGCTCTGAAGGATCATTTCAGGCTTATCTGCATTGTGAGTGTATAGCAGCATGGTAAGTTGCCTGTCAATTTGTCATACACCACAGTGACATCATTCAAACAAAGAACCGCTACTGTGAGACAAACCATCTTCCAGAGGTAGCCTGGAGTCAACAACCTGTTTAGAGCATAAGAGTTGTGGCTCATAGGCACCCACAAGAAAATGCAAAAGAGCTGTGCACTGCCCATTTAGAAGGCAGCTGTATTAGTACAGCCCAGTCACCAAGTTTTTTCTGAACTAAATCGGGATATTTTTTAAAAACCAAGACTAAACACACACAGGCAACAATTCAATGTTTTTTTTTTACCTTATTGAGATTTTTGCTCACTTTTCAATCTCCTTCATAGAATCTTCTCTTCTTCCTCAATAAAACTGGAGACATCTAAATCACTAAACCATCTTCATTATTATTATTATTATTTCAGCTTCTAATGTTGCTGCTGGGAAAAGGTTCCTCTCAGCTCACCAAGTGTTCACCATCATCTGAAACAAAACGGAAAAGTTGTCATAGTTTTCATAACAATGAAAAAAAATTCCTTCCACTAATCAGATTTCAGCTTGAAAAGTTCTTCTCTTCATCCTTGAGAAAGTTCTTTAACTGCACATATTCTTCAAACATCAAATCCCCATCTACAAGAAATAACTTCTAGATATTCTGAAAATGAGGTCTGTTTCACTGTCAGTGAAAATGGTTTGAAAGTCCTGTAGACACTTTCTTCAAAGTCAAATCATTTTTCAACATAGTTTAGACTGTGCTGCAAGTAAACTGCCATTTTGTTGTGGTTTGCCTACTTTGTTCCTTTGTTGTCCTCGGTGTCTACATACTGGCTGAAAACATAGGGGTTGGATGTGCAGTACTGTCTACTGTAAATGATGTAGCCGACAGATGCACAGTCTTCTACTTTCAATTTTCACATCCTCCCAATAATACACAGTTATGTATGGCCAGTGCACAACTTCCCATTTATAAGTCAACATCAGAATTAAAGTTACATAAAAATGACTGATTTTGCCCTATAATAAAAGATACTAACTAGGAATACTCAATATAAATTAGAAAATCAATTACACAGACAAAATTCAACCTGAGGGGGCTGCCTTTCTCTTTTATGAAAATGCAGATTACAATTCACATATGTTAATGGTAATTAGTTGAAAGTGAAGAAACAAATTTGAAGGAGGCATATGGCAAAACAAGGGGGAAGTAAAAATTATCCCAGCTTCCTTCGTCACAATTTCTCTTTCGAATGTTTTGATAAGATCATCATGACGACTAAGGCTGCCACAGGGGAAGGAAACTGCCCAACCCTATTCAATTTTTTCAGCAGAGAATTAAAAAGCACTGTCACGATTGACCGCTGATGCACTACTCGAAAACAATGGCTATTGAGTCAAGTATGGCCACTTAGCGCTGTTAATAAAAGGAGGAGTTTAAGTCAGTAACTCATACAAGACTGCCCCTCATTAGAAATTGGTAATGAGCAATTTGAAGTGAAGACCACATCATTTTATATAATGTTGTCCATTTTTATGTAACCAGGAATTTTATCTATCCCAACAAAGTACAGTTGGGAGTTGGGTTTCCAACCAGATATCTGGGATATCAGGCAACTATGGTCAAGACAGAATCCAAGTCTCCACATTATCAATGTGGCCTCAGATAGCACTAGCATCCCTCCCCCAAAGCATTCGTCTGTGGAGTTGGGTACGGGAAAACACAGAATGGATACTCAGTCAGCAGAGTAGGATTCCATTCACTGATGCATCCAGGAGTAACCTGACATCTGATGATTGTCAAAGAAAGGTGTGAAAGCAGCAGGAAAGTATGAGACTTCAGAAAGAAAGTTACCCGTTACTATGGCAGACTGAGTAACTTTTACTGTATGCTGCAATACAATTCAAAGTGATGCAGATACTACAGTCACTAAAACCTGTAAACAACAATTGTAACATCGCACAAATTATTCAGTTTCTTGAAAATATAAATGTGCGCCTCAGTCATGGAACCATTTGAGGACTGCTGTGTGAATTTCCTCTTTGATGGAAAATCTCTTTCCTGTCAGATATCCACCGAGCTTGCTGGAAAGACTGAATGGTCTTCATCAAATTGTTGGCACTGTTTCACTACGACTGGATGCTACATTGCATTGCACCATACACTGCAAGAATTTCATGGCGAATTTGTGTGCAATTTATATGTTTGGCTAACAAGAAACTTACTGTTCCTTGTACCTCAACTTTGGAGTGCCATTTCACTCCCACAATGTGATGAACCTGTTGTCCGTACTGCAGCAGAATTGTCTCTCAGGAAATCGGTAACATGCCCACTCTTCTGAAAGGGTGCCGTGCCTGTTGTGTAACTTAATTTCAGAAGTCCCTGTACCTCAAGCATGTCTCTTGAATGAATCAATAACCATCCAAGACCATTTCTTCAGCAATTCCTTTGGATCAGTGCTCATTGTGTAGAAGCAGAAGAAGATACACACATGAATGTGAGTCACGAGGCAACGGTTCAAATCTGTGTTCTGTAACTAGTGCAACATTCTTTAATAATTCTCCTGATACTGTGTTACTATCACATTTTTACTGTTAAATGTTTGTTTGCTGATGGGGTGGTAGGGTCAACCAATAACTCTCTGGAAATTTATACAGTGAGATAATCACAAGCCTATTTGGGGCCCACCCAAACAGAACCCTGCTTGCCCCAGTACAGCATATTCCATAGCAGTTACTCAGTAATGATTGTTTCACTCCCCTCAACCCTTATTGACAAACGGTGCATTTTCAAAATTATTTTTCTCCTACAATGTTCACAGTTCAGCCAATAAGATCAAAATCCCATGCACTATGACGTACAGTGTTCCATTACTGTGTCATTGGATGGTAGGCAAAAGCATGTCCAGAGCTTAGAGTAGTAATCGACTGTTTGTGTTAACAAGTCCCCAGCTCATGAAATCCATGTTTGACAAATGTGCACCCAGTCAATGAGACTGATCTCATCAAGATGGTCAACATTTGTCATGACCCAAAAATCAAAAGTAGCATAAAGAATTATGAGGGCATAGCAAGCATTTACCATGCACCCTGCCCCCCCACCAAGTGTTTTCTGGAAGTTGAGGAAGGCAATTGTAACCTGAGAGCTTTTATCGTCTGCTTTTCTGGGGTTCCCATTGCACAGCATTAGTTCATGCTGACTATGTACTGAACTTTGTTGCTGTCTTAATCCTCAACAAAATTTTATATGAGGAGCTTACATGCAAAAGCAAGCATGTCAGGAATTTAAAATAAATGAGACACAGAATGGAACAAAACAAACAGGATAGGCAGAACCTAGATAATCATACAATTTAAGTGAAATCAAACATTTGCCGAGATACAAGCCTAGGAAAATACATGTGTGTCCACATACACATTTTGTGTGAAGGATAACTAATCCATTACATCCAGTCGAGTGATTTCCATTCCAGTCACACTGTTTCTGTAATGCAGAGCAACTGTGTTCCCTCATAATATGTTGCATAGCACTAATAATTACTATTATTAAAAGGACACAGTTACTTATGCACTGACTCCACTTTTGATAGAATAGGAAAACTTCTAAGAAAAAGGCCAACAATTGTAACAAAAGAGGAATACAATGAGATCTACAATCAGTGACTCAGCTAAGAAACCTTGCTCGCCAATGTACATCTTGTAGGTCCTTAGATAGGGATTTCACATTAAATGTGTGAAATAAAATGCACTTCCATACACAAGTACAAAGCTATGGGAAACACTCATACTCATGTTGAGACAAATTCCCAACTAGATGTAAAAGAGCAGATGAACCACTACAAAACCCTTTCCTTGGACAAAAGCAAAAGTACTTTTCAGCCATCCAGTCTAAGATAATAGGAAAAAAAGATGTTGATGGTTTACAGTAAACTATTTTTTAAGAAGCCTGCCGAAATCACTAGTACCTAAGTTGGAACACAACCATCACCGATGATATTTCCATGTTGCCTGTGACTGTTAAGAAAATTATTCTGGTTTGCATGTAACACTTACATCAAAGAATACTTCTAAAGATAGTTAATGCCACAGTTACGTCATTTTATTCTGGCATGGTGATCTGAAACATTTCAAATCATTGTGAAGTACAGTTTTTTCTATGGTATCACATACTACACTATAAAAATATGTGAAATGATATGGTATAACAAGCATTATACAATAAGAGGTAAGTTATTTTGAAAGAAAGAAGAAGATTTTTGGTTTTGAAAATCGCTCATGGTTCATGTAATGAATATTTTCATTCTTGATTTGATTTACAGATATGAACTGCCTTTTGGCCTAAAAGTAAAAGGCATTCACACTGCAGTATGCTATTTTCCTTCTTATGTATGCCCAAAATAAGTTTCATGTTGACTGTGATAAATTGCATTTAGTAGATATGTTCATTTTTGGATGTCACCTTCTCATCATTTGCTTGGGCCTTTGCCCCGCTTCAACACGGGGTTGACCCTGTTACTATAGAGTTGGCAATGTTAGTGTCACAGAGAGTTGTTGCCAGATGCCCTTTGTGTCACCATCATGTACCCCCCAGAACAGAAGTAATGTACCCTAGCTCTCTGCGTCTAGTGTAAGCCATGAAATAGTGCGAATGTTTTTCAGATGTCTGTAAGTTGCGTAACTGAGGTGGTACATGGGGACCAGCCCCGTATTTACCATGTGGGATATGGAAAACTGCCTAAAAACCACATTCAGGCATGCCGTCCCTCGTTGTTAACCTGCTGGGCTGATTCAGTCCGGGGCCGGCGCACCTACCCAAGTCCAGGAAGCAGCACATCAGTGCTCGTGGGTAACCTGTTGTTTCCTTCTCAGAAATTCATCTATGGAATAGCACTTGTCAACTTTCATTATCAGCCAGCACCTTGTTAATTAAAGGGAGGTGGTCAAATATTTTTATGGCTGCATGATATGCTTCTTTCTGTGCTACAACAAGATTAAGTCCCACTGTTTTCCTCCTAGTATTGTATTTATGAATGCTAGTATTATTTTCAAATTGTGCTGATCCTTCAAAACAAACTTTGTAAGAGTGTATGTGTTGCGAGGCTACCTAATTTCTTTATCTATGTGAAGTTTGAGGATAGGCACTGTGTATTTGTGAGTGTGTGTAGTGGGAGGGAGCAGAGGCCCCCTTTCTAAATATGACATCAATGAAAGAAGGAAGTCAAATTTTCTAGTGCTGTCATTGACACTTATGGCAATCACATTTATAGCAAATGTTGCTGCACTCAGTTTTATAATTCTTGTTCTCATCACTATGTACCCCCAAGTAATTTTAACAATCAGCCTTCACATATTTCTTTTCTGTAATGCTTCATTATTAGTGATGATTTGTCTTTCCTTATTCAGTTTTGTACAAGATGCCTTTTCTTTGTAAATGGGGTGTTAGACCATTTATTGAGAACCAATGAATGACAGTTTCGAATATTTCATTTATTGCTCCGTGCTTTTGAGGTCTATTTTGCCTTTACTGATAAAGTTGCAGACAATTACCCTTCAGCAAATTCATGTTGAGACCTAGAGAAGACAATTCTGGTCTACAAAGAGTGTCACAATTAAGAAATGTTAACTGTGTTCTTTAATGCTTCAACAGATTGTTACCCAAAATATAGGCGTGCATTTGCCTTGCAACCATTCCAGAAAATGGGAATGGTGTGTCCTTTTTAGTCACAATGCCTTGTTGCTGCAGTGACATACAATAAACTGCCACAAGAGGAGGGGCTCTCAGACTAGATACATTAATTATTTATTCCACAGACCCACAAAAGAGGGTATCCTCCTGGGTGTGGAACATGTCCATCAGTATTGGAATAGTACCTCAGAATCAAACTAAACAGGAGGTCCTGCCTGAGACCCAGGTATAGCTGCTTTCATTAAATGAAACTATATTGTTCCATTTCATTCAAAACTGAGGTGCTATTCCATGACAGTTTGACAACCTCTGTGGTGCTCTTTGTGTTTTGGGGGAATAAGTGGACTGAGGAGGGAGGCATGCTGGGGCAAACAGTGCAGAGCCACTGTGCCAGGGTGGTGTAGTGGTTCGTGCATCTGCCCAGTGAGCAGAGGATCTGGGTTCAAATTTTCATTCATCTCTTCAGTCTACATGTATACTGCATAGTTGGTTGAGACTTGTAAAGGTCCATGGAACCATAAAGTATCTTTTCGTTTTGATGATCATTCATATCAATGTTATTTTCAGTTTCAAGTGACAACTGAAAGAACAAACTAATAGTCTTATCTCCCTTAATAATACCCTTTTCGGCGACGGAGAGAATACAGGCAAATGATTTAATAGTGATGCATCAGTCATCTAATCCGAGTTAGTTAGTAGGATACATGTTCTATGGATCATAATGATGAGGAATGTGTCATTTTACATTCATTTGCAAATTAATTTATGCATATGGTTACATTATGAACATTTCTAATGTTGAGAATATCATGATTTTGCCATGTATCAAAAAATATGAGGCGTACATAAAGTCCAGGAACACTTTCAATTATTTATTGCACAAGAATCAAACAGTGTGCAGCTATCATACATGTGTCATTTCAAAGAGACACTGAAAGTTTTTTTTTTAATGTATACCACCACAGTGTAGTTTCGTGACTTGCGGATAGTCACAAACGTGGTGTGTTGAGGTGTGGAGTGAGCTTTCTGTGTGTTGGCGTCCAACAAAAAACTAGTGTGGTAAGGAGCCACCAACAAGGAAGGCCATTTACCACTGGCACAACAAATTTGTTACGATGGGTTGCTTGTGCCCGGGAAAGAGAAGCAGACGTCCCATCTACATCTACATGACTACTCTGCAATTCACATTTAAGTGCTTGGCAGAGGGTTCATCGAACCACAATCATACTATCTCTCTACTATTCCACTCCCGAACAGCGAGCGGGAAAAACGAACACCTAAACCTTTCTGTTCGAGCTCTGATTTCTCTTATTTTGTTTTGATGATCATTCCTACCTATGTAGGTTGGGCTCAACAAAATATTTTCGCATTCGGAAGAGAAAGTTGGTGACTGAAATTTGGTAAAAAGGTCTCGCCGCGCCGAAAAACGTCTATGCTGTAATGACTTCCATCCCAACTCGTGTATCATATCTGCCACACTCTCTCCCCTACAACGCGATAATGCAAAACGAGCTGCCCTTTTTTGCACCCTCTCGATGTCCTCCGTCAATCCCACCTGGCAAGGATCCCACACCGCGCAGCAATATTCTAACAGAGGACGAACGAGTGTAGTGTAAGCTGCCTCTTTAGTGGACTTGTTGCATCTACTAAGTGTCCTGCCAATGAAACGCAACCTTTGGCTCGCCTTCCTGACAATATTATCTATGTGGTCCTTCCAACTGAAGTTGTTCGTAATTTTAACACCCAGGTACTTAGTTGAATTGTAGTATTTATCGAGTAATCGAATTCCAACGGATTTATTTTGGAACTCATGTGGATCGTCTCACACTTTTCGTTATTTAGCGTCAACTGCCACCTGACACACCATACAGCAATCTTTTCTAAATCGCTTTGCAACTGATACTGGTCTTCGGATGACCTTACTAGATGGTAAATTACAGCATCATCTGCGAACAGTCTAAGAGAACTGCTCAGATTGTCACCCAGGTCATTTATATAGATCAGGAACAGCAGAGGTCCCAGGACGCTTCCCTGGGGAACACCTAATATCACTTCAGTTTTACTCGATGATTTGCCGTCTATTACTATGAACTGCGACCTTCCTGACAGGAAATCACGAATCCAGTCGCACAACTGAGACGACACCCCATAGCTCCGCAGCTTGATTAGAAGTCGCTTATGAGGAACGGTGTCAAAAGCTTTCCGGAATCAACTTGAGATCCCCTGTCTGTAGCGGCCATTACTTCGTGCGAATACAGAGCTAGCTGTGTTGCACAAGAGCAATGTTTTCTGAAGCCATGCTGATTACGTGTCAATAGATCGTTCCCTTCGAGGTGATTCATAATGTTTGAACACAGTATATGCTCCAAAACCCTACTGCAACCGACGTCAATGATATAGGTCTGTAGTTAAATGGATTACTCCTACTACCCTTCTTGAACACTGGTGCGACCTGCGCAATTTTCCAATCTGTAGGTACAGATCTATCGGTGAGCGAGCGGTTTTATATGAGTGCTAAGTAGGGAGCTATAGTATCAGTGTAATCTGAAAGGAACCTAATCAGTATACAATCTGGACCTGAAGACTTGCCCGTATCAAGCGATTTGAGTTGCTTCGCAACCCCTAAGGTATCTACTTCTAAGAAACTCATTCTAGCAGATGTTCGTGTTTCAAATTTGGAATATTCCATTTGTCTTCCCTGGCGAAGGAATTTCGGAAAACTGCGTTCAATAACTCCGCTTTAGCGGCACAGTCGTCGATAACAGTACCATTGGCACTGCGCAGCGAAGGTATGACTGCGTCTTGCCGCTTGTGTACTTTACATACGACCAGAATTTCTTCGGATTTTCTACCAAAGTGTGAGTGAAGTGAATGAGGAGTGCATACGAGAGACATCTATAAGGAGTCCGAGAAAATCTGTGCGTCATGCATCCCATGATCTCAAAATAGCTCCAATGACATAGTGGAAAGTCCTGCTACAGAAGGTGTCAATGAAATCATTCAAACTGGAGCTAGTGCAGGAACTCAATGATGATGACAAAGACAAGCATTTTGAGTTTTGTTCAGAGTTGCAAAAACTGAATGAGGATGGTAATGGCTTTGATTACATAATATTTACCAGGGAAGCCATTTTTCACACTAATGGGAAAGTGAACAGGCATAATTGTCATATCTGGGGGTACAAAGCATCCACACGAATGCATTGAATTTGAGCATGAGTCCCCAGAAGTGAATGTTTTTTTTTTGTGCCTTGTCATACCAAAAACAGCACAGGCAATTCTTCTTCACTGAGAGCACTGTTACTGGATATTCCTACTTTGATGTCTTGCAGCAATGGCTGATACCTCAAATGCAACTGGACCCTTCATTCATCTTTCAGCAGGATGGAGCTCCAACCCATTTTCATCGTGAAGTTTGTGGGTGTGTGAACACAGAGCTGCTGCATCGATGGATCGGCCTTGCTACAGAAGAGGACAGGTGTTTCACTAAATGGTTCCCCAATCACCACATCTCACTCCGTGTGACTTTTTTTCTGTGGGGACACATTACAGATCTGGTGTGTGTACTGCCTCTACCACATGATGTAGCAGTGCCCTGTTTGTTTGGAAGATTTTTACAGGTTTGCTTCAAATTGCAATATGTATGATATCTGTGCAATAATTACTTGAAAGTGTTCCTGGACTTTATGTACACCCTATATAAAGGTATGATAGGAGTGGCAGGCTTGTTAACATGGTGCTGAAATGTACAATGGTAGCTAACGAAAAGCTCTGTTTGATGTGTTGCAGACACTACTGGCTATAACAACTCCCACATTTAGGTATTTAAATATTATTCTAATGTTCTCGTAAGATAAGGCATAGTATTCACTATACTATTGTTAAAAACAGCATTGTTTATTAAACATGTTATCTTCTATATGAACCTTAAAAATTATTTAGATTTGTTTCAGCTATTGCCACATGATTTACAGTCACTTCAACTTAAAAAAATATACGAAAAAGGAGACAAACATTTTTTTCAAGGCACTTTCTTGATCCTAAATTACCACAGCATTACATTTAAATGTTTAGCAGCCAATACCATTTTTCACAGCACCTGACATTTCTTGTAACTGTACCCAAGATGTAGTCTGGAATGTCTGAAACACCATTATCATTAGTTACCTTTATAATTCAGTCAATATATGTATTATATTTTCTTTAGCAACAGTCCTTCTCACACAGGCAAGCAAAGCCACAAACATTTCATCCTGGTTACTGTAAATGCACTCCAAGAACTAGCACCTCTACTTTGTGCAGTACTCTGTTTCACCCATAGCAGTTCAATATACCAGACTGTACACAAAATGTTCACCACATCTTGTACTTTTTCTGTAAAATGTTTGTGTTTCTGACCCTGCACAATTTGTCAGATACTCCCGGCAGTACACACTGTTGAGTATTAATCAAATCCCAGGGTAGCTTGCTTGGAATCATTTCAGTTAAGACACTAATCCCATGTTCCCTGTGATCTTAACTGTCTTGGGGTGATTTCCATGCTTCAATGTAGCAAGCTGTACAATGATAACTGTAACTGAATGCAGAAAATTAAGAATTGGAAATATAACAATAATAGACACAGTGTAATCCAATGAGCAATTCTACGTTCACTTACTCATTTATATTTCAGCTTTCTATTCAATTGGAGGCTTTTTCCCCCATCATTTGTAATGAATAACCATGTCTCTGAGCTGGCAATTATAATACCAACACTTCTAGGGATACGAGTTGTGACATTTCACACCTTCCAAAAGCACATGAAAATATTCTGAATTCAAATTTTGAAGATGGAACATTTTGGTGCTACATAGGCACTGTAATATAATACACAGATGGAACACGATTCAACAGCAGAAACATATTACAAAATTAGATACTGTTATAAAGAGAAGATCCCTGATTTTGTTGTAGCAACTCAATATCATTCCTGTGTTTAGTCACTTCTCTGCCAATTCAGTTACAGTTACCTTGACAGAGAGAACACTTAAAATAGCAGAATGTCTGTGCTAGTAGTAAGTGGCATGCATTCTAATCTCTTACAAAGGTTGAATTGCAATCACACAATTCAATTTCTGAGGTTTAGAAGCAGTTTATGTTGGGATCACTATAAAACCACTTACATGCTACTTTGGCCCTCGAGATGTGCCAATGACTCGGATGGCTTGCTGTCAGATGCATTTTGATCTTTTTGGGTGTACAAGGGCTGTGGTCCAGATGATCACACACATTGTCTGCGAATTTTAGATGCTAAAGTGAAGAAAAGTTTTCAGTCGCAGCTATTGATTTGCGTTAAAACAGGGATTTAACTTTGAGTATTGCACCATAAACCTGTTTTGATAGTAAAACATGCAAAAACTAAGCTCATTCTTCACCCAGAGAGGTGCTGGTGAGTCTCCACAACACTGGTGGCCTTTACCTAAGAGGGTTCCATTTAAATAGGTCTCATTTCTTTTGCTGCCTTTGTACACTGTGTGTACCTAGAAGTGAGTTTCTATACTTGTTCAAGTTCATGCTGTATTGCATCCTAATAAGATGGAAGGAGGAGGTCGGAATTGAAAAAAGTGCTGTAATTGTAGCTCTGCATCACAAAGGCTATAGGAACAAAATTTGGCCTAACCAAGCTTACAGTAGTGTATACATTGCTCTGGTGCCAGCTCAAGTGTTTGACAATCTGGAAGACCCTGAGTAACACCGTAAAGCAAAGATTAGTTCCTATGTGTACAGAGTAAATGTGAGGACTCCTCCTGCACCTAAAATTAATAATAAAGTAAACAATATGTGAGAAGCTCCAACCTTTGTCTCAACAGAGCAATGCCATTTGTGTGACCATGACTTAAATGGATGGATAGAGAGAAGTTGAACTGATTGCAATGGGCACAGCAATGTAAAAACTGGAGAGCGCAGCAATGGTCCAAGGATTAATCGAGTTTTAAATTTGTAAGCCTTCACTGAATGTTTACTCATTGACATTGTGGAGAACATATGAAGTCAGTACTGATCAACAATTCAGTTCAATCTGCCAAGAGGCATACTAGTTGTGGGTTGATCTGCAGCAAGACAATGATCTCAGACAGACTTCTAAATTGTGCCAATAGTAAGTCAATAGAGGAAAGAAATTTGGGAAACTGAAGAGTATGGTCTGGTGAAGTCAGCCACCTCACTTAAATCCCATCGAATACTTATGGGATGAACTTGAGGGAGGGAGATTAAACACTAATGTCCCACTGAAAACAAGGTTATTAGAGACGGAGCACAAGCTTGGATTAGGGAAGTCGACTCTGCCCTTTCACAAGAACCATCACGGCATTTGCCTGAAGCGATTTAGTGATATAACAGAAAACCTAAATCAAGATGGCTGGACATGGGTTTGAACCGTTGTCCTCCTGAATGTGAGTCCAGTGTGCTAACCACTGCTCCACCTCACCCACTGGGATGAACACGGCAGGGCGATCAGAGAACTGAGGTCATCTAATGTTGAAAATCTGTGGATTACAGATGCATGGGACTGTAATCTCTGAAAAAATATTATCTCCATAATGCCAACAGTCTGCGCAGCTGTTCTTAGCACGAAGGGTACTTAATGACAGAGAGAGAGAAAATATTTGTATTGTTAGCCTATTTAGTTTGAAGAGTGTAGTTGTCTATTAAAATAAAGTGCACAGCTTTTTTCATAGGTGATCGAATAATTTTGACCTGCAGTATATACTTAGTAACAACAATAAACAGAAAATAAGCAAATATTGAGATCCTTGTCAAGGAAGGTGATTTATTTACTAAACTAGAAAGGTTACAATGAAATGCATACCATTTACTCTGCTGAAAGAAGAAACTGCAACACCCTCAAGGAAATGGTCATTTTTGTCACACGATGTGACATCGCTGTAATTTAGGTCAAATGAAACACGTGTCACAGTGAAGGGTGTCCTGTCACATCACTACAATGCATACCACTCTCTGATGGCAATGCAGGTGTATATTCTGACACATAAAGGTGCCAAATGCCATCCTGTGATACATTGCCCCATAGCATCTTGGGCTGTTTGTTGGCACAATCTTTCATGAACTCACGATATATAGTGAAGTTTTGCTAAAGTTAAAAAGTGATTTTTACTGCTGAGTGTATATTTTTTGTTTTTTTCAAAGTACGACAACAATTACTGCAAAATGGCCGATACACAGCTCAGTGGAGACAACATGGCGTGTAGAGACATTGTCAATAATAGATCAACTCTATGCATTGTTTGAATAACATTACATACAAGCTAAACATTGTAGAGACGAGTTTAAAAAAAAATCTTATTACTTTTTGCTATTGATACGGTCATGTCTCATAGAATGGATAACATAAACAGTTTGCCTACTGCAAGTTCCGTATCCTATGAAGCAGCATAGAATTAAATTACACTTGCTCAAACAAGTGAAACAGTAAATGAAATACAGAACCTAAATAATCTAGCCGTAGGAACCGACAGTAACATAGAGTTGCAAGATATGGAAAGTGAGTCACAAGCAGTAAATTCTCACGATTTACCGGGGGCAGATAATGTTCAAACAGTAAATTTCTCACAATTTATCAGTGCAGTCATGCAACAATTTCAGCAGATGAATACAAGTTTACAGAACAATGAGAAACTGTTTACGGAAAAATTTCAGGAAATAAAGAAAAAACTTGACAGTAATGATGCTAAATTAACCAAAATTGGTACTGACTTGAACAAAAGGATCACTCAAATGGCCACCTAGTTTTGAAAACTAACAGTTTTAGCAAAACATAATGAAATCAATGTCAAACCTTTAAGTAGCACATGATGACAAAAGTAGGAAAGTGACATCACGAGGCGTGTCACACAAGTAGAGGCAGATTTAGAAACCATGGCCAAGACAATCGAATTAGAGACAGACAGATGTTTTGCTAAAATGAATGAAAATAAATAAACAAACTAATTAATTTCACATCACTTTGGCAAATTGTGCTTGGATGGGGATGAATAGGTGATTATCTGGACAACACAACACCCAGTCCCTGAGTGGAGAAAATCTCTTATCCAGCTGGGGATCAAATGCGGGCCCTTAAGATCGACAGTATGTCACACTCACCACTCAGCTAACGTGGGTGGACAATGATTTAATAGAAAGAAGCAGACTGCAAACTGACTTATTCAACAACCTTGGACACTGGAGCCAATAATCAGTCTGTATTTATATGTCCAAAAGTAATAAATAAAGTATTGTATGTAAAAAAGTTAAATTGCATCATAGTGTTCTCAGTAACTATTCCTTCTCTTTGCAGCCCGTCTGTCGTCTGTCCCCCCCCCCCCCCCCACACACACACACACATCTCCACCATCTTCCCCCTCCCCATATATGCCTATCATGTACAATGCAGTTAGCTTTCAGCTCATATTGACTCCAAATGACTTTTTTTTCCAGTAAATTGTGTCTTGCTGATTACCGCATCTTCCATTGTTAAGCTCTCAGGTTTTCAAATCTCATCCAGCGCAGGCACCAAGGATCAGTCTTTCCTTCTCATCCTGTCTGGTAAGTCTCCTCTGACCTATGGTTTTGGGCAACTTTTCCGTAACTCTCTCCCTTTCTTAAGTCTTGCCAGTCTTCTTTCTTTCCCTTCAAATCTTCTGCTAGAAGGAAGAGCCATTGGCTCTGAAAGCTGCCACATTTCTATATCCTTTACATATAGTTTCTGCTGCCACCAGTGTGGTGAGTAGATCATCTTATTTATCCAATTATACTGCAGCCATCTTCATGATAGTGCTGGCAACAAGGCTGTGGATGAGGTCGTGTTTGGTATGAGAGTCAGCTACCATCTGACATCGGTTTACGAGTACTCAACAAAAAGATTGTGAGAATTCAATTCCATACAGCTGGAACCAAAAGAAAATTGGTAGTTCATACCAGCACAAGACCATAAATGAAAAAGTTGTTATTAATAATCTGTGTCCCTGATACTCTGTCTACAAGTATGTTAAGTAAGTTTCAATATACCATTTCACACTTAGTCTGCTATTAACACTATTTTACTCAACTCCAGTTGCTTGTGACAAATGGACTGATGCATCAAACAGGCTACAGTATATTTTATTACATGATACATTATTATCTTTTTCGCAGTTTTGGGAAAATGGTGCACACTGACACTTAAGTAAAATGCTAATCCGTCTGCATGCATAGAACTTTATTGCAGGTTTCCTAATACAAACTACTCTATCAATAATGTATTGGAGCAGCTTGTCTTTTATTGTTAGCCAAAATTAGCAGCAATGGCTTTGTGTACATGGTAGCTCCAAATTGTGACAAGCTTTGAGAGCACTTGCCTGCTAAAGGCAAAGGATCTGAGTTTGAGTCTCAGTTTTAATCTGCCAGGAAGTTTCACATCAGCACACACTCCACTGCAGAGTGAAAATTTCATTCTGTAAACATCCCCCACGCTGTGACAAGCCATGTCTTTGCTATATCCTTTCTTCCAGAAGTGCTAGTTCTGCAGCATTGCAGGACAGCTTCTGTGAAGTTTGGATGGTAGGAGATGAGGTACTGGAGGAAGTAAAGCTGTGAGGATGGGTCATGAGTCATGCTTAGGTGGCTCAGTTGGTAGAGCACTTTCCCACAGAAGGCAAAGGTACTGAGATAGAGTCTCAGTACAGCACACAGTTTTAAATCTGTGTACACTTTGCTGCAGAGAGAAAATTTCATTCTGGAAGCTTTGAGAGGTTGTGTGTTTGGGTGGGAAGGAGTGTTTTACGACTGTGGAACATGTATTGTGATTAGTTGGTTTATGAGCACAGAATAGAACTACTGAAACTAATAAGTTATTGGAGGTAATTTGTCACACTTTTTGTGGATTTTAGAAGCAGAGTGTTCACGACTTTGCAATACAAATATTCCGAATGAATCTCTGAGATTGTATTTACAAGATGACTTGAAGTTCCCTCGATCCCATTCAGTAGCAGCAGACCTCTTCTGTGGCTGTGTGTTGGTTGGCCAAATATTTGACAAGTCTCCTTACACATCAGTGTAGCAACTGTGAGGAGAGAAACCTCAAATTGCCAAATTTTTCTATATGTGCTTAATTTTACTAGCTGTGCTGTGGATCTTCCAAGCTCTGACTGGGAAAAATGCTCCTCAGGGAGCACAACTCCCCTTCCCTGGGCTATGTTTTACTCTGGCAACCATTGCTTCCATTTCTGCTATACCCCTTGGAAAAAGTCATGCCTCACTATTCGTATCTCTCTCCCGTGTCAGTGAGGCAGCTTCCTTTTAGCTCTCTGTCACTCTGAAAAACATCAAGATGAACCACTGTCCAAAGGTCTTAAATCCCTAAACAAAATTTTTGTAAGAGTTATGTGTTTGGTGGCATTTAAAAGGCCTAGCTGGGAGTTCACCTGTAAGACAGCAATCTCTGGCACACACCCCAAAGCCAGATTTTCTGCATTTGGCAGTCAATTGCATCTTTCACAAACATTACTCCTCACTCCAACACGTAAAATATTTGTGTGAGTGAACAATGCAGAATGTCTTGACTCTTGTCCATCCGCACGGTGGTGCCATTAGGGATCACAAAGACACTTACTGGGCCAGGCTGCCACAGTGAAAGTTTCCCCTCACCGCCGCTTTCCAGACGAGCTCAGCCAGATCCCCTTATTCCCAGCTAATGTACAAATCTGTTTTAAATTACTCTCTAAACTGACTATCACTCAGACATTTAATATCAATACCGTGCTTCATTCGTAATTAATTGCACGGCTCAAGGTGGACCTCTACTATGAACTCACAAGAACTTGTGTATGTTGTATGACAGTGTTGAAAACTTGTCCTGTAACGATTATAATAGCTTCATAGTTAGGTCTACATCATTTTATGGCCACAGAAAGAAAGTTCCTGTTTCAATTGACATTTTAGCTTGGAATGTGAAATATTTTAAAATGTTGTGTAAATGCCCCATTCCATCACACGAGTCAGTTTAGGTGGTTGTTGGTCACAGTTTGGAAGAGTCCATTCAGGATAGCAGACAGCTGGTCACACGTCGTACCATGCACGAATAGAGTGTAAGGAGATTTGCTAGCTGATTTTCAAGGGAATGAAATATATGGTGGGAACCTGGTATCAGGATGACATACAAATGTACTAGCAAATGGTTTAAGTTAAGTGATTAATAGCATACTGTTATTGGAAGCAAACACAAAATTTTGACCACGATATTCTTACTCCTCACATCAAGCTATGATGAAGTGGGCAAAGTTCTGTTGAAAGATGTAGCCAATTTTCACAAAGCCTGTAAATGTTGGTAAGTGAAGTATTCATTTGTTAGCGAGCAATTTAGTCAAATACGTTAGGACTGTAATAAAAAACTATGGTTGTGGGATTAGACATGTCTGTTATCCAGCTTGGCAGCAAAATTCTGAGCCCTGTAAGAAACCACGTGTGATTTTAACCGATGCACATCTCGATGAAACATTGTGAGTGAAGCTCTCTGTACTGTGCTGTGTGGGCAAGGTTCAATAAGGGTGCACGCAGCCCTTGTAAGGCCAACTGAGGAGCTACTCAACTGAGAAGTAGCATTGCCATTGCCAAAAACTGACAACGGCCGGGACAGAGGTGTGGTGACCCCATTCCCCTCCAGTGAATTTGGTTAGCTGAGGATGACACAGTTGTCAGTCAGTACCATCACTGTTGAGACGTCCGATGCCTCTTCGCATAGATTTTTTTTTTTAGGTTCAAGTCATGGCTGAAATGTACTGATTGTTATTTACATTTTTTTTTAATGGAAGAGTACAATACATGATTATTAAGCTGTTGTTATAAAAGTGTGCTTGTAGCCCACCATATGTACAAAGACTCTCTAAAAGACTGACAGTATGCACAGGTTCCTAATATATCTAAACTTCAGCCAATGCTCAGTATTAGTGTATTATTCAGCTTTTCCGTAAATTCACAATGGGGCACTGACTGGCTTGTAAATAAAGTTCAAAATTTCATAACGACAAAAATAAATATAAATCAACCCAGAGCACAATCTTTTTTAAATCTCGTCTTCACAAGAAACAAATAAAGCTGAGTTACACACTGGTTCCAGATGTGGCTTAAATTCCATGAGTTTACACCTCTTAAATACAAGAAGTCTCACATTTTTGTAACTTTAAAGTGGAAATTCAGGCAGTGTGTAGCACAGTCAGTCGTCATTTCTCTTGAACGACTAACTACACTGCTAGGTTAGGCATGTGGAGGCTGGCTGTCCAGCCACGGCCACTCGTCTGTGTGTCACTCCTCCGACGGCATCTGAGCGAGCTCACCGGAGGAGGGGTTCACAAGTGTTGGACGCATTAGGGAAATATTGTTCACAGCAAGAAAGATAGCCAATATGCACTCAGTAGGTCTGTCAGGGAGCCTCATCCGAGATGGGGCATCTTTGCCTGTGGCTATTGAGCTTGCAGGGTGCAGTCATCTCCGAGGAGTGGCATCAGTTCTGACAGTGCCTTTTGCGAGGGTTCCGAAGTCATCCTCAGTTCATTCAGATGACTGGTGGAGGCTGCTGGCCTCTCATATGGAGTGCAAGAACAGCTCACGATTTGCAGCACAGTTTCCAGAGTTGACTGGGGTCCTAAGGTCTGGAGCCGAGTGGACAATCTCGGCCAGAGGCTTTGTTGAGTCTGACAGTCTTGGCTGGACCACCATTATTGGGTGGATAATTGTAGGACTCTCCTAGACAGGTCAGGGTACACTACACAAAGGAAGCAGCTACTCAGTTAGGTAAGTACTTGCGGGGTGCACATGGTGGTTTTTAGGCTACATGGTAGTCTGAGATACTCTGATGAACACAAAGCAGTTGACATACAGATAACAAAATCAGACAGCATTCAGAGTGAAGACACTTTGACAAATTTTATCAGTTAACTGTTGTAGTTTTTGCAACAAAATTCCCAAACTTATTTATTTATGGCTTATTTACCCTGACTAGATTAGATGCTTCAGGCGCTAACTTACATATGACCAGGAACAATATTACACAGAAACTAAATAATAATAACACTAACATTAATAATGATGCTAAAATAATGTATTATAATAATACGTTAAGACACAACAATCTCAATGCAAATAATTTGGATTATTAATGAAAAGTACACCCCCCCACCCCAAGAAACATGGACCTTGCCATTGGTGGGGAGGCTTGCGTGCCTCAGCGATACACATAGCCGTACTGTAGGAGCAACCACAACGGAGGGGTATCTGTTGAGAGGCCAGACAAACGTGTGGTTCCTGAAGAGGGGCAGCAGCCTTTTCAGTAGTTGCAGGAGCAACAGTCTGGATGATTGACTGATCTGGCCTTGAAACACTAATCAAAATGGCCCTGCTGTGCTAGTACTGCGAACGGTTGAAAGCAAGGGGAAACTACAGCCATAATTTTTCCTGAGGGCATGCAGCTTTACTGTATGGTTAAATGATGGTGTCTTCTTGGGTAAAATAGTCCCCCATTATAATCTCCAGGAGGGGCCTACTCGAGGATGTCGTTATCAGGAGAAAGAAAACTGGCATTCTATGGATCGCAGCGTGTAATGTCGGATCCCTTAATCGGGCAGGTATGTAAGAAAATTTAAAAAGAGAAATGGATAGGTTAAAGTTAGATATAGTGAGAAGTAGTAAAGTTCGGTGGCAAGAGGAACAAGACTTTTGGTGAGTTGAATACAGGGTTATCAACACAAAATCAAATAGGGGTAATGCAGGAGTAGGTTTAATAATGAATAGGAAAATAGGAATGCGGGTAAGCTACTACAAACAGCATAGTGAACGCTACTACAGTAGTACAAGTTTATATGCCAACTAGCTCTGCACATGATGAAGAAATTGATAAAATGTATGATGAGGTAAAAGAAATTATTCAGGTGGTGAAGGGAGACGAAAATTTAATAGTCATGGGTGAATGGAATTCGGTAGGGAGGAAAGGAAACATTGTAAGACATTTCCAGGGGCAGATGTGGACTCTGTCCACAATCTATTGGTTAGGACCTGTAGATTATAACTGCAAAAAGGTGGGAATTTAAGGAGATGGGATCTGGATAAACTGAAAGAACCAGAGGTTGTACAGAGTTTCAGGGAGAGCATAAGGGAACAATTGACACCAATGGCGGAAGGAAGTACAGTAGAAGGAGAATGGGTAGCATTGAGGGATGAAATAGTAAAGGCAGCAGAAGATCAAATATGTAAAAAGAAGAGGGCTAGTAGAAACTGTTGGGTAACAGAAGAAATACTGAATTTAATTGATGAAAGGAAAAAATATAAAAATGCAGGCAAAAAGTAATATAAACGTCTCAAAAATGTGATTGACAGGAAATGCAAGATGGCTAGAGGACAAATGTAAGGCTGTAAGGGCTGATCTCACTAGGGGTAAGATAGATACTGCCTACAGGAAAATTTGAGAGACCTTTGAAGAAAAGAGAACCACTTGTATGAACATCAAGAGCTCAGATGGAAACCCAGTTCTAAGCAAAGAAGGGAAAGCAGAAAGGTGGAAGGAGTATATAGAGGGTCTATACAAGGCCGATGTACTTGAGAACAATATTATGGAAATGGAAGAGAATGTAGATGAAAATGAAATGGGAGATATGATACTGTGTGAAGAGTTTGACAGAGCACTGAAAGACCTGAGTCGAACCAAGGCCCCAGGAGTAGACAACATACCATTAGAACTACTGACGGCCTTGGGAGAGCCAGTCCTGCCAAAACTCTACCATCTGGTGAGCAAAATGTATGAGACAGGCGAAATACCCTCAGACCTCAAGAAGAGTATAATAATTCCAATCCCAAAGAGAGCAAGCGTTGACAGATGAGAAAATTACCAAACTATCAGTTTAATAAGTCACTGCTGCAAAATACTAATGTGAATTCTTTACAGACAAATGGAAAAACTAGTTGAAGCCGACCTTGGGGAATGTCAGTTTGGATTCCGTAGAAATATTGGAACACGTGAGGCAATACTGACAGTCTGTGGAGATTTCAATTTGAATTTTCAGTTGTCCACTATCTGTAACTCATATGCAAATAATTTATTAAATTTGTTTGGTCTTTATATTACAACCACTGAAATAACAAGGCTTCATTATAAAGGTACTGGTACATGTATTGACAATATATTTGTATCAAATGAGTTAGTGCATCTGAAGTCAGACGTAATTAAGACCTGGGTATCTGGCCACTGACTCAGTGCACATGGCAGGAAAGAGTGTATGTGTGGTCAATTATGATAATCTAAATATGTTTAAGTCTAATATTGATAAAAGTTATTGGTTGCAAGTTTATCGAGAACATGCAATAGGTAGAAAGGTGGAAGAACTCATATCTACTCTTTCTGTATATGCTAAGATGTCGTTTCCCATTAAGGTACCAAATAATAAGAAGGCACTAAGAGTAAATAAGGTCAAGGGTGAAAAGGTGTTGGAGATCAAGAGGGAGTGTGATCAATATTATGCCTGTACAGAAGTACAGGTTCTCAAGTATTTAAAGACATGCTCACAGTGAAAAAGGAAAGATTAAGACAGGCCTTAAAGGAAGCTAGGTGTATGAGAAAATGAAGATATAATACTAACATCAGAAAATAATATCATTAACAGTCAATGCAACAGGAAAATGACTTCACAGGCTGAAGGCAGCAATCTGAATGCTGCACAGTTAAATACATCCTTCACTAAGAAAGTGATTGGCACTTACAATATAGTCACTGACCATAAATACTGCCTGAGAAATACCACAAAACCTGAAAGTACATTTAGCTTTAAATTGGTCAAGGCACAGGATGTTACCTATATACTGAGGAAAATGAAGAACAGTTTTAGTAATGACGTTTGTGGTTTAAGTTCAGCCATGTTAAATGTGATTCAGTTCAGCTGCCAGAATTGATAACACATGTAGTAAATACATGTATTTTGGAGGCTCAGTTCCCCAGGGCAGTAAAGTCACTCGAAAACACAAAAAAGGCAGCCTCCAAACATGTGATAATTTTAGGCCTGTTTCAATTGTGCCAGTCTTGTCTAAAGTGATAGAAGCTATATTAAATAGTAAAATACTTTGAAGGAAACTATATCTTCAGTGATAGACAATTTGGCTTCAGATCAGGGTTAGGATCTGTTAAATCTGCCTTATCACTTTTAACACAGTGTGTGAAGCAACTAGAAAGCAAGCTCATGGTTCAGAATAAACTCTGTGATTTATGAAAAGCTTTTGACACTGTGTCTCATGAAATCGTATTGAACAAAGTGCAATTCTATGGCTTTACACGAAGTGCTCGGGAATTGATAAGATTTTATCTAAGTAATAGAGTGCAGAAGGTGGTTTTTAATGGTACAGAATCAGATTACTTACTTGTGGGCATGTTCTGTACTTGGCCCAATTCTATTTATTATTTATATATATGACTTATCATGTAACATAGTTGGGCCATCAGCTAGGAGTTACTTATTTGCAGATGATCTTGCAGTCTGTGTAACAGCACAGAAGGTCAAATATTAAGCAGACCAGTGCACTGTCAAAGTTGAAAACTGGTGTAAAGCTAATTCCCTTTGTGTCAAAAAAATAAATAAAATAAAAAATAAAATCAAGACCTGTATGTATTGTGGAATAATAACACTGAACTTGAGCAGAGCTCAAATGATGTTGATTTCCTAGGAATCTCAATTGATTCAAAAAGGTGGGAAGCAGCATTAGCAAAGGAATATTTTCTCCAAGGAAGCTGTGTCTTTGTCTAAATGTGCCAGTACTTAAAGCAAAAGAAACCACAGTCACATTTACTGTGGGGACATCAAAGCAAGGCAGCTAATGTCTTCAAACTACAAAATAAGACAATAAGACTGATATGTAGCTTGGCACCCAGAGCTCACTGTAGACCAAGCTTTAAAAAATTACAGATTATGACCCTGCTGTCAATATTTATACCAAGGAAAACTATCCGAAGTATCAACAGTATTACATGCGGCATAATTATAACACAAGAAACAAGCAAGACCTATTTTCTTTCTGATGTAACTATAAGAAAACACAAAAGTGCTCTTTATACAAGCCCATAAAATTTTTTTATGCCATGCCCCAACATATCAGAGATCTTCCAATAAAAAAAAAAAAAAAAAGTAAAAGAATTTCTTCTTGAACTCAACATTTATGGAACGGATGAATTTTCAAGGGAAGCAAAGAATATGGTATGACTACACTTTGTGATCAGTTTTTACATGCTTCTATATATGAGTAAGTCTGTAATTGGCTAAATTTACTATGCAATATCAATTTGTACCAGAAGTTTCTCTGTTTTGTAATGCCTCTGAGGTCTCTACAACAATAAAAATCAATCAATTGTAGACTTCCTTGAGAGTTTCATTTGCTTTCTCTTAGAGGAGTTCTCTTGTTTTCTCACTGACTATAATATTGCTGTCATCAGTGAAAAGAATTTTTTCACCATGAGTAACACTACTGGGAAAGTCATTGATGTACATCAGGAATACTATTGGTCCTAATATGATACCTTGCGGAAACCCCATATTAATGTATTTTTCGCCGGCCGTGCAGTTCAGTCCAGAACCGCACGACTGCTACGGTCGCAGGTTGAAATCCTGCCTCGGGCATGGATGTGTGTAATATGCTTACATTTGTTCGGGTAAGTGTTTTACTAAATGTTAAGCTCTATTTGAAGTATGTGTTATCACTATTCTTTGTACCTTGTCTGCTAGGTATGATCAAAACCAGTCCTTAGGAACCACTCTTATTCCTAATGCTTCTAATTTATTTAATTGAATCTGTGGTTGACTGCATCAAAGGGCTTAGAAAGATCATAAAGGAACCCTCTGACAGACTCTTCTTTATTAAGAGCATCAAGTACAACTTTTGTGCGTTCTACGACAGCTGACTCCGTATTTTTGCCACATCAGAAACAAAACTGTGATTCACTTAAAAGATTGTATTTATTCAGGTAATTCATTAATCTGTTTTTCATAATTGCTTCTATTATTTTTGAGAATGGTGACAGCTGGTAATTTTCTGCATTACCTTTCTTAAACAAAGGCACAACTCTTGCCTGTTTTAACTGCTGTGGAAATGTCCCTGGTGTACAGGATTCATTTATTATGTGTGTTAAGGGACCTTGTATAACCTCTGTGCATTGTTTTAGTACACACATTGGTACTTCATATAGGCCTGCTGACTTTTTAGTTTTTCAACAGTTTTACTGGCTTCATTATCTGTGATTTGAAGTAACATCATTGTATTTAGTGCAACATTTTTTACAGGGGTTATATTTGTTTTGGGGAATTCTTGTCGTAACTTCCCTGCCATACTTGAAAAATGCTCATTTACATAGTTTGATAAGTGTTGTGGCTTATTTATAACCTTATCAGTATGTTGTTCTGTCTGTCTTTCTTTGCCTCTCCCCTGTTCCCGTTTTTATAACATCCCAGACTGCTTTGCTTTTATTCCCTGCATTATATAATACTGTGTCATTAAACGACTTTTTAGCAGCTATCAGCACCTTCCTATGGATCATTGTGACTCTTTTTCCATGGAAGTGAGGTATTTAATTGTTTGGGAGGACTTCTTAGTACCTGCTGTTATCCATCTACTTTTGTGTGACGTTGATACAGACATGCATACTTTTGGAAATGCCTTTTCAAAGTTCAATTTAAATAATGTGGATTCTTATTCACATTGGTTTCCCTATACACTTCATCCCAGCGTTTTTTTTTTTTTTTTTTTTGCTAGTTCCTTTGAAAAATCCTTTATTTTCATTTCCAATGGATGTCATTTGTAGGCTTGTAGTTTATGGGATGATTTCATGTCTCATATTACTGTTGTTGTTTGACAGAGATGGTCTGATAATCCGAGATCTTTTACAGCTACATCACATTTTTCCCTGTCCATATTTGTGGCAACATGGTCAATTACTGATGAAGTCATTGTAGCAACCCTTGTTGCACTATTGACCAATAGGGAGAGGGCAAAACTTTGAAGGTGCTGCTGGATTCATTTATGATATTCATATTGATTTTAATGTCCCTATACAGAATTGTGCTGAGCTTTGTGCTTGAGACTTTATATAGAAATTTTGTTAATTTATTGAAAAACAGTGTCCACACTATCTCTGGGAGATCCATACAAACACAAAATTATTAATATCTTGGTGATATCAAGCCCTGTTAATTCAAACTGCTGGAGACACTCTTTAGGCAGGGGAACCTGTTGTCTGGATTTATCCTAAAAAAGACCTACTTCTCATACTGATGACAACAGGTATTTAACCATGTGTGGCCCGAGATCCACCCCCTATACTTTCACAAATCAGCTGTACCAATCTTCCTTTGCCAGTCCTGTTTAGGTATAGGCCACACCCAGTGAAACCCCATCTGTCGATAGTCCCGACGGGCACGTGAGCAAAGTTGGCTTCCCTCAGAGCAATCCCTAACCCCAAATTGATTCGCCTCACATCTCCATCAAGGTGTGGCCAATCGTGACACCGGAACAGCTCAACAAAGTGTACGTTGGTGCCACAAGTCAGGGAAGCTATCTTGCCCAGGTCACCACCTATGTCATGTGCCCTATCCCTGTGCAAACTGTTTCCTGCCCCACCCACTATCACTACATGGTCTTCTTTTGTAAAGACCTTAAGTCCTCTATCACATGACTTAGCCCTGCATTTGGCTGGAACATACTGGTGGCCTGGTATGTTGCCCCTAAACATTCCTGTAACTCGGGGCCTACAACTCACCCATGCCTAATACCTAGCAGCAGCACTTTCTTCTTCCTAACATTTTGTATATTTCTAAGCTTCTTGGCCTCAGTTGAAGTGTGCTGCACATTTCTTGCTCCGTGTTCTACCAGAGGCTCTGGCAGTGGTAGACACACAGTTTTATCTTCAACCCCAAAAACATCAGATCATGTTCTCTTTCTTCCTACCCTCCTACAAGCTGCCAGTTCACAACCTCCCTATCTCTCTTGATCCTTATCAGTTCCTTCCTTGCTTCCTTCAACTGTGCCCCAAGGGCACAGCTTTTCCTTTCCTGTACCCCAACCAAAATGTTCCTACTGCATACTCTGCAGTTCCAGGAGAGAGCCTCTTCTGTTCTCCCAAGATTCTCCCCCCACCTCTCCCTCTCCCAGTGAAAATATTTCCTACAAGGTTAGCAACAAATCCCTCTACTCACAATGCTATAACAGGTTCCACATTTCCCACTCATGATCAGTTTCAAAAGAATTATTAAGTTTTAAATTTGTCCAGAACACGAGATTGGCTATATGTATGCAAAAATGACATGGAAGTCTTACATGCCATTGTTGTTGTTTTTGTACTGATTTAGAGATACAATGACAGGAGAGTGAATTAGTAATTACTTTGCTTTTAGAGAATTTACTGTAGTGTTTGGTCAGGTTTTAAATTTATGCCTAGATGACCTCTAACTAGTGAACAATATGAAATGTGTTAGTTAAATACAATTTGGAAAACTTTTAATTATACTTTTATTGTAACAATAGGCACTGATGAAACTAGTACCTGCCTTTCTTAAACGAATTTTCCGCTATCAAGAAAATTTGAATAGACTTTTTTGTGTTTTGGAACGCAAAATTTCGCATTATGTCACAATTATCGTGAATTCAGATTACACAAAGTTTTTTTTCAAGAATAATCTCTATGGGGACGCAAATATTCAGTTTTGTGACAAGAATGGACACTACAGCAAATATACAAAACAAAGGAAATTTAAATTTGACACTATTTCCTCTCAAATAAGTTCTTTTAGTGGACGAAGAAAACACCTGTGATCTCACTCGCTGGACATCTTGTCTTCCTGTCTGTTTACTTAAAAGGCCTGTCACTGGGCGTGAAGGGTAAGCTTTTGGTTTAAAAAAGGTAGCTGGAGATTCCACACAGCACACCAGGTATGAGATTAATTATGTAATATGCACTATACTGAAATGCCTTGTGAGACGTCTATAAATTCAAATATGCTCAATGTTACTTTCCTGTTTCAATACACAATGCCTGCATTCTGATTTAGTGTTTACTTATTTGCTTACAGGACCTGTCATTGGGTGTGAGGGATAAGCTTTTGGCATACCATGGCAGCAAGAGCATCCAAACGGCACACCATATATGCAACTGATTGTGTGTAAGCACAATACTGAAATGCCTTGTGAGTCATCCCTATATTCATATGCCCAATGTTGCTTTCCTCTTCCGATACACAATGCCTTACAGGACTGTCAGTAAATGAGTGTGTTGGAGGCCAGCTCTGTCCATCACTGTGGCTGTCGGATAGAGAGACCAACAGCTATGCAGGGGCTCCAGGTGCAATTCCTGGCCAATTTGAGAATTTATCCTCTCAGAGGTTGGGTGTTGTGTTGTGCTTATCACCATTTTACCATTTCTTTAGATGCAAAAATAAGCAGTATCAACTGATGTAGACTTGCAGTATGCAGCCAATTTCTCCTGCATAAGAAATCCCGGCCAGAAATGCCATACTGTCATTTCATTTCACGCTAGGTATGAAACTGATTCTCTGATATGCACATTATTGAATTGTGAGTCATCTCTTAATTTGTATATGCTCAGTCGGTTTAATATTAATTTGCAGGGCTCTAGAGTAAGCAGTGTGTAGTTGTGTGCACTATGGTGAGTTGTCGTGTCACCTAGCATGGCAATACAACATGCGACTGCAACAGTGCCAACAGCACTGGGTAGTGTTGTCTACTTCACTGCATGAGAAATAGAGCTGTCACGATGGCCAGTCTGGCCTCAGTACTACATGTTTGCATGTTGGCCAGTGGATACTTGGAGCAAGTCCAGTAATACTCACATATGAAGATTCGTTTATCTTTAACATCACAGAATCATGTTTCTATATCTGCTCCATCCCCATTCCCCAGTGGAAGGGGGTCACAATTATTTTGTGCACATGAGGCTGCTAGTAATTGGATCCTTTCTACTTTTCAAAATTGCATTAACTTTCCCGTGCTCATCCATCCCTGTCCTCAATCCTTTCCCTTGCTTACATTGGCCTGGCTATCTTTTTTTTGTTGATACCCCTTACAGTATTATTCCTCTTGCTTTACAATTCCCTTTTTGGAAATTTTGGTCCCTCTTTGGGGATTGAACTACTCTAAATTTTGTCTCCATGGTGTGAGCAAGCTGTGGAACAACACCATACATGAAGTCTTTGGCATGTGGGCTTACCACCTCTTCCATTTTTTACCGGAAGCCATTGTCCTTTTTGTGCTGTACAGTTACACAGTAGTCATTTCGTGTGCTTGGGGTGTTATGTACTCTTTTGATGGAGTCCTCTGAAAACAGGGATGACAGTTCTGATACACGAGCTGCTACCTCCCTGTGTATGCCTAGGAGTAGTGGCTTGTCATTCTGAAGCATTGGAACTCCCAGCAACAGCCCCTATGACATTGGCCCTTGGTGTGGCTGAGTAGTGCACAAGGGGAGAGCCCCTGATTGGTTTTGGTGCTATTAGGGTCTACACTTTGTATCAAACGTATCAGACTTAAAAAACTGGCCGTCTTTGGCTGACCTTTAGTCAGGATCGACTTTTCATGATACCCCTTTTCAACTTACAACTATCCCCTCATGGGAGGAGGGTCAGACTCGCTTGCTTGGGGTCAAATCCTTTCCCCATTACCTGGTCTGCATCAAGACTGACAAGGACACCTTCCCACCATGAACCCATTATTTTGGTAGAAACTATCAAAGACAAGTTTGGCAAACCATTACTCCTCACTAGCCTTTGAATATGCTTCAGGGTGTCTTTTTCATAGAGACCTCATCTTCCAAACTGGTGAAGCGTGGGCCAGTCTGGAGTGGCAAGGCATTCATTTTGTTCATCATATTCAGAAAGGCACTAAGGACAACCACACTGATAATGACCACTTTATTCTGGTCTTTGAAGGGGATACCCCCAAGACAAGGTCAAGGTTATGGCTCATCACTGTGCACTGTGATGTATGTCCTGCCACTGCTAAAATGTTTTTGGTGTTTATGATTTGTACACATGTATTAATCCTGTATGCAATGAATGAGGATGCCCAGGTGTGCCTTTGTTCTACTGACCACGTGTATTAATTGTCACAACTGTCGCTGGATTGTAAGAAGGAAAGAATATATTGGGGTATACGATCAGCTTTGCCTTGTGTCTACAAAAATCTACTATTGACTCTGTTACATCCTTTCCCCCACCTTATCCCAGTGATGCCTCACTCTTCTCTCCCTCTCCCTCTCCCTCTCCCCTGAACTTACATCTTCCTCCCCTCCAACTGTTGCTCCTTTCATCCACCAGAGAAGTGCCTCTTCTCTGGTGTCTGCTGCCATTAGGGCCTCCTCTCAGTCCAAGAGTCTGCTGGTACACATTGGCCATGGAACCGTCAGCTCTAGCATCCCCAAGGTTGCCTGGTCTCTCTTTATAGAACTAGCAGAAGCCTCTCTCCCCCCTTACCTCTCTGGCATCTAGCGTGTGTCCTCCTCTACTTATGAAAGAGAAGAAGGAAGTCCTGGGATGAGGACACTCCATTGCTGAGGAGGATGGCATTCCATAGGGTTCAGTGTTAAGTATCCTTTTCCTCATCACTATTAAAGGACTTGTGACCTCCGTGAAACTGTTGGTCACCCCTGCTCTGCATGTGGATGACTTCTGTGTCTGAGTTATTTAACACTTGGTGGCTTTTGTGAAGTGACAGTTCCAGGGTGCCATGTGGTATGCTTCTGCATGGACCTTCTCACACAGTTTTCAGTTTTCCCCTCTTAAATTGTGGGTGGTGCATTTCTGTCACCATATTGTGTACGATACCTACTGGAGCTCTATCTCGAGACCCAATTTCTGATTGTGGTCCACCACTTCCATTTCTTGGGTCGTCTTATGACATTTACTTGTGTGTGTGTGTGGGGGGGGGGGGGAGGGGGGGCATGGTAGCCAAATTTAGGGCTCAGTTGCTCCTTCCATACTGATCCTCTTGGAGCAGGTCCACCATTGTGGTATCTGTCTGATCATCAGTACCTTTTGCACTAGCCGTATTGTTTCCTGGTTGAAGCTGGGGTTGTCCCCCACTCACTGCCCTTTTGGTTCAACAGTCTAAGCTTCTTGTTTCCTATGCCATCACCATCTTCTCTTTCCCCACACATTCCTTATATTTTATACTTTAGCAGCAGGAAATTGCTCACTCTTCAGGTGAGTTTAACAGTTGGGCTCCAGCTTGCAGTCCTTTGCCATGATTTTTATCTTCCCTCTTTGTCCTGTTCCCCATTCTCTCCAAAAACCTCCTCCCCCTTGGTTAGTTCCTTGATCCCAGATTCAGAGGGGTCTGTGTTTCATTGTTTGTTCTGCCAGCTTTTATGGGAGTTTCAGGCTGCTGTTGTGTTTTAATGGAATGGCTCTAGGCTCTAAATCTGCTAATTACAAGGAATGTGCCTTCTGCTGGCAAGTAACACCATCTCTTACCTGCCCCATGTAGCATGTGTACTGCATAGCTAATGGCCATTTACCAGGTTCTTTAGTATGTTTAACAGTCCTCTCCCACCCACGTTATGTGCAGACTTGATAACTGCCGTTGAGGCTATCAGACAGTGGTTTTCCCTCCCTCTTCTTGGTCTATGACATCTAAGACCACCTTACCAATCTTGACCATGCTGGTTGTTCAGTTGACTTTCTTTGGGTTCCCACTCATGTGGGTATCCCAGGTAATGAACTGCTGATCCTGTGGCTGGAGGGTGTGCCCCTTTTGTGTGACCTCTCTGGTGCTGGGTTTGCAGCCTCATGTCCAATTCCTTTTAGCTCAGCCTTGAGCTGACTCTTGGAGGCCAACCCCCTGCCTAATAAACTTATTGCGATAAGGGGACTCTTGCCACATGGCCCACTGGGGATCTACCATCCTCTGCGAACTTCGTATTGGTCATACAAGGTTGAATCTAAGCCTCTTACTCCATAATGATCTGTAACCCCCACATTTTATGAGACTCCCCTACCATTTGGCCTTTTGCACTAAACACACTCTTCCATTCTCCATTATCACAGATGGTAGCATACAACCTTACATAGTTACATCTGTCCTTGGTTTTCATCATAAAAGTGGTTTGTTCCATGGATTTAAGTACCTGAATTGTCTTCCACAATTGGAGGCCGTCAGTTTGGAAGGCCTGCATCATTGCTTTCATGCTGGTCAGGTTTTCCTCTCCATTTTGTGCTGTTTCATCACCCCCCCCCCCCCTCCGCCGCCACGGTGTTTTCCCCATTGTGTCGCAGTCATGGTATGAAGTGCGAACTGGGGTGGGTTAGCAGTGATTCCAGCACCATGTCACACATAGCACCATTGGGGTGTCTTATGATCTCCCCCTTCCTCCCTCCAGTTCATTACTCTTCCTGCCACCCCAGTGTTCCATCTTCATTTGCCTGTTTTGCTTCGCCATCAAATAGATTGTGCTGTTGGTTTGCTGCTCCCACAGTCTCTGCCACTTTGGATCTTGGGACAAATGATGTCACTGTTTCGTTCCTCTCCTCATTCAGACAATCAATCAACATCTGCAGCCAGCAGGCAAGCAGTGAGACTTGGTATCTGCTCTCTTAGCATCTGTGTCAGGGTGTTACTAGCATTAATGACAAGTTTGAAATTATTACTTGTTTCCAAATAAAAACAGCCACTTTTGTGCCCTGGTAAATTAGAACTACAAAATTGTATGCTTAAATTTAGGAAATAATGGCCCGCTAAAAACAGAAAATTCTGGAATATGAGTTATTTGGTTACAGATAACTTTTCAAAAAGGGGGATTTTTTTTTAAAAGTAAAATTATACTGCAAATTGGAACCTGAAAGGCTTTCAGTTGGGTTATATTGCTAATTCATAATTACTCATTCCTAATTCCAACTGCATGTGTTTGTACTGATACTGAAATTATTATTTATTCACCAAATTTATTTTTTGGTAAATGAGTTACATTATCAGGAAAATTGATTGTGAACAATCAGATGTTAGTGTATTCTTTGCTATAATATGAAAATATTTAATCTGTTTAACAGTTGCACTAGTGTTACCCATCTAGCTAGATCAAAAATAAATATATATTACAAGTTGACGATTGCAACTCACTCTGTTGTCACGTTGGGACAGTTGTCAAATGTGTGGCCATCACCAGCAGTGTGCTGAGCCTCAGTCACAGTCATCACTGCCCAGCACGGCTTGGGAGGGGGCTGACCCAGTGATGCCAGCATTCTAGGCTGCTGGCACAAGCCGCAGCAGTTTCTGGTGGTCCCACGTGTCAGCAGAACTGCCGCACCAGAGGCCAGTGAAGAAGGAAGGAATATCGACATCTGACATTCTGTCAACAGTGAGGCCGTCAGAGACAGAGCATAAACTCTGACTGTTTCAAGGATGGGGAGAAAATTGGCCTTGGCCTTGGCCTTTCAAAGGAACCATCCCAGGATTTGCCTTGATTGATCTAGGGAAATAATGGAAAACCTAAAACTGGATGGCAGGACACGGAATAAAGCCATCATGTTCCTGAATGTGAGATCAACACACTAGCTAATGTGGTGTAAACCTTCATCCAGAAGTGTTAACAGTTTCTTCTGTATCAGGAACTGCCATGAGTATGCAGCTTGAGGAATTTGTTTTCTTTGCTCAAAACAGTCTCCTCTGTACTGCAAGTTTTCTCTTGTGACTCCTTTGTGGGCTATTGAAAGAGACGCCACTACTGGCATGAACAGCACCTACACTAGCCTTCAGTGAAGTTACCATTTTGTTGGCCAGCTAAACTTCAGTAACTGAAATACCAGAAACAATTTCTGCCAGTACCTCTGTGTCACAGGAACAAACTGGCTTCAGAATTTTCCTCTCCAACATTCATAAGTAGTACATCTGGTAATTCAGAAATTTCAAACGGTTTTTCTTCTATACTCTCTACTTCATAAACATTATGTATATGCTTGCACGTATTTAACTTAATGCTGTAATCAATACATGCATAGTAATATCTATGAATTCTTACTTTACAGTCAGTGCACACTAATTTGGAGTTACAGTGGATAATATTTTCTTCCACAAGGTAAACTTCAAGTGATTTTGTGGCTGGTACTTTCCAACCTCTGCCTACCTTTCTAGTTGAGTCCTTATTCATCAAAATACTGGATTCGTGCTGATGGTGGATGTTCTCATTTTACTTGTTACTTTTTCTTTCACAATGACAATGAGCCCGTCAAACAGATTTGCTGTTACAAGCAACGTGAATGCAAGTACACCTTTATCCAAATGTTTCACCTGCTTTGCATTACCATGTAGAGTAAGTGGTGGTAATATGCACCCCCCCCCCCCTTAATATCTTAATAATATTTAGCTGAACTCTAGTGATGTATTAACATACCATTATTGGTTAATACTTAGATGCAACCTACTAAGTATTGGCAACAGTTTCAAATAGATTAAAAGTATGGTATTATTGCATTTTTAAGCTGTCTACACTAGTTTACAAGGTGTATGTGACTGTAATGTGGACCCCAGGGTCCATATTATAAGCAGACCGTAAAATGTTTTTATTTCTGTTTTCAGATGCCTAGGACTAATCTGGCACCTAAATGAACCCGTAAAAGGCAGGTGTGGGATAAAAACAAAATGCGAGAGGCAGTGTATGCTGTTGTAGTAAAAATCATGGGAGTTAAAAAAGCAAACATTGCGCTGTCCCAAAAACAACTCTGTGCCAGTATGTGTATGAGGCTAATACCTGACAGACGTTGAAACTAAAAAGTTTGGAAGAAAACCAGCTGCCCTAGAAAGAGAACTAGTGGTTTACATACACTATATGGAGGCCAAATTCCATGCTTTTACTAGTATGGATGTTAGAAAAATGGCCTACCAACTTGCAGTTGGGAATGGAATTGCAACAAACTTCAGAAATGAAATTGCTGGAAGGCCTTGTCTTGACCATTTTCTTTGATGTCATCAAGATAAGCTTTCAATTAGAAAGCCAACTGGAACATCATATGCTCGAGCAAAACGCTTTTCGCATGAGAGAGTTAACTCATTCTACGACTTGCTATAAGCTGAATTCTGGAAACATAAATATCCAGAAGATCGTGTATGGAACGTTGAGAAAACAGGCCTTAGTGTAGTTCAGACTGATACTGCAAGCAGAGGTAAACGCCAAATTTGTTCTGTGACAGCTGCTGAGTGTGGGTCTCTAGTAATGGTCATCTGTTTGCTGAGTGCAGGAGGTTCTTATTTTGCCCTGATGTTCGTATTCCCAAGAACGGATGAGGGGAAAGACCATTGTTTCAACTGATTTGCTGTACAAAAAAAGAGTTAGAAGCCATTATTAAAGAAAAAAGAGGAAAAGAACTTTGCCAAAGACCCCCTAGTGAGATAAGCTTCTACATCCTTCATTTGTCCTCTAGCCATGCCTGCTTAGCCATTTTGCGCTTCCTGTCGATTTCATTTTTGAGACGTCTGTGTACCTTGTTGGCTGCTTCATTTATTGCATTTTTATATTTTCTCCTTTCATCAATTAAATTCAATATCTCTTCTGTTATCCAAGGATTTCTAATAGCCCTCATCTTTTTACCTATTTGATCCTCTGCTGCCTTCACTACTTCATCCTTCTACTGTATTTCCTTCCCTTGCCAAAGAAACACACTATATCATAGGATCCAACAAGTTTGCTTTCATGGAGCATCCACTGCCAAATATTCTCGCTGTAGTGAGTCTTAAGTGCATCCATAAATGTACGATCTAGCAGTTGCAGGACTAGAACAATTAGCCTCAGTAACTTCGTCATTCTTGGGAGGCAGTTCATAGTTACAATTCGCTGAAACCTGCCAGCTTGATCACCCAATCTGTTGGAGTCGTCTTTTTTACCTGGTGTGCTAGGTGAAGGCAACTCAAATCGTTCAGCTCCCGATACGATAACCTCTTTATCTGACGGCATCTCAAGTCCGATGTCAGTTTTGTCTTCCTGCATCGGTGAATACGGACTGGTCCGTGGGCCATACTCCAGTAGCTTTCAAACCTTTAATAGCAAATAGCATTGTTGCACTTTTGATGAAAAAAGCGTTGAAATTTGAAAGACCACCGCAGCCTGCACATCCCTCGGTCCATACGCGGAGTCGTTGGAGGGGAGAGGCGACAGGTATATATACCACACCGCCCGGCGGCATAGGACGTCTGTCAACAGGAGTAATCTGATGATGATGGCACGCTACGCCGTGACTGGAACACGATAGTGGGAAAAGGAAGAGAAGGAAACGTAGTAGGTGAATATGGATTGGGGTTAAGAAATGAAAGAGGAAGCTGCCTGGTAGAATTTTGCACACAGCACAACTTCATTGTAGCTAACACTTGGTTTCAGAATCATGAAAGGAGGTTGTATACATGGAAGAACCCTGGAGATACCTTTTAGTATCAGATAGATTATATAATGGTAAGGCAGAGATTAAGGAACCAGGTTTTAAATTGTAAGACATTTCCAGGGGCAAATGTGGACTCTGACCACAATCTATTGGTTATGACCTGTAGAAACTGCAAAAAGGTGGGAATTTAAGGAGATGGGACCTGGATAAACTGAAAGAACCAGTGGTTGTACAGAGCTTCAAGGAGACCATAAGGGAACAAATGACAGGAATGGGGGAAAGAAATACAGTAGAAGAAGAATGGGTAGCTTTCAGAGATGAAATAGTGAAGGCAGCAGAGGATCAAGTAGGTAAAAAGACGAGGGCTAGTAGAAATCCTTGGGTAACAGAAGAGATATTGAATCTAACTGAAGAAAGGAGAAAATATGAAAATACAGTAAGTGAAGCAGGCAAAAAGGAATACAAACGTCTCAAAAATGAAATCGACAGGAAGTGCAAAATGGCTAAGCAGGGATGGATAGAGGACAAATGTAAGGATGTAGAGTCTTGTCTCACCAGGGGTAAGATAGATACTGCCTACAGCTGCATGCCCGAGAGACCTTCAAGCACATTCATATTATATTAATATCCAGAAAAACTTGAATTTCAACACAGTCTAACATGTGTTGGACTGTGACGATACGGTAACAACTTTGATACAGCTTCCAGTTTGCGGAACTGGCGGCTGTTTAGGGGAGGCCCTTTGGGCCGGACTTGTTCTGGGTGAAATCCTGGCGCTAAGGGCACGTGTCGGTTATGCCATCGGCACCCGGACTGTTCATTCGAACGTAGAGCTTTGAGAATGCCGAGTTTATATCGTCATAGCATGGAAAACGCACGCTGGGGAGTCTTTCCAAACGTGCAGCGCAATATCAAGCAAGACAGATATTCTGAAAGTGTGTTCGAACATTGACCAAAGAGATGGAAGAACGCCTTGTACGCCATATGCACGCCATCTTTCTTCAGTACAGACTCGCCATACACCATACTGGCTTTCAGTTGGTGTTGGTTTCAATGTAAAGTCTGTCTGTAAACTCAAGAGCGAGCAGCGCTTTTGGTGGGGGAAGCGGCCTTTTCCGGTAGAACCCTGCCACTGGCCTACAGGGGCACCCAAAATCAGTTGCCTATTACCTGTCTAGCGGCGTAGATCGGCGTGCAGTGGTGTACAATACGTCGTTTCTGTTCGTGAGATCCTTGTTGCCAGCATCAGTCACTGACATACTTCGGTATCTGGAAGTGCTGGATAACAGCGTTGCATTTCAAGAAAATTGCAGAAGACGAAGAGGAGCTATTTGCGGAGTACATTTCCCCACCATGTTCTAGTTCTGGGTGGAGATTTTAATTTGCCAGATACACCAGGTGACCAAGAAGTCAGTATAAATTTGAAAACTGAATAAATCACGGAATAATGTAGATAGGGAGGTACAAATTGACACACATGCTTGGAATGACATGGGATTTGATTAGAAAGAAAAAAAATACAAAAGCTCAAAAAATGTCCGACAGGTGGCGATTCATCAGATCAGAATAGCATGACAAAGCAAAAATTATGTTCTTTACAGGAAATGCTCAATATGTCCACCATCATTCCTCAACAGTAATTGTAATCGAGGAATAATGTTGTGAAAAGCACTGTAAAGCATGTCCGGAGTATGTGGTGAGGCATTGGCGTTGGATGTTGTCTTTCAGCATCCCTAGAGATGTCGCTCGATCACGATACACTTGCGACTTCAGGTAACCCCAAAGCCAATAATAGCACGGACTGAGGTCTGGGGACCTAGGAGGCCAAGCGTGACGAAAGTGGCGGCTGATCACACGATCATCACCAAACGGCGCTCACAAGAGATCTGTCAGACATTTTGTGAATTTGTTTTTTCTAATAAATCCCCATGTCATTCCAAGCATGTGTCTCAATTTTTACCTCTCTATCTACATTATTCCATGGTTTATCACATTTTCCAATTTATACTTACTTTTTGATCACCCGTTAGACTGGGAGACTCAAACGTTTATAACGGGTGGCAGGGACAAAGAATCCAGTGAAATTTTCTTAAAGTCCTTTATCTGAAAAACTACCTTGAGCAGTTAAACAGAGAACCGACTCGTGGCGATAACATATTGGACCTTCTGGCGACAAACAGACCCGAAACAGTTAACGCAGAACACGGAATCAGCGATCATAAAGCGGTTACTGCATCACTGATTTCAGCCGTAAGTAGAAATATTAAAGAAGGTAGGAAGATTTTTCTGTTTAGCAAAAGTGACAAAAAGCAGATTACAGAGTACCTGACGGCTCAACACAAAAGTTTTGTCTCAAGTACAGATAGTGTTGAGGATCAGTGGACAAAGTTCAAAACCATCGTACAATATGCGTTAGATGAGTATGTGCCAAGCAAGATCGTAAGAAATGGAAAAGAGCCACCGTGGTACAACAACCGAGTTTGAAAACTGCTGCGGAAGCAAAGGGAACTTCTCAGCAAACATGAACATAGCCAAAGCCTTGCAGACAAACAAAAATTACGCGAAGCGAAATGTAATGTGAGGAGGGCTATGCGAGAGGCTTTCAATGAATTCGAAAGTAAAGTTCTATGTACTGACTTGGCAGAAAATCGTAAGAAATTTTGGTCTTATGTCAAAGCAGTAGGTGGAGCAAAACGAAATGTTCAGACACTCTGTGACCAAAATGGTACTGAAACAGACTGAAGGCCGAACTACTAAATGGCTAATTCACAGAGGAAGACTGCACCGTAGTTCCTTCTCTACACTGTCACACATATGACAAAATAGTAGATGTCGCAAGAGACGGCAGAGGGATAGAGAAACAATTAAAATCGCTCAAAAGAGGAAAGGCCGCTGGACCTTATGGGATACCAGTTCGATTTTACACAGAGTACGCGAAGGAACTTGCCCCCCTTCTTGCAGCGGTGTAGCGTTCCGAACGATTGGAAAAGGGCACAGGTCATCCACGTTTTCAAGAAGGGACTTCAAACAAATGTGCAGAACTATACACCTATATCTCTAACGTCAATCAGTTGTAGAATTTTGGAACACGTATTATGTTCGAGTATAATGACTTTTCTGGAGACTAGAAATCTACTCTGTAGGAATCAGCACGGGTTTCGGAAAAGACGGTCGTGTGATACCCAGCTCTCGCTATTCGTCCATGAGACTCAGAAGGGCATAGACACGGGTTCACAGGTAGATGCCGTGTTTCTTGACTTCCGCAAGGCTTTCGATACAGTTCCCCACAATCGTTTAATGAACAAAGTAAGAGCATACGGACTATCAGACCAATTGTGTGATTGGATTGAAGAGTTCCTACATGACAGAACGCAGAATGTCATTCTCAATGGAGAGAAGTCTTCCGAAGTAAGAGTGATTTCAGGTGTGCCGCAGGGGAGTGTCATAGGACTGTTGCTATTCACAATATACATAAATGACCTTGTGGATATCATCGGAAGATCACTGAGGCTTTTTGCGGATGACGCTGTAGTCTATCCAGAGGTTGTAACAATGGAAAATTGTACCGAAATGCAGGAGGATCTGCAACGAATTAACGCATGGTGCAGGGAATGGCAATTGAATCTCAATGTGGACAAGTGTAATGTGCTGCGAATACATAGAAAGATAGATCCCTTATCATTTAGCTACAATATAGCAGGTCAGCAACTGGGAGAACGCATTAGGAGTGATTTAAAATGGAATGATCATATGAAGTTGATCGTCGGTAAAGCAGATGCCAGACTGAGATTCATTGGAAGAATCCTAAGGAAATGCAATCCGACAACAAAGGAAGTAGGTTGCAGTACCCTTGTTCGCCCACTGCTTCAATACTGCTCAGCAGTGTGGGATCCGCACCAGATAGGGTTGATAGAAGAGATAGAGAAGATCCAACGGAGAGCCGCGCGCTTCGTTACAGGACGATTTAGTAATCGCGAAAGCGTTACAGAGATGACAGATAAACTCGAAGACTCTGCAGGAGAGACGTTCCGTAGCTCTGTATGGGCTTCTGTTGAAGTTTCTAGAACATACCTTCACCGAGGAGTCAAGCAGTATATTGCTCCCTCCTACGTATGTCTCGCGAAGAGACATGAGGATAAAATCAGAGAGATTAGAGGCCACACAGAGGCATACCGACAATCCTTCTTTCCACGAACAATACGAGACTGGAATAGAAGGGACAACTGATAGAGATACTCAAGGTACCCTCCGCCACACACCGTCAGGTGGCTTGCGGAGTACGGATGTAGATGTAACGAGCGTTCGATCGTCTGTTATGTTACAGCGTGTGTTAAGGAGGTGACACGAAAGAAAAGGGCTCCAATTTATGCAAACGTCTGCCACGCCTAAGGAACGAACGCAAAAATGAACCGCGTGGTTTACAGGGATCGCCACGAAGGAAAACTAGTAATTTTGGGAGGAAACCCGTCGTCATAGACAATTTCATAAAATCGATCCTTCCACAAACGATGGAGGACTTTTACATCAATCTAAAAATAGTGCCGACATTACGGAAACTACAAATTGCCGTGAAACAAAAAAATCCAATTTTACTCGTAACAGGCTAGCCAAAAGGAATATTTAACTTTTTTTAAAATTCCATACTCTTTATTCTTAAAACAAAATGTAAGAAAGATTCTCTAATCTGTTTTTACACAAAACAAATAATCGTTGATGCTACCAAAACACATGTATCCTTTTTGACAGCTGACAATAGAGCAAATAGCCAATGCGTATAACATTGTCCACATACTTTTCACGTACGTTTACGAAGGCAGTGACAAAAAATGTAGTGCAAATCGGACTAGTACAACACAAGAAATTGTAAATTTCTTGTTACTTTTTAAACACTCATTGTGTTGCAAGACCTGTTAAGTTTCAACGCAATCCTTCAAAGAAAACTTCTATCCTTTACTAGAAACACAAAGTGACAATAATTCTTAAATTCTACAGATTCATTGCGCTTTATGGGGTAGAAGTAGAGGAACGTACATTCACATGAACAGGCATTCGGTTCCATGTTTGTAGTAAAATCCCGACTTACGTTCATATGTTAATATTATTTACTCTATAGCGTTATGTTTCGGAAGAAGCTATCGTCTTTTGTATTCTTTACGGTACTAAAACACTCGTCTAAAAATTAACGCTGCCGGGCCGTGTATGCAGACGGCGTCGCCGCCGACTTAAAGCGCGCGCCGCGGCAGGGCGGTACTGCGTCGTGAGACAGCCTATGGAGGCGCCCCGTGACGTGGCTGGGTAGCCAGAGTGGGGACAGACTGTAAACGGGTACAGTGAGGATCCATAAGAAACGCATTGTCGTTGATACAATCTGTAATATTTCAGTGTCAGTTAATAACGTATCTACCATTAAAACTTTCAGTAGGTCAGATTCAATGTATGGCCATTCGACAGTCACAGTCGGTAGAGCGAAATGATGAGGTAGCTGGTAATGTGATTCTTGTTTGCGCCTCAGTGGATCCGAATATTTGTATTACTAGTCTTCGCTTTTTCTGTTAGGATCTGATACTTTCTTTTCAGTGCAATAAAAGTATATTCTCTAATATTCGATGTTACATATGTACGTTCCATCTGAGGATGGAGTTTGTTCGAATGGTTTAATCTACAAGACAGATTGCACTACATGCAGTAAGATACAACAAGAAAGTGTAAAATAAGTTTTTTTTATTTCACATGTTGTGAAGATTCTGCTGCTGAATAGGAACAAATATAAAGTAAGACTTTGAATCGCGCTATTTGTTACGGAGCTTCTCTTTCTGCCTTATAACATGTCCGTGGACACTATACGCAGAACAACGTGACTCTCACGTGGACAAGAGAGGAAAGGCGCGTTTTAATAGCGCTAGCTTAAGAATTTTACGCCCATGCATTTTGTAAAGTGGGTGATAGAGAGAAACGTGTGACGAGGGCCTCCCGACCGCTCGCCTGGTGCAGGTCTTTCGACTTGACGCCACTTCGGTGACATGCGCGTAGTTGGAGATGAAATGATGACGATTAGGACAACACGACACCCAGTCCCTGAGCAGAGAAAATCTCCAACCCAGCCAGGAATCGAACCCGTCTGTCACGCTGACCACTCAGCTACCGGGGCGGACAACCGGGTGATGTGTGACCCAGATGCTGCCGCTGCGGTCGCGTGTACCACGTTGACAGGCACATGCTGTATGCACAAGTCAGAGCGTTCGGCAGCACTTTCAACTTGGCACGCTCAAGACTGACGTTCACAACACCGTCCGTGTAGTGACGGCATTACACTTTCCTAAAACAGTGCACGGAGATCGGCGCAAATACTGTTGAGTGGTACTTAAGATAGGGAAATAAATTAGTGAAATCAAGGTGAAGTAGAAATTTAAAATTAATGAGAAACTTCGTTTAGCTTAGAAGAGTTACACTCTGGCAAACAATGGGCAGAGCAGAAGAGGCAATGACCGCGAAGTCAGCACATTCAGGAGAAGCTATCGTCCTCCCCCACGTAAGCAGAAGCTGTCGATTCAGCCGTCAGGGCATCGCCCGTCCGGCTCACGTGTTTCTCAATTGTCACACGTGATCAAAGGCCCTCGCCTACATTCCGAGAGCCAATGACCGACGTTAAGAAGATTCTTCGCGAAGCTTTTCGACGTGACAGAAGAGGCAACGACAGTGATGTTGTTCACCTCCAGTGAAGTGAATAAGTACGCGAGACGCAGTGGGCCCGACAGGAGTAGCTTTCAGTTCAGTTCCGGTACAGTCGGTGCTCAAGACCGTCATGCAGGAAGAAACTACATCGTACACAGGAGCACCGAGTCCGCCGCTGTAATGGAATAGCAAGCAGCAGCCTCGGCGCCAGAAGACAGAAGGTATTTGAGGCCAGATTTTTATGTACCCGAGTGACTCGTGAGGACGGGAAGGAGACAGCGCACATCAGCAGTCACATCCGAGTCGTCACCGTCCGATTCACGACTTCTTCCTCAATAATTAAACGGACCACCTCGCGATGCCCGTCTCCAGTCAACTGGGCGAAACGGCGACACGAGATACACACCGCCGTGCGTAATCAGACGCCGCCGCTCACGCAAGCAGAAGGCTTCGCAAACGACACAGTTGCCAGTATCCCAGCCAGAAAACCTTGTACAAAACTTTCAATAAAAGTTATCTTATGTAAAACTGCTGTTTCATTCTACCTCATACCTGAGCCAAGGATGAACCCACCCTGCAAAAATGTTGTTAAGAGAGAAAAAGTAATTTATTTAGTGTTTTTCACCCTGACATAATGCTTTAGAATCAAATGCCCTTTGCAGTAGTGCTCATCCTGACAGATGACCATCGCAAACAGAGAAAACCCAGTTACAGTACGGAGTAGAGAGGAGCGGAGAGTATTCGTTCTGAAGGGGTGCCGTCGAGAAAAGATACGATGTGTCAGGGGACGAAAAGCAGTTCGCTATAAAATTAACGAAGAATGCCAACAAGTTAGGAATTACTACAATAATAGTGATTGCGATATTTCTCTCGGCAGTTTAAACCGAGTAGGTGAGCGAGTAAGGTAACCAGGAAAATAACAATAGCTACAGTTGTATGCTATAGCATACAATGTAAAGAATTTCAGGCAAATAGTTTCAGATCAAGTAATGCTACAGTTAACGGTAACAGTCGAAGACACTAGCAGGAAGATAATTACGGAGTTACAGTTACAAGAACAATAGGTAAAGGCACAGAAACAGAGATAGTTGGAGAGTAGATGCAATTTCAAGATAGCATTCAGAGAAGGAGAGATGTTGCAAAAGATTAGTATTAAATTAAGGTGAGAGGTGCTAGGTTTTCGCTTTGGCTCGCATAGTTTCTCTTAATGCTGTTCAGTTCTGACACGTTTCTAAATGCATTCTTTTCAGGGGGGGGGGGGGGGCGGCGGTCTTAATTATGCTGCCGCCCAGAGTACATACATTCTGAAGGCCGAAATGGGGTGTGGCGCTGTTTTAAATCCTTAGATGGTCCTTTGTACACTCCTGGAAATGGAAAAAAAACACATTGACACCGGTGTGTCAGACCCACCATACTTGCTCCGGACACAGCGAGAGGGCTGCACAAGCAATGATGACACGCACGGCACAGTGGACACACCAGGAACCGCGGTGTTGGCCATCGAATGGCGCTAGCTGCGCAGCATTTGTGCACCGCCGCCTTCAGTGTCAGTCAGTTTGCCGTGGGATACGGAGCTCCATCGCAGTCTTTAACACTGGTAGCATGCCGCGATAGCGTGGACGTGAACCGTATGTGCAGTTGACGGACTTTGAGCGAGGGCGTGTAGTGGGCATGTGGGAGGCTGGGTGGACGTACCGCCAAATTGCTCAACACGTGGGGCGTGAGTTCTCCACAGTACATCGATGTTGTCGCCAGTGGTCGGCGGAAGGAGCACGTGCCCGTCGACCTGGGACCGGACCGCAGCGACGCACGGATGCACTCCAAGACCGTAGGATCCTACGTAGTGCCGTAGGGGACCGCACCGCCACTTCCCAGCAAATTAGGGACACTGTTGCTCCTGGGGTATCGGCGAGGACCATTCGCAACCGTCTCCATGAAGCTGGGCTACGGTCCCGCACACCGTTAGGCCGTCTTCCGCTCACGCCCCAACATCGTGCAGCCCGCCTCCAGTGGTGTCGCGACAGGCGTGAATGGAGGGACGAATGGAGACGTGTCGTCTTCAGCGATGAGAGTCGCTTCTGCCTTGGTGCCAATGATGGTCGTATGCGTGTTTGGCGCCGTGCAGGTGAGCGCCATAATCAGGTCTGCATACGACCGAGGCACACAGGGCCAACACCCAGCATCATGGTGTGGGGAGCGATCTCCTACACTCGCCGTACACCTCTGGTGATCGTCGAGGGGACACTGACTAGTGCATGGTACATCCAAACCGTCATCGAACCCATCGTTCTACCATTCCTAGACCGGCAAGGGAACTTGCTGTTCCAACAGGACAATGCACGTCCGCATGTATCCCGTGCCACCCAACGTGCTCTAGAAGGTGTAAATCAAGTACCCTGGCCAGCAAGATCTCTGGATCTGTCCCCCATTGAGCATGTTTGGGACTGGATGAAGCGTCGTCTCACGCAGTCTGCACGTCCAGCTGGTCCAACTGAGGCGCCAGGTGGAAATGGCATGGCAAGCCGTTCCACAGGACTACATCCAGCATCTCTACGATCGTCTCCATGGGAGAATAGCAGCCTGCATTGCTGCGAAAGGTGGATATACACTGTACTAGTGCCGACATTGTGCATGCTCTGGTGCCTGTGGTTCTGTCAGTGTGATCATGTGATGTATCTGAGCCCAGGAATGTGTCAATAAAGTTTCCCCTTCCTGGGACAATGAATTCACGGTGTTCTTATTTCAATTTATAGGAGTGTAAAATCTTGTCTTATAGTAAGCCCTGCCCTTGCTAACTATTTTTTCTCGTGGCTGAAGATCTGCGTCCTTTTTCGGTGTGAGACAAATTTGACAATTATTGGATGAGATTTCGAAGCACCTTATAATCCACGTACCACCCAGTGTCTACCTTACCTATGTCAATGCCTAATATTTCTCGTGCAACCTGTATAAGGAGGTCATCTGTGTCTTCCGGCTCATCTTCGCCGCCGGCTATTTTGCCTTTTCATGTAGACTGAAGCGAGGAGAAAGGAAACGGAAGGAACTATTAAGGTAAGCTGCACTGAGACCTTGCGCGGAATCAGCGGCAATGAGAAAAAATGTATGCAACCCTGGAACTCGAACCCGGGGTCCGCTGCTACCTGATTCATTGCTCGTAGAGGCGAATCAGTTATATGAAAGCGTGCTGTCCGTTTATTCAAACATGTCACAAAGAACAGACATCGCATATTCCTAATATTTCGCCTTTACTGCCCTCTCTGAAATTCGTCACACACAAATTATTCTCGGGACCGAGAGCTGTCTGAAACTCCAAGTATAAAGCTCTGAAATGTTTAGCGATTCGTGGAACGTGTAACGAAAAGACATGTTAAACGCCACTGATGGGGAAGCGTTTACCGAGGGTGACAAAAATGTTGTTTCTACTCAAGTCGGATTTCAGTGTGGCTGTGAAGTTATCTGGTAACGCACAACAGGTTTAGGTGAAAAGAAGGTAATTGTTGGATGTTATTAACGGCCTCCCGATTCCGTCGAGACAGAGTTATTCAAAGAAAGTCTACGCCCAGTAGTGCGGAAGTACCCAAATCGTGCAGTATTAGTTCCGAGCATAGACAAGGACACCGATGGATTCATTACAAGGTTTCCACATAAGTAGCCTTGCAGAGTACTGTTGAACATGTTTTTTCGAAAACTGTCTTGAGCACCTAGTTCGAGAGAGCACATACAATGGAAATACACACATAAAAAAAAATTGCGTGACCCCGGTTACCAGAACTCGGGAAGATAAACTTTGGCTGTGGATATCGTATCAGATACACAGTCCCTTTGACTTTTTAAAGATGTCACTAAGCCCGACCACAGATGTGAGCAACCGTGTATGAGCAGCGCCTATTAGACAGACGGGGTCCGACAGCCGATCCGTTCCAGTCATTCCACCACGAAGGAGGTACACGGCTCGTGTTGTCTGTAGTTCAACCGTGCCTACACCGTCAATACAGCGGTCCGCATTGTTCGTTTGTGCCAGGAAGGGCTCTCAACAAGTGAAGTGTCAAGGCGAGTCGGAGTAAACGAAAGCGATGTCGATGACATGTCTCGCTCAGGATGCCCGGGGGCGACTACGGCAATCGATGACCGCTGCCTGCGGATTATGGCTCGGAGGTACCCCGACAGCAAAGCCAACATGTTGAATAATGCCTTTCGTGCAGCCACAGGACGTCGTGTTAAGACTCAAACAGTGCACAGTAACCTGCACGATGCACGTCTTCACTCCCGACGTCCGTGGCGAGATCCATCTTCGCAAGTACGACACAGTGCAGCGCGGTACCGATGGGCCCAACAACATGCCGGATGGACCTCTCAGCATTGGCATCACGTTCTCTGCACCGATGAGTCTCATATATACCTTCAACCAGACAATCGTCGGAGACGTGCTTGGAGGCAACCCGGTCAGGCTGAAAGCTTTAAATACACTGTCGAGCGAGTGCAGCAACATAGAGGTTCCCTGCTGTTTTGGGGTGCCATTATGTGGGACGGATGTACTCTCTCGTGGTCATGGAAGGCGCCGCAACGGCTGTACAATACGTGAATGCCATCCTCCGACCGCTTTTTTAATTTCGTTTTTAGTGCAACGAGATCGGCAGTATACAGTATATTGCCAAGGCATTCGTCTTCATGGACGACAATTCGCGGCTCCATCGTGCACATCTTGTGGCTGACTTCCTTCAGGATAACGACATCGCCCGACTAGTGTGGCCAGCATATTCTCCAGACATGTGCCGGCCGGAGTGGCAGAGCGGTTCTAGGCGCTACAGTCTGGAGCAGGGCGACAGCTACGGTCTCAGGTTCGAATGCTGCCATGGGCATGGATGTGTGTGATGTCCTTAGGCTAGTTAGGTTTAATTAGTTCTAAGTTCTAGGCGACTCATGACCTCGTAAGTCAATGTTCATAGTGCTCAGAGCCATTTGAACCATTTTTCTCCAGACATGTACCCTATCGAACATACCTGGGACAGAATGAAGAGGGCTGTTTATGGCCGACGTGACCCTCCAACCACACTGAGTGATCTACGCCGAATCAGCTTTAGGAATGGGACAATCTGCCTTGATGAACTTGTGGATAGTATTCCACGACGAATACAGGCGTGCATTAATTCAAGAGGACGTGGTAGTGGGTATTACAGGTTCCGGTGTGTACACCAATCTGGGCAACCGACTCTGAAGGTCTCGCTATACGGTGGTACAACATGCCATGTGCCATTTTTATGAGCAATAAAAAGGGCGGAAACGATGTTTATATCGATCTCTGTACAAAAAATTGGAATAGTTTCCAGAACCAATGGAAGTGATGCTAAAATTTTTTTGATGTAAGTATTTTAGAGCATGTAGCTACAAAGATGCCTGGACTCACCGAGGGTGTCACTACAGAGACAGGCGTTAGTGATAATGACGTCGCCGTAGCGACGATGGTTACTTAAGTTATTAAATCAATCAAGAAAGCTAGGAGAGTAGTTGAGCAGAAAAGCGGTTGTTAGAATCTCAAACAGTGAATGGACATTATTTAGTTCCAGTATGATGGGTGTAGAGTAATTATAAGCCAAGTTTAAACATATTCTAAATCGTGCTGTGGAAAACTATGTGCCTAGTAAGCGAATGAAGGATGGAGAAGATACATTGCGGAAAATGATGATGAAGCAGAGACTGTTGCACTCTCAGTTCAACAGAGAGCACGCTAACAACAATTCAAGGTTAGTAGAGATTCGTGCTTCTGTGGAAAGATCGATGCTCGAGCATAAAGCTGCCACCGTCATACCTCAACAAATTATCTTGAAGAGATCGCGAGACTATTCTGGTCCTGCGTAAAACCGCTGAGTGGGGAGCGAAGCTTCAGCCTGGTGTGCTAGTAGAAAACAACGAAAGGAATGCTCAAGTTTTAAATTTCATGTTTTAGGAATATTTCACGCAGCAGAATCGTAGATACACGCAGTCGTTAAACTCTCGTGTCGACAGCACGGTAATGGACATTCCTAGCCTAGAGAAGCAGCTGGAACATTTGGTAGCAAATAAGTCGCCAGGTCCTTTCCGAATACCGATTCGGTTTCACAAACAGTACTCTACGGCATTGGCCCCTTACTTAGATTACATTTATCGTGAATCTCTCGCATAACGCAAAGTCCCAAATGACTGGATAAAAGTGACTCCTATGTACACTACTGGCCATTAAGATTGCTAAACTACGAAGATGACCTGCTACATGCGCGAAATATAACCGACAGGAAGAAGATGCTGTGATAAGCAAATAATTAGCTTTCCAGAGCATTCACACAACACTGGCGCCGCTGGCGACAACTACAACGTGCTGGCATGAGGAAAGTTTTCAACCGATTTCTCATACACAAACAGCAGTTGACCGGCGTTGTCTGGTGAAACGTTGTTGTCATGCCTCGTGTAAGGAGGAGAAATGCGTGCCATCACGTTTCCGACTTTGATAAATGTCGGATTCTAGCCTATCGCGATTGCGGTTTATCGGAGCGCGACATTGCTGCTCGCATTGGTCGAGATCCAATGACTGTTAGCAGAATATGGAATGCCGTGCAGGATGCCAACGACCTCGTATCACTAGCAGTCTAGGTGACAGGCATCTTATCCGCATGGCTGTAACGGACCGTGCAGCCACGTCTCGATCCCTGAGTCAACAGGTGGGGACGTTTCCAAAACAACAACCATCTGCACGAACAGTTTGACGACGTTTGCAGCAGCATGGACTATGAGCTCTGTTACTCTTGACGCTGCATCACAGACAAGAGCGCCTGCGATGGTGTACTCAACGACGAACCTGGGTGCACGAATGGCAAAACGCTATTTTTTCGGATGAATGCAGGTTCTGTTTACAACATCACGAAAGTGTGTATTCGTCATCGCCATACTGCTGTATCACCCCGCGTGACGGTATGGGGAGCCATTGGTTACACGTCTCGGTCACCTCTTGTCCGCATTGGCGGCACTTTGAACAGTGGACGTTACATTGCAGATGTGCTACGACCCGTGGCTCTACCCTTCATTTCAGCAGGATAATGCAAGACCACATGTTACTGGCCTTTCTGGATACAGAAAATTTTCGACTGATGCCCTGGCCAGCACATTCTCCAGATCTCTCACCAACTGAAAAGGCCTGGTCAATGGTAGCCGAGCAACGGGCTCGTCACAATACTCCAGTCACTACTTTTGATGAGCTGTGGTATCGTGTTGAAGCTGCATGGGCAGCTGTACCTGTACACGCCATCCAAGCTCTGTTTGACTCAATGCCCAGGCGTATCAAGGCCGTTATTACGGTCAGGGGTGGTTGTTCTGGGTACTGATTTCTCTGGATCTATGGACCCAAATTGCGTGAGAATGTAACGACATGTCAGTTCTAGTATAATATATTTGTCCAATGAATACCCGTTTATCATCTGTAGCTATTTTAATGGCCAGTAGTGTATAAGAACAGTAATAGGACGGACCTGCAAAATTACAGTCCAATATCGTTAACATCCATTTGCTGCAGAATTCTTGAACATACAGCGACGGAAAAAATCGCAACACCACAAGCAGTTGTGAGAGATAAACGAAAGTTGGTAGGCGTGTTTCTACAATTGAAAAATAGTGTCGATTTAAATTTCGCGCCAGTCGCATAAGAATGGTGTTAGTAGGGGCACTGTGAGGGTGCAGATCAGGTCTGCTGTAAATACACGCCGTGGCGGTTGTGAGCGTTAGTTACCTTCTAGATTGGACGTGGTGGTTTGATCTTAGCCAAGAATGCCTTTGAGGAGACAGAGACGCCATTACGATCATCTTAATGAGTTTGAACGAGGTCGTGTAATAGGGCCACGAGAAGCTGGATGTTCCTCCAGCGATTTCGCAGGAGACTTGGCAGAAATGTAGCACTGTATACTGGCAGCGGTGACCGCGAGAATGTACGGTCGCAAAAAGCTCGAGCTCCAACCGGTCACGTGGCGCTACCAAGAGGGAAGGCAGTCGTGTCTGGCGTACGTCTCTGGCACATCACATTTCTTCTGCAGTAGCAATTCGAACAGCAGTCGACGACATAACGAAATAAAAATCGATTACTTCAGGGACAGCCCCGAGCCAAGGCGCCCAGTAGCATGCATTTCACTGACCCCCAAACCACCGGCATTTGCGACACAAAACTGACATCGCAAACCATTACAACACAATGCGTGCCCGTTTCAATGCTTGCATTCAACATTCTGATCGTTACATCTGTTATTAACTTACCAGCATGTCACTTTTGCAACGGCTTATTTCGCGCTTACGTTGCCCTGTGATGCTGCAATGTTAATTACTTAAATATCCTACATAGACAGACGTATTCCCGAAATTTCATTACTCTACATGACTTTTTGTTCGTTTGTTGCTATGATTTTTTTTTTTTATCGCCAGTTCATTTGTCCAGTCGCGGAAGCCGTCAGGCTCTGATGCCACCCTGCAACACACCTCTGCCAGGCAGGCTGCATAGAGCATAACCCCTGTAAATCAGTAACTGCACAGTCCAGCGAGCTAAGAAAGTTGCAGCTCGGTCCGCAGAGGTCCTTCGTGTACACGAGACACTAGAACAGGTGGCGCACGCATCTGCGACAGGGTCACTGCTGCTATGGACCTTCTGCTGCATCCACCGTGTCACGTGCGGCCACTCGAATGTGAGTGTGAGTGTGCCTCCCGGGCAGTCCCGTCGTAGCCGACAATTGGTGCCCACCGCTACGAACCCAGTATCGCCTCCGACTGCACGCCGCCTTCGCTTCCTGTCCACAGTGTTAACTATACAGACGGCGCTTCTATGAAATCGGCAAAAAATCTCATACACCATTTAAAGAGTATTATGTCTTTGAAGAAAACTACACTGTCAAAAATTCCCTTTAACTAACAGCTAAAATTAAAAACTTTTCCATTCCTGATGATGGTAATTCCGTATCCTTTAACGTAATTAATTTACTTGCTAACATTCACATTTATGAGACTATTAAAATTACTGATGAGAATCTTCTCCAACACAAAAACCTAATGTACAAGAAATTAAAGATGTCATTAGGTTATTACTTCTGATACTCTCCTACAACTATTTCCAGTTTAACGCTGAAATATATTTTACGACCGTAAGCCTATGCCGTGCCCATTTGTATAACAAGTACGCTTGCCAACAATATTGTTAAACATCACAAAAGGCAGTACTTTAAGAAATTGGTGTCACCTGAGCAATTTTTCAGTCTTTAGGTACGGATCTTTCTGTGAGTGGTTGTATATAATTACTAAACATGGAGCTATTGTATCAGCACACTCAGAGGAACTTGACTGGTATACAATCTGGAACGGAAACCTTGCCTTTAATAAGTGATTTAAGGTGCTTTGCTACACCGAGGATATATGCTTCTCATTTTGGCACTTTCTGTTGACTGGGCTTCGGGAATGCTTACTTCGTATTCTTTGCTGAAGGAGTTTCGGAAAACCACGTTTCTTAACTCTACTTTAGTGACACTGTCATCAGTGACTCCACCGTTACTTTCGCGCAGTGAAGGTACTGATTGCGTCTTGACACTGGTGTACTCTATGCATGAACAGAATCTCTGGGTTTTTCGCCAGATTTCGAAACAGAGTTTTGTTGCGGAAATTATCAAGAGCATCTCGCACTGTAGTAACCGCTATATTTAGAACTTCTGCAAAACATTGCCAGTCTTGCGGATTTTGGATTCTTTTAGATTTGGCATGCTTTTTCGTTACTTCTGCAACAGCGATTTCACCCGTTTTGTCCGTGGGGGATCAGTACCATCACTTATTAATTGATGTGGTATATATATCTCTCAATTGCAATCGATACTATTTCTCTGAAATCATTCCACATCTTTTCTACGCTTACATGATCAGATCGGAAGGAGTGGAGGCTGTTTCCTTAAAAATCGTTAAGAGCATTGTCAGCTTTTTTTAAACAGATGTACTTTAAGTTTCTTTTTGATGGTTGTAGGTGTTACAGTATTCAGTGTACAGGCAACTGACTTGTGGTCGCTAATCCCTGTATTCGTCATGATACTACCTATTCATCCAGGAATATTTGCTGCTATGAGGTCAAGTACGCTTTCGTAACCATTTATGCTTCGAGTGGGCTCACGAACTAATAGTTCAAAATACTTTTTTTAGAAAGCATTCAGTACTATTTCAGGTGACGTTTTAAGCCTGCCGCCGGCTTTAAACGTGTAAATTTTCCAGCATATCGAGGATACATTGAAATCACCACCGACTATAATTGTGTGAGTGGGGTACCATTTGAAATGAGACTCACGTTTTCTTTGAACTGTTCAGCAACTATATCCTCTCAGTCGGGGTCGGTAAAACGATCCAGTTTAGTCCGATTGACAAGTACAGCCTCTACCCAACTATTTCGCAGGAACTATCTACTTCAGTTTCACTACAAGGTAAACTACTTCTGACAGCAATAAATACTCCAGCACCAACTATGTTTAATCTATCCCTTCTGAACGTTGTTAGGTCGTTTGAAAAAATTTCGGCTTAACATATTTCCGGCTTTAGCCAGGTTTCCGTACCTATAACTGTTTGAGCTTTAGTGCTTTCTATTAGGGCCTGGAGCTCAGGTTCTTTCCCAACACAGCTACGATAATTTACAACACCAATCGTTTCTACAACCACCTTACTGTGTGTTACCTGCCCCCTTTTAGACAGACGCCATTTCTATGTTTTCCTGAGACCCTCTAACCTAAAAATGCACCCCAGCCGCCCCCACTACCCGTGTAGTGGACTCCTGACCTATTAAGCGGAATCCAGAAACCCACTACCCTATGGCACAAGTCAAGGACTCTGAGGCCTACACAGTAAGATAACCACCCGAGCCTATGGTTCATACCTTTCATTTGGCTCTGCACCGAAGGACCACAGTCAGTTCTGTCGATGATGGTGCAGATTGTGAGCTCCGCCTTAAACTCGCTTAACCATATCCGCTAAACAAAACCAATCCAAAGCGACACACGCCATTGGCACCGACTGGGGCCACCACATGCTGTTGGCTGCGCCCTGTACTCTTCATGGCATCCGGAACACTCTTTATAAATCAGGAATGACTCCCCCACCTTGTGCACACTGCCGTCCTTCCCCTCCTTGGCAGCCATGTTATTAAGGGGGCCCAATTACTCGCCTATTATTGGAGTTCCGAACTACCAGCAAACTCACCTTCTGTGAACGCCCAGAAATTGCGTTCCAAGAAGCTTCCTCTGGAGGCCCTACGATCGGCCCCTCGCAAAGTCGTTCGCTGCCTGTCAGGCTTTGGAATGATCTCTCAGTCGACCACAGGTGAGGGATCAACCTCAGCGCTGTAGACCAACATAAATTTAGGCTAATGGCACCAGTGCTGCTCAGAAATCTGCAGTCTGAGAAGACAATTCACAAATGCAAGGGGAAAAGACACAACAATGCTGTAAGTGAATATCAGAGACTTATCTATTATAAAGAACGTTCCTAGATGTAGAAAGCGACCGAAATTGGTAATTCTACTTACGATGTTTTAAAAGAATTAACTGATATCGTAAAATAAACCAAGTCTGCTTTTCTTCATGGTTACGTGGCGTTACGTATATATCTGTTTTGTATTTTTATTCGTCCATGCCTTTCGTTTAAGCACTCACTCAAGCTAAACAGGTCTCTGCTGCCAAGTCATTATCACTTGTCATCGATGAAGGGTGAAAAACAAAGGAAAGGGTATTCACTTTCTTTTTCCTGATGGCGGATTTAAGGAGTGGGGATGCATAGCAAAAGCGCATTCTTACGCAACTTTGGTAAAAATAAACGTACGTTTATACCGTAACAGCGTTGCGTACGTGGATTACGACTCTAGAATCATATTGATATACTAAGAAGGACAACCAAATCAGCATCCGCTGAAAAGTGGATAGTAGCACGAGGAGATTTATTTTTACTTTCCAGACATTAATGCAGACTCTAGAAAATTCGAAGCCCAAGGGCCAGTTACAATCGAGTCTGCACAATTCGAAGGATGTAAGAAAAAGTTAGAACAATTAATTCTATTTAACTCTCCTTTATTCCAGATGGAATCAGGAAAAATCTAAATAAAATTTCGACTTTTTTTCTATTGTATTCCCAGTTTTCTTACATGTTATGTCCTTTTGTATTTGAAACGGAAGGCACGCACAAATCTTCAAAAATACATAAATTCAGCTTCATTCATTTTTTCAATACTGAACAAACTGTTACGAATGGATGCATTTTGTGAACTAAATTTCTTATAAACCACCTTATGTCTTTGGATTTAGCGTGTCACTTCTTATTTGTATCTGTGACTTCGGTTCCCAGACTAACCGTTAATGATTTAGCGTTCCGTTAAGCTATAACCTCCGACAAATACCCTTGCTACCCTGCACTGAGTAAGCCAATTCCATAAGCTTTCAGCAAGAGGCGGGAACTCGCCTCGCCGGTCTGCTTGCTCCCGCCTTTTAACAATTATCAGCAACATTATCTTTCTGCTCGATGATCGTTTGCAGCATGGATAGTGGAATCCCGAAACAATTCGTCACCTACTACTTCTCGAAGCATTCCACAGCGTCGAAACTCGTTTCTGCTTTACGAAAGTCGAAAACTTCCTGGAAGGTATTCTGACGTGAAAACGTCTAGTTTCTCCTTGGTCGGAGTTTCTTATATGACAAAATGGCGTCAGATTTGAATCACTATTAATTACGAGACCAACAGTGCGCAAACAAAGGTTAAGTCCACGTGGTTGTCGCTTATTGCCTGTGTTGGCATATGCGGGTCATTGTTAGGAATCATCTTTGTGTAAAGTTGTAAACTGGTGTAGCTGTAAGCTAGGATTCTCATTCGTGAGTCATTGCGATGAACAGCTTAGGGAGCGCCGCTAGGAGTAACAGAAAATAAAAATATTCGCCGGAATATAAACGAAAATCTATATTGAGTTTAAACCTACGACACAAAGGGAGAGTTCGTCTCAGGACTTGTAAATATGCTCTAAATTACAGAAAACGCGAGAAAAGCCTAAAAAGGGCAGCGCTGAGAGAAGGCGACAGCTCCCTCAGAGTCGGAAAAAAAGGAAGAAATTGCGCAACGCGATAACGTACTCAAAGGCTATATCGTACCCCAGCCACTGAAAAGTCCAAAATTGTGAGTGTGACCACTGTAATAAAGATATTGATAACTTAATTTCATATTAATATGAAACACATGTTACGATTTTATCCCGACATTTTCACGAAAAATCTACGGCGCAGACCTGAACTGCACACACAGAAATTTATTTGCAACGGATTAATAATATGCTGTGGTATTTCGTGCACTGTTAAAACAACTGATGAAACAGACAGAATTATCTGGTGTAAGCTAGGCGTTGACTTTTAATTATAGAATGTCTGCGGGTCGTTTTGATATGACAGTCGCCTCGATTAGTGAAGAAGTTGCTTCGGTTTTCTCGAGGCATTTGGGAACAGGTTGAAACAAACGATTAACAACCGTCGACTGCATACAGTCGCAAAGGCTGATTTCAAATGTCTTTGGTAACTGTAAAGCTACTTCACCTGGGTAGGGGGGACAGCTACTAGTCGGAGGTAAACACTTCCCCCTCACAGCGTTCTAATGTTGCCGGCTACACTATGCCACTCAGCGTCCGATGTAAACACAGCCGACAACAGGAAGTGTGACAGGACTACCAGACAACAGGAAGTGCTCTAAGACCACTAGCTGGACTATGGAGCAGGAAACGGCCGGGGTCCCCGGTGGTCTAGTGGTAAGGGGGTCTGGAACGTTCCAGCGCCTCGGCTGGGGCTATTCGCCCCAGCCGGGCCGGGGTTCAATCCCCGGCCGGCGCTGGAATTTTCGGACTTCCGAACACTAGCCTCCACCTCTGCCCTGGCATGTGGCGCATGCCGGGCACCCCCGTGGGGTCCGTGCTTCGGATCCCACGTGGAGATCACTCCCACAATATAAAATATACCTCATTATGCTGCTGCAATCACTTATTTTAAATTTTAATACGCACACTTTCTTCACCAGACCGCATCTGCATATATTTTCCAGGTACTTTCTACATATTATATCTCACTGTCAAAAGAAACAGCATAGTATCATGAACATTTGTAGGATTACAACAATGAAATAATATCCTTACTAAAAAAAAAACTAATACGTTTTATTTTCGTTTTTGTTCTAAATGCTGCTAAGATAACTACAAGAAATTGGAAGCTGTTTTGGTATTTAATAATCAGTAATTAGAAAAATAAATTTGGCTATAATACTGATACATATATTAGATATTTACTTAGTACATTCTCAGTGCAGGAACAGGATAAATTCTTTCAATGTCAAAAGAAATGCAAAATATTATATCAATTTTTTTTAATTATTCAAGAGTCAAAATGAGATTATGATATGACACAGGTCACTAATGAGGTACTCTCTTTCTTTGTATGAAAGAGGATAATTATCCTGGTTTTATGTGAGCTGAATGTTAAATTAAACAGATAACATTTAACATTTAAAAAACGAATTTCTTGACGATTTTTCTGACAGGTCTACATGTTTCATATTATATTTCTGACGGTAGTTAGCTGACATCCTCTCAGGCTCAGCTTTATATGAAAGTATCTTGCAGGTCAGAAAATAAATTTTATTACTACCTCTACAGATTCAGTTGGTCTATTGTTGTTGTACTATTGTTGCATTGCGAGAGAAAGACTGCTACTATAGCTGTTTTCTTTTTCTATTAAATTCCGTGCCATATCTCCATTCTAACTGCTAAAAGGCGTGGATAAAACTTTTAGCAATACTATTTCCTTTTCACCACATCGCTGCTAGGTGTCGCTACTGGTCCCTCACACAGTCAGTTGTCTGTAGCGCAGGGCTTGGCTACCAGTGGGCTCTAGCGGACCTGGCGACGACTCACTCTGCCGGGATTTGCTGCTTGATTCCTGAACGAGTACGCCGGCTGAAATACCCGCTAAATCCTCACACTAAACGAGAAGCGTAATAGCACCAATACCAAATAAGGCAACTCGTGGTCAGTGCGAATATTTTCAAACCACCACTATGATAACTCCTAGCTGAAAATACTGATACAAACTATTTGCAGAGGAATGGAGCACCTTACAGAAGCTGATTTAGAGGAAAATCAATTTGGAGGGAACAGCACCTATATTTATAACATCTTTCGATACAGAAAAAACTTTTGACGATGTTGACCAGAATATACAGTTTGAATTTAAGATGCAACCAAGAATAAAATATAGCGAGCGAAGCATTACTTAGAACTCCACCAGAAACGAGACAGCAGCTGTACGAGTTGAAGGACATGAAAGAAAGGAAATACGTGACAAGTGAGTGAGACAGGATTCTAGTCCATTCCCTGATGTTATTCATTCTTTATACAGGGTGTTTCACAAATCATGCTTAATACTACTCAGGGCTGTTCAGGGGACGTAACTGATGAAGTTTTACATAGGAATCTACTTCTGAAAACGTCATCCAGCGACGCTACAGAGCGTCAAAGTTATAGATACCGGTGCCTACAAAAATAGAGGGATCCCACGAAGATGTTACAACCTTTCTAAGATGATGCAGATGGAAAAATGCATAAATTTGAGATTATGTCCTTGTACCGGAAAATTATAACAGAGAACCTTTCTGTTACCTCAGTATGTACCGTTATCGTTGTTGCTAAGATGTAGGACAGGAAACTTTCAGGTGTGGTAGTACGGAACGAGAGAAGAAAACAATGTGCAGTACACATAGGCTGTTAAATGCATACATCAGGAACCATGAGCACTTGTTCATCTTCGCTAGCGTTCTTTGTAGGAACTATATCGCTTCTGTCCGATATTTTGAGAATGATACAATTATTTTTTCCTAAAACCTAGCAGCTGAATAGTGCTTGAAACGATATAAATGGTACTTATGATTTATGGTATGGAGACAGAAACGGTAGTTCACTTTAATGATAACAATATACAGCAAAATTCAGTAATGTTTCTGCAAAATGCCATAACACCCAAATCCTGAAATATAATCGGATATTTCGAATGTGGTACGACACCAGCTGTACGGTTTACTGGACAGATACAGAGTTTTCCGAAATTCTAGCACTTTTAGAGAGAACTAAGCGACCACATTTTTAATTTGAACCCCCGTACTGAAACGTATACTTTCCGTGCTACAGCCGTTTGAATACATGTTTGCTAGGTGGGTATGCAACAGGGTAGCCATCGTGGGATGGCGGAAGGGGTGGGGGAAGATGCTTACTTCGGATGTCATTCACCGTCAGCCCTGCCACTCTGACAAGGTTCGTGCGTCACTCAAGTGTCTCTCAGTATTAGAGAAATATTGCGGAGTGCACTTTTGCCGAATACACCGATATGATCCTACTGTATGGCGAAGTTCGTCGCCTTTATCAAGCTCGTTCTCAGCAGCGTCCAACTTCACGGCATACGCTTTTCGCCACAACTGCGCAACGACTTTGAGATAATGGTGCGTTCACCGTCAGCAGGGGTGACTGCAGTGCTACAAAGAGACGCAGCGCACCTAAGTTTCAAAAGGCCGTATTGTAAAGAAGAGTGTTTCTGAAAACTTATCAAGTTTCCTTTCAGTGAGTGGAATTGTGGAACTATCGATGTACTGGGTTACAGCTAATGACTTACTTGTACAAGTGGTCGCGTTACTAACATGTTTTCCGACGGCTGTAGCGAGGAAACGGTGAGTTACAGGAGATGGGTTCCAATTCAGAATACGAGTATTGTGTACTCATTCCCCATCTACACTTATCAAGTTTCCTTTCAGTGAGTGGAATTGTGGAACTATCGATGTACTGGGTCACAGCTAATGACTTACTTGTACAAGTGGTCGCGTTACTAACATGTTTTCCGACGGCTGTAGCGAGGAAACGGTGCGTTACAGGAGATGGGTTCCAATTCAGAATACGAGTATTGTGTACTCATTCCCCATCTACACTAGGAGTTTGTAATGGAAATTTCGGAACATCGTGCATGTTTCCGGTATATTGTACAGTTGTTGTTCCACCATAATAGAAATTTCGAATACATTTCATAATTTCTGAGAGCTCACAAGCCGCGACTACCGTGTCCGCAGTATAAAACCCAGGGGGCCTCTTGCGTACGGGGGCTCTGACGCCCACGAGAACAACTGTAGGTAGAGAGCGCAACACAGCTTCTTTGATGGACATTTCACTCTAATGCTGCCAGATGTCTCTATTTTTAGAGGTATCTTGAACAGCCTCGCACCAGCTTTAAGCTCAAAGCCGAATGTCCCAAATTCTGGCCACTGCTAACATTCTGAAATACACTATCCGATCAAAAGTATCCAGACATCTGGTAGTGGACTTCAATATGCGGTATGACCACCTTTTGCCATTACGAGGGGTTAACCTCTGCTGGGAACGCTTTCAGTGTAGACGATATTTTATGCATCACACATGTTGAGAGTTTCATCTGTGTGTACGTACGTGACAGTACACTGGCCAACAAGATCTCCACCTCTCTCCCCAATTTTGGAGCTATATGGGATTCTCCTTGCAACCAGGTCGAGATTTTGACGATGTAACAAATCAATTGAACTGAATATGGTACGACATCCGTCAGGAGGACATCCACCAACTTTATCAATGAAAATCAAGTCGAATAGCTGCTTCCTTAAGGGCCAGAGGTGGACCAACGCGTTATGACTTTCTCCTGAATGAGTCACCCAATTTAACAGCAATTGTTATCATTTGTTTGCCTTTACACGTACATCACATCTAACAATTTCCTTCACTCTGGGATAATTTATTGGTGGTACTGTTTAGAGTGTAAATATGCAGGGTGTATCAAAAAGGATCAACCGATTTTTTTAAAAAAAGTAACTATTATGTTATTCGACATATGTACGTGAATAGCGTACTGCTGGAAAGAGCAAACCCTACGGCTTTACATGGTTACCGCTTGGCAGCAGCACTGTCCGACCATTTCAGTCCTAGTAAAAATGGTGTCGCGGCGACAGGAAGCGTTTTGTGTTCTGCACTTTGCGCAGTGTGGGCAGTAATAAGTGTTCGACGTGACTTTCGTACAAGGTACGATGATGATCCTCCTACAGCACAGAGCATTAGATGATAGCATCAACGATTAAGAGAAAGAGAAGGTTTGCGGAAAGGCGAATCGCCGGGCCGTCCCCGAATGCCTGACACAGACGTCAAACGCATCCGCCACAGTTTCACGAGGGGTTCGCAGAAATCCGTTCGCCGTGCAGCTCGAGAGCTCAGCACGTCCCCGATGTCCGTCTGGCGTCTCTGCGTCGACGTTTATGCATCAAACAATATTAAATTCAGCTAATGCGAGCTGTTCGTGAGGGCGATAACATCGTGTGAAGTTCCATAATTTCACTCTTGTCAAGGTGGAGGATGGCCGTTTTCTCCCACAGTCAGTGTTTAGTGACGAGGCAACACTCCATTTACACAGAGAAGTGAACTGTCATAATGTGACAATATGAGGTACGGGACAACCACATGAAGGTGTACAACATAAAATAGACTCTCCTAAATTTAATGTATTTTGTACAGTTTAGAGGGAAAATGTGTATGATTCATATTTCTTTGCCGGAAACACTGTTACAGTAAGCATATATCTCGATATGCCTGAAAACTTTCTCTTCCCACATGAACGACTTCATTTTCCAATGCGATGGGGCACCGCGACAGTGGCATCTGGAAGTGTGGGAATTTCTAAATCAAACGATTGCTGAACGATGGATCGTTCACACTGGACTAAATCACTCACCCCTAGACTACTAGACTCCAAGGTCACCGCACCCGACTATATGTGATTATATATGTATGGTTTTGTAAGAGACTCTTTATGTACCTACATTACCAACAGCAATAAATGAACTGAGACATCGCATAACAGCACCTGTGGAAACTGTAACTCCAGACATGCTTGCTGCAGTGTTGGTACAATTTGAACACCGCATTGACATGTTCCGTGCATCTCAACGATGCATATTGAACACCAATGAAAAGGATGAAAATAACTTTTTTAGTTTTCGTACATCAAAGGACAAAATTCATTGTATTCATTGTATATGTTTCTTAGTTCCAGAAATATAGACGGCCCAGGTCGGATGATTGTTTTTGATACACCACGTATAGATAATGCACTTCAAAACCTCACAATAATTAGGCCACTACCAAGATGGGAGACAACAAGTAGTCACACATGCGTCTTTGCATGTGTTGGATAAAAAGTGGTAGCACAATGCCATAACATGACGGATGTGAGTCATTCGGTACGCACACTTTCTGTTGCTGACAGATGGTGGGCTGAAGTAGTAAAGTCATCAGCACAAGTCGTGTTTGAGTCAGTTGCAGTGTGTACTCTCTCTGAGTTGGAGAGGCTAGCTCGAGTGCCTAAATAGTATGTTTGGGAAACACGAAAAAGGTGCTTGGGTGCAGACTGGAAGGGCACGTGGTCGGAGCGCGCAACAATCTTTCCTTCCAGCGCTGCATTCTACCAACTTACACGACGCCAAACGACGAGCCCTGTGCAGGAGCACCGCTTACGTGGCAGCGGGACATACTGGGACATCCACCGTATTCATCCGGTAGAGTCCCCCCAATTATGGCCTGATCACCCAAATGAACGAAGTATTTCGTGGCACGTCTTACAGCAAATGATAAGGCACCATATGGCGGTCCTAGCGAGACATCATCACAGATGGATGCACTGACAGTGTATGACATCTTTCATGTGGGTGTGGAAAGTGATCGAGACGCGAGACGGAAATGTGATCAAGTGTATTTTAGTCAAAGAAGACTGACATGAATTATAGCCAAACTGCCACTACTTTTCATTCACCTCCATGTATATTACCATACCCGTTTATTTTTACTCATAAAAATTTGTCAGTAATCTTGTATGAAATGTTTTCACAATTTTGGTTTGTTTTCTAGATGTATAGCAATTCGGTAAGAAAAATGGAAGAGTTTGATTTTTACTTACAATACTGCTCTGGCTGCACATTTTTCTGGAATCGGAACTGATGCCCTTAGCGTGAATGTACTTTGGCTTACACCACAGCACATTTACGTGACGCAAAATACGACGAAATACTTTGCCAATACAGTTCGATTACCGTCTCGTAACTGTTGGACCTGGTGGTCTACCGGCACAGCGCGTGCCTGCAAATCGAGAATCTCGGGATCGAATCCCAGATGAACAAATAAATTTTTCTGTCTGCTTTTAATACAGCCTTCACCTCTCAATGATATGAGGAGTCGGTAGAAACAACATGTGGTGCGGATTCCACGTTAAACTGCCGATTCCCTTTCCCCGGTTGGACAACTGGAGTACGTTAATGATAAGCATGTCTTCAAAGTGCCGTCCAATTGAAAGACTTAAACGAGGGCGCTGAAATACGCGAAATTTATTAGTATTATTACACTGTCCAGTCGCAGTAATCTGACCACGTGTTAAAATACCGAATAAACACCTTCTGCAGCACGAGACGCACAGGAATAGAGTCAATGATGTAACGACAGTCATAAGAAGCCATTCCGACACCAGTACTTGTCATGCTGCGATATAATTCTATCGATTGAGGATCCGTGGCACAAACTACTCGATCGAGGTGACCTTTCAGATTCTCGATTGGGTTTAAAGGCGGAAAATTTGGTGGTGAGGGCAGTACGGTAAATTCATCCTAGAGCTTTCAGAACCACGCACATACACTGCGAGCTATGTTACACGTGCATCTAGGGGTGGATATGGTCCCCAAGGATAGGTGCGTACTAGGGTTGATCCATTGTGCCTTTCAGAACAACGAGATCACCCAGGGAGTGCCACTAAAACATTGCCCACACCATAACACTCCCTCAGGGTTGCAGGGCGTTTGCTTTCAATCTGTCCGATGGAGCACAAAATGTGATGAATATGGAGAGGCCACCTGTAGCACTCAGTGGACTTTCAGTTGTGGTACCGGCGTGCAAATGCAAGCTTTCAACGCCAATGAAGATCAGTCAGCGTGGGTGCAGGGACCAGGTGCCCACTGCGGAAGCCCATAAGTTGTTGAGGAAACATTGGTGGCAGCCCTCGGTTCGCCTGGGCTGTCAGCTGCACAAAAGTTGCACGTCTTCTCGCCAGCACACACATCTGCAGCTATCGTTCACCTGTGTCCCCTACTGCCCGTAGTCCAACACACTTGCCTTGGAGCCGGATTAGAATACCGAGATTTTGCCACTCACGGTTTACTTTACATACAGTGGCATGTGAAAAGATTACAGATTTTGCCGTTTCGGAAATGCTTCCACCCTTGGGAAGAAAGCCAACGATTATGCCCTGTTGGACGTCACATAAATCGCCCCTTTTATGCATTATGACAACGACTTCACTGTTTCCAGCCTCCTCCCCCCACCCCCATTCATCACCTACTAATGCTATCTCCTGGAGTCTATGGGTTATTACACGTTGACCTCGAAAATAGGAGTTGGTCATATTAATATGACTGGATCTATTATTATTATTATTGAAACTTCTTGGCAGATTGAAAATGGGTGCCGCACCGAGACTCGAACTCGGGACCCTTGCCTTTCGCGGGCAAGTGCTCTACCAACTGAGCCACTCCAGCACGACTCACGCCCTGTCCTCACAGCTTTACCAGTGCCTCGTCTCCTACCTTCCAAACTTTACAGAAGCTCTCCTGCGAACCTATTATTGTTATTATTTCGTTGTTGTTCAGTTGCCTACAGTAATTTACTTGCTACAGTAAAATTTTCTTTGCCTTTGCTGGAGTTGTCTTTCAAGTTTGCAGGGTCCGGCGCTACTGGACTGCGATATTACTGTTATTTCAAAATGTGCCGTTTGTTACTTTTAAAACTAACAAGGAGAGCCCCCAGCGGTGGGATCGACTTTTTGAATCCAAATAAGCCGTAGTGCAACTTAAGATCCCTGCATCCAGGTGGCCCTCGGATTGAAAGTAACTGACGGAAAAGATTTCAAAATTTTGCCTGGTGCTACATAGCGTGAAGGAAGTCGTATTCCACAGTCTGGTTACGTGTCATAATGGTTACGATAGAAGCTTAACCATGCGTCGTCAGGTGCAGTAAATTTTTTTTAAAATCTTTATCGAAATGACTTTGATGTTTATTTGTACTCTATTTATTGGTTTAAATGTAATTTCTTTCGTTCTATTCTTTTATCACATCGTTTTAGTCACCGTATGAACTTTTCCATTAGTTTAATTTTTCTTTATGTCATTCTTCTTCCAATCGGAATTTTTGTGAATGTGTAATTTATTATACCTATCTGTTGACTATTGAATTACTTCAAAACTCCGATAAATTAATTAAAAAACAAAAGACGAAATAATCTATTTATATTGACTGTGCATTAATGTGAAAAACGTTTTTCTTTGGGAGACGTGCCTTTTTTGCATGGTAATCGACATACAAATATTTAAAACATAACATAAAATCTTTGTGCACTATGGAAATTATAGTGTAGATGAGGACATAAATGAGAGAATGTTTTCTAAGTAAAATAAAATTCAAGCAAAGTGAGAAATCGATGTAATGTACACAATAACGTAGACGAAAATACAGGGTAATAAAAACAGGAGACATTAAATCGGAATTGATACATGAAGATAATTAAAAGTTCACAAACAAATATTTCCAGTGGAGAAGGGATGATAAGAAGAAAAACTAGACCAAATGAAGAAGTTCATATCACTATTGAATCACGTGACCCAGGAGTGGAACTAAAAAAATATATATATATTTACATCAGTTGAAGGAATATGATTATCAATGTCACTTCGATAAAGACCTAAAATAGATTTATTTCTCTGGTGAGATTCGAACCCACAACCTCATGCATGTGAAGCTAGTATCCTTTCAATTATCCTCATAACCAACTTATGTCATTCGGCTTTCTTCATACTATCGAGTCTCACACAAAATTCCGAATTTCTTTTCTCGTCACTTCCTCGCTAACGTCGACTCACCAGGATGAATGGCTGCAGTGTGCGATACTTGGGTGCTTAACCTACATAACCGTATAGATGGTTCAAAAAGTCGATCCTACCGCTGGAGATATCTCCTTGTAAGGCATGACGAAAGAGGGCCGCCGTTTCATTATATACCCTGATATGGTGGTGGATACACATTTAGTAGTGTAGCAATACTAACACAATCGGTCTGAAACCTGCACGATCTAAGCAACAAGGAACGACTTCATACTTAGTCCAAAGGAAAATCTCCAGAATTACTAGAAAACTTATGGCCAATGCATCGATTCCCCTGCAGTCATTTAGTCCGCGGCGACTGCTGAGAACCTTCAGAGCAGTCATTAGGATTCGCACTCGACTACTTCGATGTTACATGTTCGGTGTCCTACTCTATGGAGCTGAGTCATGGACTGTATTAAGCATTTGAAATGCGATCGTATCGAAAAATATTAAGGATACCATCGACAGAGGGGTAAAATACAGGGAGCGAAAGGATATTTACAATTTGTACAGAAACCAGATGGCAATTATTAGAGTCGAGGGGCATGAAAGGGAAGCAGTGGTTGGAAAAGGAGTGAGACAGGGTTGTAGCCTCTCCCGATGTTATTCAATCTGTATATTGAGCAAACAGTGGAGGAAACAAAAGAAAAATTTGGAGTAGGTATTAAAATTCATGGAGAAGAAGTAAAAACTTTGAGGTTCGCCGATGAAATAGTAATTCTGTCAGAGACGGCAAAGGACTTGGAAGAGCAGTTGAACGGAATGGACAGTGTCTTGAAAAGAGGATATAAGATGAACATCAAATAAAGCAAAACGAGGATAATGGAATGTAGTCAAATTAAATCGGGTGATGCTGAGGGGATTAGATTAGGAAATGAGACACTTAAAGTAGTAAAGGAGTTTTGCTATTTAGGAAGTAAAATAACTGATGATGGTCGAAGTAGAGAGGATATAAAATGTAGACTGACAATGGCAAGGAAAGCGTTTCTGAAGAAGAGAAATTTGTTAATATCGAATATAGATTTATGTATCAGGAAGTCGTTTCTCCGAGTATTTGTTTGGAGTGTAGCCATGTATGAAAGTGAAACATGGACGATAACTAGTTTGGACAAGAAGAGAATAGACGCTTTCGAAATGTGATGCTACAGAAGAATGCTGAAGATTAGATGGGTAGATCACGTAACTAATGAGGAGGTATTGAATAGGATTGGAGAGAAGAGAAGTTTGTGACACAACGTGACTAGAAGAAGGGATCGGTTGGTAGGACATGTTTGGAGGCATCAAGGGATCACAAATTTAGCATTGGAGGGCAGCGTGCAGGGTAAAAATCGTAGAGGGAGACCAAGAGATGAATACACTAAGCAGATTCAGAAGGATGTAGGTTGCAGTAGGTACTGGGAGATGAAGCAGCTTTCACAGGATAGAGTAGCATGGAGAGCTGCATCACAGCAGTCTCAGGACTGAAGACAACAACAACACCATCGAAAGATATAGTCAAAAATATGGCGGTACGAAAATTCAGAAATTCTCAACAGCATCCACATAGCAAAACTCGATTGTTTTGGTAGCGCAATTCCGCAACAATAAATAAAACTTGTTGAAATTAATAATTCAATGAAACATTAATGGCCGGCCATTGTGGACGAGCTGTTCTAGGCACTTCAGTCTCGAACCGCGCGACCGCTACGGGCGTGTGTGTGTGTGTGTGTGTGTGTGTGTGTGTGTGTGTGTGTGTGTGTGTGTGTGATGTCCTTAGGTTAGTTAGAACTACTTAAACCTAAGTTCTAAGGGACTGACGACCTCAGATGTTAAGTCCCATTTCTTTGAAAGATTAATGGCATACGTGACACACGACGCACAGGATTATCCAGGATAAATAACTCAGACCAGCAGTTTGGGTTCAGCACTGAATCAATGGTCTGAAAAACCATGGACGGACAACAGATCATGCTATCGATCGACAGTGTTACTGGAAGACGAGGCACTTTAGAGAGGAAGAATGACAAGGCAGAGAATGTTTAAAAATTAGATAAATGCTCACCATTAAATCTAATAGTTCACTCATATAATCGCGCTAGCTGCCATTAAAATTAATCTGCAATTGGCATACAGTTAAAATTTTTTGAACCTAGTGCTGTTAAAAGCATTCATGTTAACACTTATTTTGATCCATGTACGTATTTTTTGAGACATCCATTGTACGAGGACGTACAGAAAAGTAATGTTGACATGTTTTGAGTGAAAAGTCACAAAGATTTTTAAATAAAACAAACTTCATGAACATTCTGCATCGGTATTCTTCACGTCAATAAATTTAGTTTTCAACACACTCACCCTCGGAACCAGCACAATTTCCCCAACTAGATACTATTTTGTTGACACCGTCACAGTATATTGTTTGACTATGTTAACAGAGCCACAACCTTACCTCTGCTTGCACCGCTTGAAATAATTGAAGTGCTCGAAGGTTTTCTTAGTTTTGCACATAGACGAAAATCGAGACTGTGTGTAGGATGATCGACGGCAGTGAACCAAGGACGTCGGCTTGCTGCAGATGCCGCAGCGATCGTGTGTAGTTTGGCACTGCCGTGCTCAAGGAGAGAGCGCTCCACATGCGGACGAAGTCTTCGAATTCGTGCTTTTAGTGTTGTGAGCTCTTTCTCACTCCCAACGTAGTCACGTCACACACCGCTATCTAACGCGGTACGAAGCAGAGGGCTGCAGATATCCATAGTAAAGATGTAGAATGTTACTGACTTCAAATAAAACAGACCGAGTCATTATCTTCTCAGCACGCCGTCGTGTTATAAGCACAAAAATCAAAAAAATTGTTTCCGAGCAAAGTATGCTGTATTTTTAAGTGAAGATCTTTGTAAGGTACATCTGTGGTAAACGTTATGCTTGTGATATATGGTGACAATTCGTATTTATATTTACAATGGAAAGAGATTGACCAGTGGCCAACAGACAACTAAAACGCAAGTTGCTAGATGGATATTAACTGCAATAGTGCTCACGCTGCCACGGTAAGTAGGTGTTTTGGTTTCGCGATACATGTCGCCGTTTAACTGCCGCTCGTGGCGATACATTAAAGAGTGCTCTGTCTTATTGTCAAAGAGCCAGTACCCAGATTCAATCTAAAGAAATAAAGACGCGAATTCTGTGCGCCACATTTTCAGATGTCCCTCAAACGGTTCCAAAACTAGTTAACTCGAATTAAAAAAAATTCAAAAAGGGAGTTGTGTCAGTTTTCCACATTTATGTTCAGTATACATTCACAGGCAGTTGAACAGTGGTTCCCAGCCTTTCTTAGGCCGTTGCTCCTGAGTGCCATCAGACATTTGCCAGTACCCCCTGTCCCCCCCCCCCCCGTCCCTGAGGTCTGTGGCCTTCCCTCCCCCTCCCCCACATTATCACTAACTTTGGCACATAAATAAACTGTACAGTGATCAACTTTTCTAGGAACACTTTCATTTTTAAAATCATGAGAGGTGGAGGGTATTGTGTAGGGGGGAAGGTGATATTAGACTGAATGACGAAGGAATTCGTGATGCATTTCAAGGGCTAGCCACAATTACTTCTCAGATAAGAAAGCTAACTATCCAAAATAAGGATAAACACTTGTTCCAAACGCTTCTCTTGCTCAACCACTCTACAGTACGGTACTTGCTTGATCTGCACGTTGCAACCTCAATTAAAATCAACCGAGCAAAAATGTGTGCACTTACTGTTCATAAATCACTTGATTGTTACGCTCCTTGCTTCTGAAATATAAGACTTCAGGCTTTTAAATCTTGGTATCCGAACACAACATGTGAAGCTATTATCCTTTCCATTACACCTCACAACCAACTAACGTCACTCAGCTTTCTTAATGCTACGGAGTGTCACACAAAATTCAGAATTTCTTTTCTCGTCAGTTACTCGCAAACGTGGAGCCACCATTTTGAGTGGCTGCAGTGTCTTAACCTACATAACCGTACAGATGGTTTCAGACCAAGTGTTACTTGCAGAGCAGTAGGATAACGAGCTATCGGCCTGGCAACTGAGTTTCAGTTTGGCCGAAGCAACTTTAGGCACGAAGGGGATAATGATGTGTCCCTCCGAGAATAATTTCGCGTGGGCTGTAAGCGGCGCACAGCTCAGCGTTTACATAGTTTGCCAATTACATCTCACACAGGGAATATTATTATTAAGCCCAGTTCCCACAGCAGCGAATGGAAGCGAACTCAAGCGTACGAACATTTGCAGACCACTTGCCTGTATTCATTACCTTTCGTCTAAGAGGTCTGTTTAAAAAATTCCGGAACTTTGTCCACAAAAATTTTCTACGCATACCTTCACATATTTGTATATGATCACCCCCACGACTGATAAACCGTTTCCACTTCTGGGAGCAGACTTGGTTCACCTTTCGCTGGACCGTGCGTCTATCGTTACAAATCTTCGTCCTCTCAACTTGGTTTTCAACTTTGAAAATAAATGTCTGCAAGGGCCAAGCTGACCTGACAAGCTATTTTATATGTTGATCGTTCAGAACATTTCCCTACACATTGTGAAGATTGAACCTTCATGTCAACGTCATAACTGCAGACCCACGTCTCATCACCAGTTATAATTTTCTTAAGGAACATCTCGTTCTCATTTGGGTGATCCTAAGGCTCTTCTCAGATTGGGAGGTGGAGGTCTTTCTGCTCTTAACTCGTGAGCCGTGGCACGAACTTGGCGGCAACACGATACATTCCAAGATGCTGTATTAGGATTTCACGATCCAACTGCAATGTTACATTCTTCTGCAATCTCTCGGACAGTCAGTCTTCGTTCAGCACGCACAGCATCGTTGACGTTCCTGACACAAGCGTTGCTGGCAGAAGTCGGAGGACGAGCGTCGTCTTTAGCTTCCGTCCGGCCGTTTTTAAACCGTGTGAACCATCCGTAACACGGAGTGCGGCTTAAGCACTCATCACCGTAGGCTTCCTGCATCGTTTGGGGTGTCTCTGTAGAGGTGTTCTTGAGTTTAGCTCTTATGTTCCTATGGGACCAACTGCTGATGTCATCAGTCCCTAGGCTTGCACCACTTACACACACCCACGCCGAGGGAGGACTCTAACCTCCGACAGAGGGGAGCCACACGAACCGTGGCAAGGCCCCTAGACTGCGCAGCTACCCCGAGCGGCGGTTTTCTTGAGTTTCACGCAAAATTTATTGCAGGCGCATTGCTCCTCTAACTATACCCTCTCGAAGTTCGCCAACTGTGCGACACAACGTTCTAGTCAATACAGCACTGAACAATAAGCTAACAGACATACAACAGTGAAACTTCCCGCAGTTACACATTAAGCACACGCGCGTGCAGTGATGTCAACTGCATTTCGCCCCAACACGCCATTGGCGCGAAATTACGAACGTTCCCAATTTTTTTTAACACACCTCGTATATTCAAAATTTACGGTATGTTCTAGAAATTTGGCAAGTAAGCTTTCTCGGGATAGCTTATGTGTATCTTCAGGCATCTCCCAATTTCTTCAGCATCTCTGTTACATTCTCCTGTGAACCAAACAAACCTGTGCTGACTTTATTGTGAACAGTTCAATATCCCCTGCTACTCGTATATGGGACAGGTCCCACACCACGGAGCAATATTAGAGTATGGGTCGCACCAATAGTTCAAAAAAGATCATCTTTGTGCACTGATTATATTGCTCTTTAATTCTATCAATAAATTACAGTTCGCCACCACCTTTATCTTTGACTGACACGATGTGATGGTTCCATTTCTTACTTCGTTATCACCAATGTTAAGACTCTCGCTTTTCCCGTTTATGCTTCATCTCATCACTATTGTCTTTGATTTACTCTGACCCCTAATTCTACACTCATTATATTGTATATTTCATTCATCAGATCCTGTAGTAATTCACTTTCACTGACAACGATAATATTATCAGCAAACATTGTCACTGGTATCCTTTCAACCCGTATTTCAGTGCGAATCTTGAACCTCTCTCTTATTTTCTTCATTGCTTCTTTGATGCAAACATTGAACAGTATAGGCGAATAACTATATCAAAGTCTTACTCTCTTTTTAATCCTTGCACTTCGTTCTTGGTCTTCCACTCTTATTTCCTCTTGGGTCTTGTACTAATATATACCCGTCTCTGCCTAGAGCTATTTTCTTCACAACTTCGATCTTGCACCATTTTACATTGTCGAACGCTTATCTAGGTGTAGAAATCGTATGAACGCGTCTTGAGTTTTATTCAGTCCTGCTTCCATTCCGTATCCTTACAATGTGTTACACCGAGGTATTTGTGTGAGCTGACCGATTGAAAATGAGAGTTATTGATGCTGTAGTCATAGGATACTATGATTTTTCGTTTTGTGAACTGCACAATTTTAGGTTTTCGAACATCTAAAGCAAGCTGCAAAAACATCCGGAATTCTGTTTGAGTCTACGTACAAAAATGCATTGTTAGGAAAACAAAGTAAACCAAGGAGGGACAAAATATCAGTAACGAACAACGTAGAATCTCTGTGGCTAATCTGGATTAAACTGCTCCATCATCTTCAGCAACAACCAGGGCACAATCCAAGGAGGGATCTACACCCACATGGATATTGTGCAAATCATATCTAAGTGCCAGGCATAGGGTTTATCGAATCACCTTCACAATTGTCTATTATTCCAACTTCATGTTTTGAACTGCCCAAGGTGTGGCGAAGACTAAAACGAGTCTGTCACGGAAGACTGTATTGAGTGTGATGTCTGCTCCCAACAGTGGCATGAAGAATGCACAGTTTACGAAGGTCATGGTGCATTTTCTTGTTATTGGTGTTAATGCGTACTCTTGCCAGATGATGCAGCTACGAGCAGTGTCATATATATGACATTTAAGGTTTGGGTTAAACGTTACTCAGCTGTATCTGATAAATGTTGTTCCTAAATAAATGAGCAATGGTTTGCTACTTGTTTGTTTTAACTTTCTCATCAACTAGAAATGACCGACTAAATACTAAGCGCATACTCCTTCGTGAGTTTCCCCTGCAAAGCAAATTAATGAAGTCGAATAGTCCGTAGGAAGAATTTTTGTAGTTTCATGACTTTAGGATGGCATGACTGTGATGAGCTAAGAGCGGCTGACAAAAAATAATTGTTTTATTTATAACCTTAATGTTGCAATTGAGAATGGCGTGTCCGGTTGAAGTTTCCACATTAACTGAGCAACGTTCAACGATGCGTTTTCCCTTTCAGAAGACGGAAAACGGCCGAAATATTTTCTCTAACGTTTTTTCAGTATGGTCGAAGCTGTGCGAACGAGGGAAATTTTTGATAAATACGTAGGACAGTTCAAAAACCATCTAACTTCAGTGACTAATAAAAAACACCGTGGCCGGCCAATTGAACTGTCTCCTCCTTCGCTTAAAGCCGGCTCTCACGACATTACTCCTGATGGCCGACTTGTTGCAGTAGAACTGAATAGCAAAATAGCTGCAACAGGTAGTGGCACAGTCCATAACGTCGTCATTGACATGCTCAAGTACAGCGAAACAAGTCCAACGTGGGTCCCGAGAGAATTCACACAACACAAGGAAACAAAGAGTGCTATGAACGTGAAGGTGAACATTTTTCGAACGAGATTTTAACGTGTGATTAAACTTTCGTTCAAAATGGGGAACCCGACTCGAAAAGACAAGGAGTGAAATGGAAGCACACTAGTTCACCTGTCCGAAAGGAATTCAAACTCGAGCTTCAGCGAGGAAAGTGATGCTGGCCATCATTTGGATGCCAAAGTAGTTGTATTTTGGTGATTATTTGGAAGATCAGCGTACAGGATGCAGCGCTGACCACTCACACATAGTGATGAGCAAAGTAAAGCCGAAAACGAGAGGAAAGGGTCGCCAATGTCAAAGAAAAGACGTGATACTATTACACAACAACGCTCGCCCAAACATAGCGCGGCTGATCCAAGAAACCACTGGAAGGGAAAAGAAACAGTAATGGGTTGGGAGACTCTGCGTCATTATCGCTACAGTCCAGATTTGACTTTCGTGAATTTTCATTTTCATATTGCTGATATTATGGAGAATGGAAGCTGTCTGCATTGTACTTGACTGGTAAGAAAAACTTCAAAAGTCACCCTACTTGTAGAGCATTTATTGCTACCTGTTTGACCCGCTCAAGGACGCATCGCTTGGAAAGGATTCGGCGACAGCGAAGAAGTTAAAACAATTTCAGTTTTACTTACTTCATTCGCATTTATCGCCTTTCTCTTGCCCAGCAGTATTTCGCAAAGGACTGGCAAAAGCGCAAGTTGCAGCCGTATATAACGAGATCAATATACATTTGCCTTCTGAATATTACACCTGTAATGGGTCCAACCTAAGGCAGTTTAAAAAATCGCAGGTGACACTCGTGTACAAGAAGAGTAAAAGAAAGGATGTGCAAAATTACAGACATCGATTTTCTGCAGAATCCTAGAACGTATTCTGAATATGATTACAATAAATTTCCTAGACACCGAAAAGCTTACGTCCAGAAATCAGCACGGTTTTAGAAAGCTCGTGTGAAACGCAGCTTGCCCTTTTCGCACATTATATACTGCGAACCACGGATGAAGGGTCCCAAGCACATTGCACTCTCCTATATTTGAGAAAAGCCTTTGGCACGGTGCTCCACTGCACACTGTTAACCAAGGGCCTCGTATGAGCATACGGAGTCGGTTCCCAGATATGAGAGCGGCTTAAAGTCTACAACAGATACCAGTACGTTCTCGACAGCGAGCGTTGATCAGACACAAGGGTATCGTCAGGAGTGTCCCAGGAAGTGTAACAGACAGCTGTTATACTGTATAGACATAAATGAGGTGACAGGCAGAGTGAACAGTAGTCTGCGGCTGTTGATGATGCTGTCGTGTACGGGAGAGTGTCGTCATTGAGTCACTGTAGGGGGATACGATTAACGGGAAGCGCGGACAACTGAGAAACGCGCAGGAGTCAGTGAGGTACTGAGCCATGCCGACGTCGGTGCCTTAGTTAGCTGCGCTACGTTTTTCGATTGAGGACCCAGGATACGAAGAGCTTCATCGAGGTGGTCCCACATATTCTCGATTCCGTTAAGTCCGGGAAGCCTGGTGGTCGACGGAGTACAGCAAACTCATCCTGGTGCTTTTCCCACTGCAAGCTGTGTCACAGATTTAGTTGTTCTGCTGGTAGATTCCGAGGGAAAAAAGACTCGATGTAGGTGTGGCAACGGTTCCGACCGATATTTCTGCTGATCCACTGTGCCTTCCAGAACGACGGGAGTGTCACGGTAACGTTTGTGAGATCGTAACGATCCTTCCTCCTGTCCTAACCCTGCCACCGACTGTTGCAGGGTGTTCACTTTCAGGTGAATCGCGCCCTACACGCCAACGTCTGTCTGTCACTTGGAAAGCCCGCAGGTCACCGTTCAGTGGACGCCCAGTCGCAGAACTGGCGTGAAAATTCCAGCCTTCGTCGCGGACGAACAGCAGTCAGCATAGGTGTGTGGACCAGGAGTCTGCTGTGGAGACCTACACATAGCATTTTTCGCTGAGTGGTCTTAGAGGAGATACTGTCGGTAGGCTCTTCGGTTCACGTGCATGGTCAGTTGCTCAGCAGTTGCACGTTATTCACCTGCGGTCTCCTTTAACTCCTGTCCTCTGTGGACCGTTGGGCACCACAACGGCCTCAGCGTCGGCTCTCGACAGCGCCATGCGCGGAGTGCTTTAAATATGGCAACACGCCAACATTTTACGAACTCTGCCGTTTCGAAAATGCATCCACCTGTGGCCCGAAAGGCAATGATCACGTCCTTTTGGATGTCACATAAGTGGCTGAGTTTCCGCGTTACGCATACCCTACACATTAGCGTCGGACACAGGCGGTGGTCACGTTAATGTGACTGGAGCGTGTGGTTAGAAAAAGGAAAGGAAAAGGAAACAGAAAGGGGAAAGGATGGTAAGCGGTGCCAGGAGCACCGGAAATGTGGTAATTATACGAATTGCCTGTACAGGAACTCCGAACGGAATAGGAGCAGCGGCAGTTTAAAAATTGTAAATGGTAGAATCACGGCTCAACAGTAAGTTTCTCGCCCAACCTGACGAAACAGATGTGTAGATTGAGAAACGAATGCATAACTGCTGGGAAACAGTCTGCGGTGAGTAGACAGTGCCTTTTTTCGGAGGGTTTAAAGAGCAATTTCAAGATTTGCGAGATAAAGGTTTAGATTACGTCGCAAGTATAACGAATTATGAGAAAGACGGCAGTAGTTCAGGGATTCGGCAGCACGAAGATATTTTGAAAGTGACTGAAGTTTTTAAGGAGACATAATAACCCTGTTCCTGACAAATGAATCCTGGTGATCAGTTAAGAAGAAGGGGAGAAAATGTTTGAAAATAAAGCTCTTCTTATGGACGGACATTTCAGAGGTGTTCGAAACAACTTGTCGATACCTGAAGCACGGAAGACTAGCTTTTTTACCAGAGGAAAGTCAAAATAATTGTGAAATATTTTTTCTCAACCGAGAAATGTCATAACTTGGTTGTCATTTAAAACTGCATTGCTTTACTTCGAAATGGCTGCAAATTAAGCTATGAAAACAGTGTTATCCGAGACATTTATTTTCCAGTTGTAATTTTCATTTCAAGCAATGCCTGTGGAAGACATACAAGAACTGAGATTAGTGGAGCAATACAGGGATGAAGAAGTAGTTCGTTTGTCTTGCCGCACGTGTGCTGTAGAGTCCATCTTCCACCGGACTGCCTTGATGAAGCATGGAGAGTAACAGCGTAGCAAGTGCCCAGTGGCGTAGACTATTTAATCAGTCAATAGATGGAAAATGCTAGTACACAACCTGAAATGTGGAATTGGTGAAGACAGACAGTCGACCGAAATATTTCGAAATAAATTCACTCTTAGGTTGGCTTCAGTTGCGTTAGATAATACCTCGATACCTAACACTACTGTATCAAAGTTATCTGCGTTCAGAGAATTTATTTCAAAGTGATTTCGGTCAGCTATCTACCGTCATCAATTCGATGCACAGGACCATGAATGCTGTCGAAGTTTGGCATAGCAGACGATACTCAATAAGGCAAAGGTATCTTAACCTACAATTTCTGATCAATACGCTAAAGGAGAATGCAATAAAACCAATACCTGAAATTGAAAAAAAATCTGTTGGTCAGCTTCTTCAGTGAAAGAGGTAAAAGATACATATGTGTTGAAAAAGAGTTAAAGATATTTTAAGAATACATAATGACTCGGTGGATCTAAGAAGTTTAAAATTTATATCATTCCTACGATAAAATGTGGAGAGGCGTTCTTATTACAAAACGGCACGCAGAGCCTCCCCATTGTCGCGGCTTCCTTTGCACGTCGGAGAACCCGCAGTTAAAATGTATGTGGTCAGAAACACCGCGTTGGCTCACGGGTCGCCGAGTCCACGGCTGCAGAATCCCATGACACCCTTCAAGAGGCGGCGAGGCATCTTGTACAGTATTTATTTGAGAGTGAATTTTTTCCTCACTCCTCAAGAGACGTCATCAAACGGATCTTCCTGCTTCTGGAGTGTCTACGCGACTATGAGGGAATCCCGAAACGTTACATCTTATTTTAGTTCTGCTCTCCGTTCCACACCTTCAAGGACCCACTTGTTTTCTGTGGCACTCGAACACTTGTACTTCTCCGATGTCATTTTCGCGAGGGATTTATGTACTGTGCTTATGCTTTATTGAGAAAACACGGGAATTTTTTTAAGTGTATAGGGGTGAAACGATTATTTTAATAACCGATAAAACAACTCCAGATATCGAGTATTACGTACCGGCTGACACTTCATTACAAAATGTTTACGGGCTGTGTGTTATCCCAGTCGCTTCCGTTTATGAAATGTACCGAACACATGAGCTTTCTTCGATAAACAGTTCTGACATGGGTCTTGACAACACGATCGAATTACAGAGGTTCAAATAGTGAGATGCGACTGCGTGCAACTGCATAGGCAGATTTTCAGTCTCTGCATATAAATGTAACGCAACTAAGGAGATTATAGCGACACGAACGTCAGCCGGGTAAATAAGTCGTACACTAAGTGGACATCCAGCGGACGCAAGTAAACACTTCCTGTTACACCACGCCACTGCTGCCTCGGTGTAAACACGGAGGACAACAGGAAGTGCTCTACGACCACTAGCTGGACTATGGAGCAAGAAACCGCCGGGGTCACCGGTGGTCTAGTGGTAAGGGGGTCTGGAACGTTCCAGCGCCTCGGCTGGGGCTATTCGCCCCAGCCGGGCCGGGGTTCAATCCCCGGCCGGCGCTGGAATTTTCAGACTTCCGAACACTAGCCTCCACCTCTGCCTTGGCATGTGGCGCATGCCGGGCACCCCCGTGGGGTCCGTGCTTCGGGTCCCACGTGGAGCTCACTCCCACACTACAAACTAAACCTGATTATGCTGGTGCAAGCATTTTAAAATTTAATTTACACACTTTCTTCACCAGACCACATCTACATATATTTTAAGGTACTTAATATATCTCACTATGGTATCAGTAATATTTGTAGGAAACTATCAAACAAAAACCTTACCAAAAAAATGATTTTTGTTATCCTTCGTGTGCTGAATACTTCTGAGGTAAATACCCAAACATCTGCCATTTTCTTGAAGTTAACAATGAATATTCGAAAAAAGTTTATCATACTGATTCATATATTACATAATGTATTTTACTCATTCTCAGTGCTGAAAAGGCAGTAATTATGTCAAAGTCATAAGAAAATGCAAAGTATTGTGTCACAAGCCAACAAGGTGTTCTTTTTAGTATCATGATTTACTATGCGATTTATAAATTCTGTATAATAAATCGTTTCGTAACAATTGACAATACCTTTTAAAATACATTGTTTTCACTTATTGCATTTTCAAAAACTAAAACAGGCCTTTTTTTTCTCAAATTATTCTAGTGTCAAAATGAGATGTTTGATATTACACAGGTCACTAAAGACATAAACTGTTTTTTTTATAAAAACGATATTTCTCGTGGTTTTATGTGAGCTGAATGCTGAATCAAACAGATAACACTTAAAATTAATAAGAGGAATTTCTTGGTGATTTTACTAACACGCCCATATAGTTCATATAATATTTCGATTAATAGTTACATGACTACCTCTCTGCCTCTACTTTTTGTAAAAGTATCTTGTAGATCAGAGAAAAAATTGTATTACTACCTCTCCATGTTAAGTGCAGTTCAATGAAAGAGATTGTAAAGGCTGTACCGAAGATGCAGAATATTACGTTCTCTGCAAGGCATTTGCCATCAGTAATGAGTGAAACTGTAAAATAGAAAAAAAGGGCTGACAAACGCCTATTACTGTTGTACTATTATATCACTAACGTTGCATTGCATAAACTTACTTACAGTTCTCGTTGCTGTTCAATAATCTTTAACTCACTATACCGTGCGATTATGTTGTTAACATTTAATGTAACAGTAGTCCTGTTCCGAGCCACATATCCATTTTTAATGCTTAAAAGTGTGGACAAAACTATTAGTAATACTAAATTACGAAGAGGGAATGATGAATGTAACATGCTGCGTACATTAATGTCGCTCGAGAAGTAGTTTGCATTATATGTTACCAGAACAGAATTATTTTGTAATGTGTGAAATACACAAAAATACGGTAACAGACAAACCGAGCAGTGATGCCGTAATCTGTTTTGTAATAATAGTGTAAAGGAAGAAATAAACAGCAACTAGACATTTAAGTCACTCGATTTTCGCGGCCATTTTGCTGTTCATCACTTCGCTGCTAGATGTCGCTACTAGTTCCTCACACACTCAGTTGTCTGTAGTGCAGGGCTTCGCCACCAGAAGGCTCTATCAGCACCGGTGAGGACTCACTCTGTCGACGTTTGCTGCTTCACTCCTCAACATCTATGCTAACTGACGTGACTGCTAAATTTTCAGACTAAACGAAAAAAATAACACCAACACCAAATAAGGCAAATAGTGATAAGTGCGGATACTATCGAACCATCACTTTCATACGTCCTGGCTGAAAATACTGATCCAAAATATTTACACAGGAATTAGAGGAGACGAGCTAGAGGAAAATCGATTTTGAGAGAACACACTAGCCGCTAGAGATCGGTTGAAGAAATTCAACCCATATTTATAACATCTATAGATGTTACAAAATAACTTCTGACAATTTTGAGCAAAATATACAGTTTGAATTTAAGATGATGTAACCAGCGATAAAATACAGTGAGCGGCATGTTATCTAGAGCTCAGCCAGAAATCAGACAGCAGTTTTAAGACTTAAAAGACATAAAGGAAAGCTGGCAGTTGATAGTTGAGAAGAGAGAGTGAGAGAATGAAAGTGAGAGAATGAGAGAGAGAGAGAGAGAGAGAGAGAGAGAGAGAGAGAGAGAGAGAGAGAGATAATGGGAGGGGGGGGGGCCTTCGGTTCTAGTCCATTCACCCATGTTATTCACTTTGCATACAGAATGTTTCACACGTCGTGCTACACACTTATCGCGTCTGTAGAGGGGACCTACCAGATGAAGTTTTACATAGGAATCGATGTCTGGAAACGTCATCCAGCGACGCTACAGGGTATCGAAGTTACAGGCGCTGGAGTCTGTAAAATATGTGTACACAGAAAGATTCAATGAAGATGTTACCAATTTTCTATGATGATGGAGATGGATAAATCTATAAATTTGAGGTTATGTCCCTATAACGGAAAATTGGAAGAGAAGACATTCCTGTTACTTGTGACAGGATCTACCGGTAGTGTTGTAGCTGAGATGTAGGGCAGGAAACTTTCAGAGGTGGTAGTATGGACCGAATGTCCAGTACACATGGGCTGTAAAATGCATACCTTAAGAGCTGTGAGGACTTGTTCATCTTCGCTAGCATAAAACATATCTCCACTGCTGAACAAGTGCTCATAGTTCCTCAGGTATGCATTTTGTAGCCCATGTTTACCGGACATTTTTTCTTACTTTGATCCATACTACCAGCTTTGAAAGTTAGCAACAACAGTACCAGTACTTGTATTCCGCCGTCAGAGGTATGTAACTTTCGACTCATTCGTTTCTGGATCATGATACATGATCAAATTGATACATGATCACGGCATCACACTCTACTTACATACATTTGCCGGAGCTGGCGCTTGTATTTTGATGCTCTGTAGCCTCGTTAGATGACGTTTGCATGCATGAGTTACTAGGAAAAATTGCAAGCTCTAGAAATGTGAAACACCTTGTATAATGAAAGCAACATACGAAACGAACGAGATATTTGGGAAATTAATCGAAGATAAGAAAGAAGAAATAGAAACTGTTTCCAAATCGACCTTTCATTTCGCTGCTGCTGATTTGAAATTTCGTGGCATTTATTCGCTCTGAAGAGGATCGTTCAAACGATGGTCGGAATGTAGTTATTTTAGTTGTTTCACTGTTTTATAATGACATGGCTTAGAACCCAAAATGATTTTCTCCAAGTTGTTTGTAGGAATTCTATCGCTTCTCACCGATATTTTCAGTATGGTACTGGTATTTTTTTCCTACACCTACCAACTTTAATAGTGCTTGAAATGATGAAAATTGTCTCCATATCAAAAAGTATTAGGTACTGAGACGGTGCTTGGTTTTAATGATAACAATATACAGGAAAATTCAGCCATGTTTCTGCGAAGTTGCATTACGCCGAAATTCTGAAATACATCCGTATATTTCGAATGTCGTACAACAGCTGTAGGTAGGAGACGGGGTACTGCAGAAGTAAAGCTGTTTAGACGGGGCGTGAGTCGTGTTTGGGTAGCTCAGATGGTAGAGCACTCGCCCACGAAAGGCAAAGGTCCCGAGTTCGAGTCTCGGTCCCGCACAGAGTTTTAATCTGCCGGGAAGTTTCATATCGGCGCACACTCCACTGCAGAGGGATCTAATTCTGGAAAGAACTGTATAGTTAGTGGAGAGATACAGGATGTTGCAAAATTCCCTTTAAAAACTTCTAGGGAACTGAGTGACGATATTTTAAAGAGGAGCCCATGTATGGAAAGGTATATCCGTGATACAGCCGTATAAATACACCTTCGCTAATGTGGTATGCAACAGGGTTATAATCACTGGAGGCGGGGGGGTTACTTACGTCGGATCGTATGATGTCATTTGACAGCTGTCTCCTCTCTGACCTGGTTCGAGTCTCGTTCATGTTTCTGTGAGTGTTAGAGGAACATTGCTGAGTACACTTTTGCCGAATACACCGACACGAGTATTGTGTGGCCAAAGCGCACAGTACTGGGAGAGCTGCTGGTCGCCTTTATCAAGATCGTTTTCCACAACGTCTGACTCCTCCCCACACGCTTTTCGTTACCATTGCACAACGTCTTCGAGTAAGGGTGCCTTCACCGTCAGCAGGTGCGTCTGTGGTGCTCCGTGGAGACGCAGCGCATGCGAATTGGAAAATATATTCATATGGATATTGTGTCTGTTCTTCCGGACATGTGCGAAAGGACGCTACGAATGTAGTGTGTGGACATACAAAGGTGAGAATGTGGGTCTTGCGGGAGGCGTGCGAGAGACAGTCCCTGTAGTCTCACTATCCTCTGTGCCGTCGGTGGCTCAGATGGATAGAGCGACTGCCATGTAATCAGGAGATCCCTGGTTCAAGTTCCGGTCGGGGCACACATTTTCACCTGTCTTCGTTGATATCTATCAACGCCTCTCAGCAGCTGAAGGAAATAATATCATTGTAATTTCAAATTGGAAAACGCCCTCCTGTAAAACCAGTGTCTCTGAAGACCGATTTTTTTGATTCTTTGGTTATTAAAGAGTGAAACTGTAGAACAATAGATGTACTCGGTCACATCTACACTGAAATGCCAAAGAAATTATTATAATAATGCGTATTCAAACAGAGAGATATGTAAACAGGCTTAATATGGTGCTGCCGCCGGCAACGCCTATGTAAGACGTGTGTCTACCGTAGTTGTTAGATCGGTTACTGCTGCTACAATGGCAGGTTATCAAGATTTAAATGACTTTGAACGTGGTTTTATACTTGGCGCAAGGCCGATGGGACACAGCATCTACGAGGTAGCGATGAAGTGGGGATTTTCCTGTACGACCATTTCACGAGGGCACCGTGAATATCAGCAATCCAGTAAAACAAAAAATCTCCAACATCTCTGCGGCCAGAAAAAAAAATCCTGCAAGAATGGAATCTGAAGAGAATCGTTCAGAATGGCGAAAGTGCAACCCTTCCGAAAATAACTGAAAATTTCAATGCTTGACCATCAACAAGTATCAGCATGCGAACCATTCATGGAAACATCATCTACATGGGCTTTCAGAGCCGAAGGCCCACTCGTGTACCCTTGCTGACTGCACAGCACAAAGCTTTACGCCTCATTTGGGCCCATCGGTACGAACATTGGACTGTTGATGACTCGAAACATAATCCCTGGTTGGACGTGTCTCATTTCAAAATGTATATACAGTATGGACGTGTATGGGTATGAAGACAACATCATGACTCCATGGACCCCGCATGTCAACTGCGGACTGTTCAATCTGGTGAAGGCTCTGTGACGTTGTAGAGCGTGCGCATTCGGAGTGATGTGGGATCCCTGATACGTCTAGATACATCCTGTCTGATCACATGCATCCATTCGTGTCCATTGTGGATTCCGACGGAAGTGGGTAATTCCAGCAGGACAAAGGAGCGGCCCACACAACCACAATTGCTACATGGTCGCTGCAGAAACACTCTTCCGAGCCTAAACACTTTCGCTGGCCACCAAACTCCCCAAACATACTGTACGTTTCTAGTAAATTTTATAGCATTAACTAGCATATCTGGAATGCCTTGCAACGTGTTGATCAGAAGAGATCTCTGCTCCCTCTTACTGTTACGGATTTATGGGCAGCTCTGCAGGTTTCATGGTGTCAGTTCCCTGCAGCGCGACTTCAGCCATCAGCAGAGTCCATGCCACGGCGTGTTGAGGCACTTCTGCGTGCTCGCGGGGACCATAAACGATATTTCTTTGGCTCCTCAATGTAACAAATTACTTGTCAAAGTGACATCGTTACCAACATGTTTTCAAGTGGTTCTAGTATACGGTACGTCTCGGGAGACAGGTTACAATTTAAAATATGAGTATTATGTACTCAGTCCCCTCTACAAGTTGTAGCAGGTAGTGATGGGAATTTCAGAACATCCTGTACGTTTCCTGCAAACTGTATAGCCGTTGTCGTATTACAATTGGTATCTGCGAATACATTCCATAATTCGTGACAGATCGCGAGGCGCGACTGCAGAAGTCCGTAGCGTTTACCCAGGGGGCGTCTCGGCTACGGCAGCTCTGACGGCTAGTTTGAAGGCCACTTTCAACTAGTGTTGCCAGAGGTGTCTCTTTATAGAGATTCTACGACTCTCCCCACTTAAGCTTTAAGAGGAAGACCAAATGCTCCAACTTCTGGCCTCTGCTAACATTTCGAAATACACTATCCTATCAGTGAGTGTACAGACACCTGTTAGTGGACATTAATATGCAGTGCGTCCACCCTTTGTCTTAATGGCGGCTTGAACTCTGCTCGGGACACTAAGTGAGGTGCCTACCGACAATTTACGCACCACACACGGATATCGTATCTACGTGTTTGCACACGCAAGGCAATACATTGCACAGCAAGATCGCCATATCTCTCACCAATTTTAAACATCTGGAGCACAATGGGCAGGTTCTTTAAAGCAGGTCGCGATTTTGAGGATGTAACGAACCAACTGAACTGAATTTGGTACGATATCCGTCAGAAGGGTATCCACTAACTTTATCAGTGAATGCCAAGCCTAGTAACTGCCCGCGGAAAGACCAGAGGTGCCCCAACACGTTATCGACTTATCAATTTGTGAAGCTCTTTGTCTTGAATTAATCATCCAGTTTTTCTTCAACTCTAATCATTCATTTGCCCCTACACGTACAGTCATGCTCAAAACTATCCTAACGCCCGAATTGAATTTCGACTGATTCACATGCAACCCACATAACGCAACTGTCTAGCAGGTCCCCTTATCGCTCCTTGGTACAGTCGTTTGACTATTGAAAATGGTTCCAACAAATCACCACAAGAAAACACTGTTCTGTATCGCAATAACTCAAGATGTAAAGTAATACCACGATACTACAAATATCACGGAACACCTTATCACAGATAAGACTGCCCTTAAGGCTTGTAGCTCACATTTATTACAATAAATGACATACCTGACATTTTACCACTCTCATTATTACGTCAGATAGGTAATACACGTAGTAAATTCGTCGTATTCATGATTTCCTCTTCAATGTAACATACCGTACTTATCATTGAACACAAAATGAGATTAAAAATTAAAGTTATTCACGGGCAACCAGTTGAGAATATGTATGAACTTCAAATGACACGACGAACCGTCTCGTTTTGCATATGGATTCAAACCCAGGTCATGCAGACTAAGCAAAGATTTCGTGCCTGACGGAAACTAACAGTCACTCCTGATTAGGCATACAGAGAGTGATATACCTCGATTTTAGAGAGAGCCAGTTTGCAAATACCAACTTTAAATTACATAGCGCAAGCATTTTTGCCGGACGCGAATTCCTACCAAGCACCTATTGCTCCTGTTAACGAACGACGAGAGATGTTGAATCTTGGTTCTTGACAAGTAACTTACTTGAATTGCCGTGAGGTAAGGCTTTGTACTGGGCAGGGATTCGAACTCAGAACTTAATCGGATAGATATCGACGCACAATCGACTGTGACATTTCGGATTTTCTCGGCAGTAGCTAGATGTTTTAACTGAAATGACGAGACGAAACATATCTTTTTTTTCCTTCGAAAGACTCCAACCCGGCATCTATCGCTGTTATATTCTACAGAAAACGAACGTTAAATATGGGTTTGTTGCACCAGCAGCTACATGTGAGCGTGTTTGACCTAGAAATGAAATGACGAAGAGTTCAGTGCTCACTGGGAATACAGCTCCACACATCATAACGCTTTTGACTACACACAAAAATACGTCAGCTTCCGAATTTTTGTCCAGCTCGGACTAACATCTTGAACTTACAGTGATCTCGCAAATAGTCCTGTGTCTCACTGGGTGTCAAAAACGTCACATATCGTTAGTGTTGACAACGAATGAAAATACATTAAACATTAAAATAATTATCCACCAGCAGATAGGTGTTCTCATGCTAGAGCTTGATAATACATAATGAAATCTATAGTGCCGGGCCAGGATTCGAACCCATTCACGCGCAGTATGTGGAGATGTTGAGGAATCTGCAGTTCTGAACAAACAACAAATTGTAGCCGTGCTGTATTCTCACGAAGGGATCAAATTGAGCGTTAAGTACGGTCTAAGTTGCATTCCCAGATCAGAACCGATTTTATCGACATACAGAAGCTCAGATAAAATATGGACTAAATGTCCTTTGAGCGTTATTTAAGCATCACAAGACTGCACATACATGCAATCGATTTCGAGGTGCAAAGTGTTTATCTTACTTTGGTGACAGGTGGGCATAAGAGATTTCCAAAAACTTTTTATCGTACTGAAATAATCTTTTGTCGGAAAGAAACAAGGTAAGTGTTTTATTTGTATATATTTTGTAGGAAACTGTAATCGTGAGGGAAGATTATACACCTTAATGTTTGACACAACTGCTAGGAGAAAACGCTGCATCCTAACCAAACCCTGCAGTTCCTCTCCATATCCCCGTAAGACACGAGCAGGGGATTCTCCACGCATACCGCTACACAGCTGTTCCTAGCACACCTGAGATTTGGCAACATCGTCACAAACATTAGGCAACACTGTGACAGTGCAATCACTTCCGCCTATGGTACTGAATTGGCTCACTAAATTTACTTGATATTACCTTTCCATTTGAATGGCTCATGCTGTATAATCCTTACGTAAACTAAGATACTGAGGCAGAAAATTCAATTTTTTGGCTAAAGAAATGCTATTCTTCACATAAGTGGCAACTTTTATTATCTTTCACGATGCGTTATGAGGCTGAGCGACCAATACCATGATGAGAGTGGTGCAAAGGTAGCAGTGTGTCTGTAACCCGGTGGTACCGCCCATGTCTCGTGTCAGAACGGCTCAATCAGTCGTCAGTTCCAACTGAGGTAGGGACCATCGTGTGCGAGCTTTTTTTTTAAGGAGCTGCGAATTTCCAGAAAAAATTCTGTATCGAAATCGGAAGAAAACCTTTACACATCAAATCTTCTTGGTAGCTCGACTCAGTAAGTTGTGTTAATCGTCATAGATCATGGCGTTCTGACTTCCAAGCTGCTTCGCAATACCAGCGTCTCTGAAGAAATTCGAATCGACCATCAACGATACGAATTTCAATATTGTTCTTCACTTAAGACTCACATGCCAGGGTGATAAGTATGAAGGAAATGAGCCTCTTGATTACTCTATGCTAAACTTCCCTGCAGACATGTGCTGACAGTGTCTCTAGCAACTTACTTTTTCTCTGGGTAGCTTCAAATATGGGCAATTTTTTCGCCTTAAATCCAATTGAATATTCTAAATATCATTTGTGAACAGCGTTCACTTCTCCATTAATTAATTTATGGACCTCAAAACAAGCAGTTTGCCTTAGTAGCTATAGAGCAGGTTCTCATAGGTATTGACGCAATCTTTTGCATCCATTTACCATAGAAAATCTAAGAAAGAAACCAAACACATTACATTGCATTTACTCCCTGTGCCTTGAGTAACACATATGAATCCATGACAATAATAAATTATTTGAAGAATCTCCTGTGCAAGGAAAGGAACAGAATGTGACGCTTTAATTATAGCGCACTGGATCAGAAACAATGAAATTAATTCTGCGTCACATTGATGTACTGCATTCTAATGTAATAAAGTAATCATCAAATAAAAACGGTTTTGTGCCTCCTTTGCTATGAAGAGTGAAACACAAATCGTAGGCAGATTTTATGGGTCACTACTCAACAACATTAAAGCATTTTACATGGTTGAGAGTGTGGAGTGGAGCAGATGTTGTCGGCAGAAGGCAGCGCAGTGCCTCAGCCCCCGCCGGTAGGCAGCAAACGGGTCCCAGAGAACTCAGACGCATGCGGTGTTCAGAGGCAGATGCTCGGTAAAGAAATCTTTCGCTAAGACATTGCTGAACCAAACTATTATTACCAGTGTGACACAAAGCGAAATATATTGTAGATTCGCTTGAATTACAAGCATAGCTTCAGCACCGAGAGCAAAGGGGCGATAAAAATTTTGTCGTTGTCTGCTTCCGGTCGCCAGACGTCATATTAGCTAGTCTCGCGTTTTACCTCAAGACTACGGCCTTAGTCAAGAATAATGTACTAAGACTGAACTCAAGACTTCCTCTGGGAAGTGCCGCAGTCTACAATGTTGCTGATCGAGCATACTGCCGAACACAGGATCCTGAGAGGAGCACGACTGTGTTGTCCACCTTATGTGGACGGCTCGGCGGTCAATGTTTTGCTCTAAGGCTGTATCTACAACACATATTGCACCCTGAACACCTAGAAGAATTAAGAAAACAAAAGTAGTTTATGAGAGCAACGTTAACTATGGCGTTCGAAGTATTCATAGTGTTGTGTTCGTGTGTGCAAACGCCTTCCAATGCCCACTCAAGGAGGACAAGGATGCAAAGTCTAGCTTCAGTATTATAAATTCGCTACAGTCTGCGGATGAACTCAGACTTAGGTTGATAATTAATTTGAATATTTAGCAATACTATACCCACTGGTGTTAAACTCGTTATTAACCAATGATTCCCAAAGCTACAGGGACACTACTTGTGATACTTAGGCTGAGCTATCAGACGAAAAGATCAACCTGACACAAACTGTGGTAAGTTTGTTTTACAAACTTCGTACCAGGATAATGAGCTTTTACGTATTTGGGATGTCTGTGAACGTTGCTGCTTGAGACGATTTAAGACGAAAGTAAATTCCTTTAGCAACGACAATGTTTGAAGAAATCGTCTTAACGGGACTAAATCGTGATTTGTAAATCGTTTACCGGCCGTACTCTACCGCATTTCGCTGATTGGAAGGCAAATAGATTACGGAAAAATGTCACAGAAGGAAAAGGGAGAACGAAATGTCTCCCACTGGAAGGTCATGTTGTCTTATTTAAATGATTACAAAATCAGGTAAAACGACCAGTCAGATTGTCAGTATAAGAACATTACTGTTGTCAGTATGATGTAGCACTGCTCAGGGCCTGTAACGATAAAGGGCCCGTTCAGGTCAGTCATATTGTATACAGAAGTGGGAGAGAGAGCACCGCTAAATTCTACAATCCGAATGCATTGCAGACACACAGAAATTACTGTTACAGTGTACTAATGGAGCCCAATTAGTGAGTGAACTGCGTATTTTCTGGTGAGAGAGAGCACTGGCAAATAATCTTCGCTATATTAGGTTACTTAATCTGGTGTCACTCTGAGACAGAATTTATGGCCGGCGGCTGAGTGTAAGGTCAATGGGCCGGATCCGAGTTTTGCAAGTGCGAAATACTTTCCTACATTATAGAAGCGAATATTAAACTGCAACTAATATTCCAAAAATTTTGAACTTGGATAGCTTAGAATGAAAATCTTTTTCTTTATTGCAAAGGAAAACAATTGATTTTCTAAAACATTCTCTGTCATACACAACTTGAAACAGGTCACGTCAACCAAATCATATGGAAAAATTGACAGCGACGTATATCGGCAGGCAGTAAGATCTCTTGGCTTTTGGTTTGGCAGTACTCGACAGCCATTTCTAGGCGCAAGTAATAGAAGAAAGGCAGAGCGTTTTTGTTATCAAGTAACGTCTTCATCGATTACTTTAGTTTTAATGAAATCTATGAGTAATTGCTGATGTTTGATATTAACATGAAAAGAATTCTGTAGACAGAGAAAGAACCTCTTCTTGTGAAACTACTTGTATAGTGACCAAAAGGCACGAACTGATATTCAAGTACAGTGTTCCAGCAGCGGCATGAAGAAAATGATAGTAATAATGACGGTAATAATCCAATTATCCGGTAACTTCACACTTCCCAGTGGATCTTCACGAAATAAGAAAATATCTGAATTTGTGAACATTTCAAAATGGCTTCACATCGAGCCTATGATGCCTACAAGGGTCTTTACATCCTGCTGACATGAGAATAGCATAATCTCCGCGTCAGAAGCTTGTTTCTACTTAAACATTTAATAGACTCGCGTTTTATCCACCGTGACTACTTTTGTAAGCTCAGCACATCATCCGTTGCAGCTCACTCCTGGGGCTGGGAAATGTGGGCACAATGGCCTGGTGGAACTATCACAGGAGCAATGCGTGGGTCAGACATTTACTTTTAAGAAGTACAAACAGATTTACTTTGCGTCTGGTAACCTCAAAAGAAAGACGTTATAATCCAGAATTCGCAATACAAATCACGTTCCATCATTACCAACTGGGCAGAGCCAGGTTACGTTGGGAAATGACATAGCGGAAGTCATCGTAAACAGAAATACAGTCGCCAGTAAACTTACTTACATTAGAAAATTTTATTTTATTTTATGAACCGATAGCCATTTAAAGGATGGGGCTCTTATTTTACTTGTAATTGATTGAACTAGAGACGTTGTAAAATTTGGTGCTGGACTGTGATTCGAATTCGTTTCTCCTCTTTCGAGGATCTGAATCTCTCGGAACATTATAGTTCAACCATTTCGTTCCTTTTCGCAAGACTGCAACCTTCTCTAGGTCTCCTCCAAAGGTAAGTATGTGGGTCCGAATCCTGATCCAATACAAAAATATTCATAGTTTCAGTTCAAGCCCTATAACGTGCACACCGTCCCGCTAGTGAAAACCAACGTGCGCTTTTAATGTCTATTCATGTGTTGCCAACAATCGCAATAGGTGTCATTATTTCTTGTCAAACACGCACACACCTTACCGTTGGTGAGTAAGCAACTGATATTTAAGCTATATTTGTGGATGCACGGTAGGCGTGCAGTTAGATTGTCGCTTAGGTACTAAAGTTTGTATCTTTAGTTTAGATCCAAACACCTAGCAGCTGGTAAGAAAAACCGATACGTAACATTTGATTTTACTTAACTAACAATACGATTACGTGTTGGGTTCGTATCTCCGTCATATAACTTCACATCATGCACTTAATCTTTAAATGCATGCGCACTTTGTTACTTGAGCATGGAGGTATATCAGACATCTTTCGTGGTTAGTTAAGAGGGACGAAAGGGTCTTGTTAGGAGTCCCGGTTTATTACAAAAATTGTCGTCTTTTATTTTCAAGTTTAGATTTCATTACTGGTATTGGCAAAAATTTCGGTAATTTATGACTCTTCATGGATAGCCATCAATATGATATGATTAGATTACATTAGATCAATTCTTGTTTCATAGATCATGAATACGATATTTCGTAATGATGTGTAACATGTCATTTTAATGAAAGGTTTCTTTACATACCATGATTCAATTTCTTTACAACAATTTCTTACTCTCTCTCATTCTTTTTGATCTCTCTCTCTCTCTCTCTCTCTCTCTCTCTCTCTCTCTCTCTCTCTCTCTCTCTCTCTATCATACACACACACATTCTTTTTTTCTCTATTTGTTTGTTTTGCTCGACTATCGGCGAGGCATCAAAACGTCTCTGAATGAGCTTCTTAGTTTTTAGTACACTTACGAAATAAATATAAAAGCAACTGTGAGAGTTACTGATATATGATGCTTAGTTTTCAGTCAGTTCGGAGTATTATTAGTAACCACGCTCCAGTCCCTAAACCTAGTTACAGAAATGCGAATCAGACGCATTACGTATTCCAGGCCGTAGCAACCGCGACTTGGAGACACCAGCTATGGTCACTTCCCAGACCGCTGTACGATCACATCGGTTCGTCTTCTTTCTGCTGGTACTGTAACTGAGATTTTACAACAAGGCAACGTATGTTTGGCAACTATGTGATCGACGAGTTCCTTCCTGGTGCGCACGGAATTTATCCTCAAAGTTCACTTGATTTTACCTGTCATTTCCATTAAATAATCTGATTTATTATCACGTTAGGTGTAACAAAAGTTTGTAAATTTACGGTTTTCAGCCCAGGAAAGTCGTTGCACGTGGAAATCGCAACTAATCTCGTCCTTTAAATAGCGGTTTACGAGTGCTAGACATTATCGAACTCGTAAGAGTAAGCTAAGACACGTACTTCTACGCCAGCTCTATGGTAATGCGCTGGCCTGAGAAATAGCATCTGTTATGGTTCGCACTTCCAGTCTCACTGACTGTAACGTTTTTATCCCTTCTGTGAAAGAGCTACAAGCAGTCAGATAAAACATCGATAAGGAAATCGCAAAAAAATACTTTCGGCTCATAGTGCAATGGTGAAAACTTACAATGCTGCACAACAGGTAACTCCTCTTCCCGCCGCTCACAAGCAAATTTTGGGTTTCTAGGAATACAAAACTTTACTTATGAAATGCGACATTTGCACTGCACGACGTTTTCAACAAAGAGATAGCGCAATACAGTAGCTCAAGTGGAAAGAAACACTTCCTTTTCAAATTTGTGCATCCTACACTGTTGGCTGTTCTGTGTAGGTGGCAGGTACGTGATTTTATTTCGGTGATTACAAAATAAAGTCGAATGTATGCACTGGGTAGTCGAGGCAGCTAGTTCATTGTGATTCGGTCAACCAAGTACATGAATTTACTGAACCTGCTGCAAATTACTGCAGGAAGCCTGTGTGTCAATTCTCATCCGGAGAGGTGCAACGGCGTTACGATAGAAAAATGAGCCACATACTTATAATATGCTTGTATATCTATGGACTGGGTTCGATTCCAACTTCTGTCAATGATTTTAGATAGGGAGAGACAGATTCCATTCTCTTCTGGCTACACCAAGTGAAGAAGGTATAATGACATTGTGGTCTGAAATTAACATGAAAAATGATATTCCTTTTCTACAAAGTAGACGTTAGGATGAATCACAATAAAGACTGGAGCGGCGACACGTAGAAACCTTTCTTATACTTGTTATTTATTTCTAGTGACGAAACAAACGCTATGTAGGCTCACAGGACATTTAGTCCATATTTTATCTGAGCTTCTGTATGTCGATAAAATCGGTTCTGAACTGGGAATGCAACATAGACCGTACTTAAGGCTGAATTTGATCCCTTCGTGAGAATACAGCACGGCTACAATTTGTTGTTTGTTCAGAACTGCAGATTCCTCAACATCTCCACATACTGCGCGTGAATGGGTTCGAATCCTGGCCCGGCACTATAGATTTCATTATGTATTATCAAGCTCTAGCATGAGAACACCTATCTGCTGGTGGATAATTATTTTAATGTTTAATGTATTTTCATTCGTTGTCAACACTAACGATATGTGACGTTTTGACACCCAGTGAGACACAGGACTACTTGCGAGATCACTGTAAGTTCAAGATGTTAGTCCGAGCTGGACAAAAATTCGGAAGCTGACGTATCTTTGTGTGTAGTCAAAAGCGATATGATGTGTGGAGCTGTATTCCCAGTGAGCACTGAACTCTTCGTCATATTATTTCTAGTTCAAACACGCTCACATGTCGCTGCTGGTGCAACAAACCCATATTTAACGTTCGTTTTCTGCAGAATATAACAGCGATAGATGCCGGGTTGGAGTCTTTCGAAGGAAAAAAAATTATGTTTCGTCTCGTCATTTCAGTTACAACATCTAGCTACTGCCGAGAAAATCCGAAATGTCACAGTTGATTGTGCGTCGATATCTATCCGATTAAGTTCAGAGTTCGAATCCCTGCCCAGTACAAAGCCTTACCTCACGGCAATTCAAGTAAATTACTTGTTAAGAACCAAGATTCAACATCTCTCGTCGTTCGTTAACAGGAGCAATAGGTGCTTGGTAGGAATTCGCGTCCGGCAAAAATGCTTGCGCTATGTAATTTAAAGTTGGTATTTGCAAACTGGCTCTCTCTAAAATCGAGGTATATCACTCTCTGTATGCCTAATCAGGAGTGACTGTTAGTTTCCGTCAGGCACGAAATCTTTGCTTAGTCTGCATGACCTGGGTTTGAATCCATATGCAAAACGAGACGGTTCGTCGTGTCATTTGAAGTTCATACATATTCTCAACTGGTTGCCCGTGAATAACTTCAATTTTTAAACTCATTTTGTGTTCAATGATAAGTACGGTATGTTACTTTGAAGAGGAAATCATGAATACGACGAATTTACTACGTGTATTACCTATCTGACGTAATAATGAGAGTGGTAAAATGTCAGGTATGTCATTTATTGTAATAAATGTGAGCTACAAGCCTTAAGGGCAGTCTTATCTGTGAGAAGGTGTTCCGTGATATTTGTAGTATCGTGGTATTACTTTGCATCTTGAGTTATTGCGATACAGAACAGTTTTTTCTCGTGGTGACTTGTTGGAACCACTTTCAATAGTCAAACGACTGTACCAAGGAGCGATAAGGAGACCTGCTAGACAGTTGCGCTATGTGGGTTGCATGTGAATCAGGTGAAATTCAATTCAGGTCGTTCGGATACTATTGGGCATGAATGAACATCACGTGTATCGATTTCCATCGCGCTGGGGTAAGTCCTCATGGATACGTTTATTCTCCTTAGAGTGTAAATATATTTGGAGCATGTCATTCAAAAACGTTTGAAACGACATAGACGGGAGCGGGTTGTTGTTAGGAGAGCAGAATGTATTAGACTCGCGGATCATGTGGTGTTATTGGCAGAGAGCGAAAGAAGTATGACTGAAATGTTAAAAGAATTGAACAAGAGGCGTGAGTAAATTGGAATGAGAAATAATAAGAAAATCGCAAAATGTCCGGTGATAGGTGCAAGAAAAGCCAGAACAACTATAACGTTAGGCAGGAAGATACACAACAATTTAGTGTTTTTAGATAACTGCGACGTGCTATTATGGACGACATTGGAAGTAATAAGGAGGTGAAAATACGTATAGCAATTGCCAACGAGACGTTTCATAACAGGAGGCTTTTATGTGGGTGCATTGATAGGGGATAAAATAGGCAGGCACAGTGAGAAATGAGGTGGTGTTGAGTGGGAGAACAGAGAGAAATTTTAAAGGTAGCAAGATGAGCAAACACAATTGGCATGGACACTGAATGAGAAGAGATTGTTTATTGATGGTATGAAGGAAATGGTGAATGCAAGAAGAAGAAGAAGAAGAAGAAGAAGAAGAAGAAGACGCAGAACATACCAGGTGGTGGACAGCGTAAGAACAGAAAATAGTTGTGAGAAAACAAGAGGGTAACAAATGATGGGACTGCATGGAGAGCTACATGTGAAGACCTGCCCTAGGGCAGAACACTCATGGTGGTGGTGTTGATGAAGAGGAGACTTATGTAGGACATTTTGCAAAACGCCCATTTTCTTGTAATCCAAATTTAAACAAAACATAGGCAGCTTATTATTTGTAGTCTATAAACGACCGTGAATTGCGTGACAGATGGAACTTGCCAGTATACCAGTTATTAGGACTTATTCCCACTCCACTGACGTATGGAGCGTGCGAACTGTGGCTGCTTAAAAGCCTCTGTGCGTGCTGTGCTTAGTCTCTTCCGGTCTTCACGCTTCCTACAGTTACAATACGTAGGTGGTTTCAGTATATTCCATTCCTACTTTCATCATGTAACGTCAGTTCTAGAAACTTTCTAATTAGGTCTCCTCGCGATACTTTGCTCTTCCACGGGATAGTCTGTGTCTACCATGAACTGTCCGTTAGTCAGTAAGTAGAATAACTGGTTTTCCGACACATGTCGCCATGTAACTGTCGCTCTGTCTCCACGTCAGAGAGACGGAAATTCTGTGTGCCACATTTGAAGATGAGTCTGTAAAGGTTACAAAACTAGTTAATGGAATTACAAATAGTTCAAAAAGTGAGTTTTTGCGGTTTTCCGTATTTACATTCAATGCACTAGTCACAGGCTCTAGGCGATCCTTAGGGGATATGCTTAGTCGGTTGAGAGCGTGATGTGTCCCTCCGAGATTAATTTCACCTGGGCTTTAAGCGACTCACCGGTCAGCATTTACAGAGCTGCCAACTACATCTCACACCGGGAATATTATCAGGATTGGTTTGCATCGCAGCCTACGGAAGAGAACGAAAATCGAACGAGCATTCGCAGTCATTCCCTCCATTGACTACCATTCGCCTATATTCAACAGTTAAGGATTCCTCCGGAAATATTCCAAGTAGACTTTCTCTGGATATTTTACGTTTCTTTCCAAGCGCCTGCCTGTTCAATTTGATCAGAAACTGTGTGACATTCTCCAACGCGTCAAAAAACCTGTGACCATTCGTGCCGCCCTTCTCTGTATACATTCAGTATCGCCTGGCAGTTGTATCTGATTAGGATCCAAGAATCTCGAGCAATATTGGGGGATGGGTCACAAGCGTGATTTGTAAGCAATTTCTTTTGTACACTGATTGTATTTTCCTAGAATTCTACCAACGAATTGCAGCCAGCCACCGTATTTCCCTAAGACTGCGACTATGTGACGGTTCCATTTCAAATCTCTAGAAATTTTTACACCCAGGTATTCATGTGGGTTGAGCGATAGCGAATTTGACTCGCTGCACTATACTCGTAGGATAAGGTTATATCGTTTTGTGAACCGAACAATTTTACATTTCGGGAACATTTAAACTAAGTTGTCATGCTTTGCACTACACTGAAATCTTATGAGGGCGTGACTTCTTTCAAACAGAACTTTATTACAGGCAACAGCATCATTTGCGAAAACACTGAAGTTCCAAATAGACCGCGTAACCACCGCCCCCTTCTCCCCTCCAAATTGCTGTCTGAAAACTGGAAGTCCCACTTGTAAAACACCTTCAGAAGTTCGTTCACATTCCGTATCAGTTAATGTGTTAAAAGCTTGACCTGAAGAAACATAACCCTTTGCAGTTGAAGACGCTCTGTTGTAAGAGAAGCTAGTTTTTCGAAAACGTCTCAATATTTATTTACTGAACTAGGTGTTGTACAATTCTATAATTTTCAGGTACATTCGGCGACGTATGTGGATACTGTGACAAATGTGTTGCGAATAAAGTGAGTAGTAAAGAAGTAATAAAGTGAAACATCAAGCCTGATGCTGACACCTTACTACACGAACAGCGAAAATGTAGAAGTGATCAAAGTCTTTTTCCTTTCATCATTATGTCAGGGATGTCAGAGGGGAAAAAAAGTTTCGCCAAGTTTCGAAATTATGTGTGAAGTTTGTTGGAAGTCGCCACGTGCTGCCTTTCACAAATGCTCGGTGAATATATTCTCGATAATTTGCGCGCCATGAAATTGTGCTGCCTTAGACGAGTACGCAGTTTTTAACTTTTAACGCCCGACTTATTGCGTAAACCTATGCCTTTAAATGAAGGACGGAAGGAGGATTGCATTTAATGTGCCATCGATGTTGAGGTTGGTTTGTGGGGGGTTAAAGGGACCAGACTACTTAGGTCATCGGTCCCTTGTTCCACGACCATAATAATACACGAAGAAAAGTCCAACAAGCAATAAACACATAACGGAGACGACAAGGGACGACACAGTACAAGAAAGACATAGACGAAGACCAGAGAAAAGAGATTAAAAGACACACAGAGTGCGACGGTCATTGGCCGACCATGAAAATAAAACTGGAAAGGCCAACAACCAAGGGACACATTAAAACACCACAAACTAAAACCCCAGGCCAAAAGCCACAGTCGACACTAAAAAAAAAATGAAAAGGGACTCTCATATTGAATGATAAAAACCCCCTGCTCGAATAAAACGGAGAACTAAGTCAGCCATAGTAGAGTCATCGGTTAAAAGAGCAGGGAGTGTATCAGGCAGCGCGAACGTCTGCCTGAGGGCAGTTAAAAGTGGGAAGTCTAGTAAGACGTGTACCACGGTCAGGGCCAATCCGCAGCGACAGAGAGGCGGGTCGTCACGGCACAAGAGATACGCGTGCGTGAGCCGGGTATGTCCTATGCGGAGCCGGCAGAGGACGACAGCGTCCTTGCGAGACCCCCGCATGGAGGAGCGCCACACACTGGTTGTCTCCTTGACTGCCCGAAGTTTGTTGGGAGAGGGCAGGGTGCGCCACTCATCACGCCAAGCAGCAAGGACCTTCTGCCGCAATACGGATCGGACGTCACTCTCTAAAAGACCGATCTCCATGGCCGGGGAACTGACCGCCTGTTTCGCCAGTTCGTCAACCCGCTCGTTACCCGGGATGCCGACGTGACCCGGGGACCAAACAAAGGTGACAGAGCGGCCGCAACGGACGAGAGTATGGAGGGACTCCTGGATGGCCATCACCAGACGGGAACGAGGGAAACACTGGTCAAGAGCTCGTAAACCGCTCAGGGAGTCACTACAGATGACAAAGGACTCACCTGAGCGGGAGCGGAGAAACTCTAGGGCACGATAGATGGCAACCAACTCGGCAGTGTATACACTGGAACCAGCTGCCAATGACCGTTGCTCACAATAATCCCGTAGAGTGAGAGCGTAACCAGTGTGACCAGAGACCACCGAACCGTCGGTGTAGGCCACCGCCGCGTTCGGAAACTCGGCCAGGATGGAAAGAAAGCGGCGGCGGAGGGCCTCCGGAGGCACTGAGACCTTCGGACCCTGTGCCAAGTCGAGCCGAAGGCACGGTCGGGGCACACTCCACGGGGGCAGACGGAGATTGGCCCGGAAAACAGGCAGCAGAGGAAAAAAGTCAAGGCCACGGAGAAGGTCCCGGAGGCGAACCGCAATGGGACACCCTGACCGGGGCCGCCTGTCTGGAACATGGACGATCGAGCGCGGGAACAGGAGACGGTAGTTTGGATGCCCTGGCATGCTATAAACGTGCGCGGCTTAGGCGGCCAGAAGGCGGTCACGCCGGAACCGCAATGGAGGGACACCAGCCTCCACAAGTATGCTGTCGACGGGGCTTGTCCGGAACGCCCCGTGGCGAGGCGGATCCTGCAGTGGTGTATGGGATCCAGCAATCGCAATGCTGAAGGCGAGGCAGAACCGTACGCCACACACCCATAATCAAGGCGGGACTGGATCAGCGCTTGATATAGGTGGAGGAGGGTGGACCGGTCGGCACCCCACCTGGTGTGGCTTAAGCAACGGAGAGCGTTTAAGTGCCGCCAGCATGTTTGCTTCAGCTGCCTAATATGGGGCAGCCAAGTCAACCGGGTATCGAACACCAGTCCCAAGAACCGATGCGTCGCGACCACAGCAAGAGGTTCACCATCAAGGTAAAGGCGCGGCTCAGGGTGAACCGTGCGACGCCGGCAGAAATGCATAACGCAGGTCTTCGCGGCCGAAAACTGGAAGCCGTGCGCTACAGCCCATGACTGCGCCTTGCGGATGGCACCTTGCAGCTGCCGTTCAGCAGCGGCGATGCCACTGGAGCTGTAATATAGGCAGAAGTCGTCCGCATATAAAGAAGCCTCGACGGACGACCCCACCGCCTCAAGGAGCCCATTGATGGCAATTAAAAACAGGGACACACTGAGGACAGACCCCTGTGGGACCCCGTTCTCCTGGACCCGGGAGGAACTATGCGACGCAGCTACTTGCACGCGGAAGGAACGATACGAAAGAAAATTCTGAATAAAAATCGGGAGCGGGCCCCTAAGGCCCCACCCATGAAGTGTGGCCAGGATGTGATGGCGCCAAGTCGTATCGTATGCCTTCCGCATGTCGAAGAAGACGGCAACCAGATGTTGGCGGCGTGCAAAGGCTGTACGGATGGCAGACTCCAGGGAGACCAGATTATCGACGGCAGAGCGGCCTTTACGGAACCCACCCTGAGACGGAGCCAGAAGGCCCCGAGACTCGAGGAGCCAACTCAACCTCCGGCTCACCATACGTTCCAGCAACTTGCAAGGAACGTTGGTGAGGCTTATGGGGCGATAGCTGTCCACCTCCAGCGGGTTCTTGCCAGGTTTCAATACGGGGAGGACTATGCTTTCCCGCCATTGAGACGGGAAAACACCCTCGACCCAGACGCGATTGAAAAGATCTAGGAGGCGTCGCTGGCAAGGCACTGAGAGGTGTTTCAGCATCTGGCTGTGAATGCGGTCTGGTCCAGGAGCCGTATCAGGGCAAGCAGAAAGTGCGCTCTGGAATTCCCATTCGCTGAAAGGAGCATTGTACGACTCCGCGTGGCGCGTGTGAAAGGAAAGCCTCCGACTTTCCAACCGCTCTTTCCGGGAGCGGAAGTCCAACGGGTAGTTCGTTGACGCGGAACACTGAGCAAAATGCTCTGCTAACCAGTCCGCAATCGTGTCGGAGCCGGTGCACACTGCTCCATTCAGCGAAAGCCCAGGGACAGAGACAGGTGGCCGATAGCCTTGGAGTCGCCGAATCTGGGCCCAAACCTGCGATGCAGAGGTACGGACGCCAATGGTGGAAACATAACGTTCCCAACACTCCTGCTTCCGTTGGCGAATAAGGCGTCGGGCTCGGGCGCGGAACTGTTTAAAAGCAATGAGGGTCTCCAACGACGGGTGCCGCTTATGGCGTTGAAGAGCCCGCCGGCGATCTCGAATCGCCTCTGCGATCTCGGGCGACCACCACGGCACAGTCCTCCGCCGAGGTGACCCGGATGTACAGGGAATCGCAGATGCCGCCGCAGAAACGATGCTGGTGGTGACCGACTGAACCACCGCATCAATCGGATCAGTGGAAGGAGGTGCGATCACTGCGACAGATGTAAATAAGTCCCAATCAGCCTTATTCAGAGCCCATCTGGAGGGGCGTTCAGAAGAGTGACGCTGTGGCAGTGACAGAAAGATGGGGAAATGGTCACTACCACATAAGTCGTCATGGACCCTCCAGTGGATGGGTGGTGAAAGTCCGGGGCTGCAAATAGAAAGGTCAATGGCCGAAAACGAGCCATGGACCGCACTAAAGTGGGTCGCCTCTCCCGTGTTTAAAAGGCAGAGGTCAAGCTGTGACAGAAGAGTCTCGACATCTCTGCCCCGGCCAGTAATCGCGGCGCTACCCCACAAGGGGTTATGGGCGTTAAAGTCGCCCAGCAACACAAAGGGAGGCGGCAGTTGTCCTATCAATGCAGCCAACACATGACGAGAGACATCACCATCCGGCGGAAGGTACAAACTGCAGACAGTAATAGGCTGAGGCGTCCACATCCTTACAGCGACAGCCTCTAAGGGTGTATGAAGAGGCACACACTCGCTGTAGATAGAGTTAAGGACGTAGACGCAGACTCCACCAGACACCCTCTCATAAGCTGCCCGGTTCTTATAATAACCCCGATACCCTCGTAGGGCAGGGGTCCGCATTGCCGGAAACCACGTTTCCTGGAGGGCAATGCAGAAGAAAGGGTGACTGCTGACGAGTTGGCGGAGCTCAGCAAGGTGGTGGAAAAAACCGCTGCAGTTCCACTGGAGAATCACTTTGTCCATGGGCGAAATAGGCGTGAAGGGACCGAGGAGGCAGATCACGTCACTGGGTCACCTGCTGTCACCGATCGAGGACCAGTACAATCGGCGTCCTTGGCGTCTGAGGGTATGGCGAGATCCAGGTCCTCAGCGGACGCCAGGATCTCCACCTCATCCCCAGACGCAGAGTCTGTATGGAGCGGTGGGGTGGATGCCACCGCGCGTTCCTTGGCCTTAGAGGCCTTCTTCTTCTTCGTCTTCTCTCTCTGCTCCTTGGGCTTTACTAGCTGGGAGGGCTCCACCGAGTCAGTCTCCGGGACGGAGGAGGAGCGGGAAGCCCTGCGACCAGCCGCTGGCCTGCTTTTCAGCCATTGGCTGACGTCACCCTTCCCAGAGGTGGAAACCTGGGAAGGGAGGGACCCGAGGGATCCCTTGCGAGAGAGAGTCGCCGAAGAAGTCGGACGCTTCTCCGGCTTAGAGTTGGGGACTTGTGTCCCCGATGGTTGGGGGGTCGTTGCTCCTGAGGTAGATGGTGCAGGAGCAACAGATGGGGAAGTGCCCCCCACCATCAAGGGGGCAGGTGTAGTATTCCGGCTCAGAGTGTTCAGTGGAATCGGTGCAGCAGATGACAAAACTACTGTTTTGGCAGCGGTGGCATAGGAGCTGGTCAGAGCCACAGGATGTAGCCTCTCGTATTTCCGCTTAGCCTCAGTATAGGTCATGCGGTCCAGGGCCTTATATTCCATGATCCTTCGTTCTTTCAGTAGGACCTTGCAGTCTGGCGAGCAAGGGGAATGGTGTTCGCCGCAGTTCACACATATGGGAGGCGGCGCACATGCAGTATTAGGATGTGAAGGGCGTCCACAATCTCTGCATGTCATGCTGGAAGTACACCGAGATGACATGTGGCCGAACTTCCAGCATTTGAAACACCTCATCGGGGGAGGGATATAGGGCTTCACATCACATCGGTAGACCATCACCTTGACCTTTTTGGGTAGGACGTCACCCTCGAAGGCCAAGATGAAGGCACCGGTGGCTACCTGATTATCCCTCGGACCCCGATGGATGCGCCGGACGAAGTGAACACCCCGCCGTTCTAAATTGGCGCGTAGCTCGTCGTCTGACTGCAAGAGTAGGTCCCTATGGAATATAATGCCCTGGACCATGTTGAGACTCTTATGGGGTGTGATCGTGACAGAAACATCCCCCAACTTGTCACAAACGAGTAACCGCCGTGACTGTGCAGAGGATGCCGTTTTGATCAATACTGCCCCAGAGCGCATTTTGGACAAGCCCTCCACCTCCCCAAACTTGTCCTCCAAGTGCTCGACAAAAAACTGAGGCTTGGTCGCCATAAACGATTCCCCATCGACTCGTGTACAGACTAAATAGCGAGGTGAATAAGGTTCGCTGCCAACCGTAGCCTTTCGTTCCTCCCATGGTGTGGCCAGGGAGGGGAACGATTGTGGATCATATGCCTGAGCGTTGTATTGAGGCCGAGAACGCTTAGAGACTGCTGGCGGCTGGCCGCCAGCAAGAGATGATGTACCACGCTTCATCGCGGGTCATCCGCCCTGATGCCACCTACTCCGACCAAGGGCCCTCCCCACGGGCGCCACCCAGCCTCAGCAACGACCACCTGGCGGGATGGCCATTGCCGGGAGTCCCGATGCCCCAAGGAGACAGGCATCTACTCCTTGGCATACGCGGGGAGTTAACGGCGCAGGCATCAGTAGAGCGATCCCTGTGTTGTCAGGGGGCTACAACCGACAGGGTACATGGCGGCCCCACCACAACGGACTGGCTACCATGCTGGATTTCAGGCGAAATGTAGCCCATGATCGTCATTGGCGCATAAAGCGACACAGCAGAGCAGACTGCAAAAACCGCACCCAAGAACAAAGCCACGCCCTAGAGATGGTGAGTGGGCGGGACAGCTATGCGACGACGACCAACCAAGCTAGAGATGGTAATGAGCGATGGACACATTGCACCTTGTAAGGCGCCCTTCCCCAATCAGCTCGCTCTTCGGAAGAATTTAGAAGATGGAGGTCAAACCCGGTAGGGGACCATCACATAAGGCCGAAACGTTTGAGACTCCTTTTAGTCGCCTCTTACGACAGGCAGGAATACCGTGGGCCTATTCTTACCCCCGAACCCACAGGGGGCCATCGATGTTGAGGTCATTAGAAACGGAGCAGGAGTTGGCACTGCGTCAGGGAAGGGTAAAAGAAGTACGCCGTTCCCTTTAAAAGGAACCATCCCAGCATTTGCTTGGAGCGATTCAGGAAAGTTACGGAAAACGTATCAGGATGGCCGGATGCGGATTTAAACGTCATCCTCCCGAATGCGAGTCTAGTGTACTAGTTGACAGCTCGTCGTGTAGAAGCTCGTCGTTGCTGGTGGTGGGATTCCGGGTTCGATTCACGGCTGGGTTGCTTTCTCCGCCCGGGAAGTAGGTGTCTGTGGTGTCATCATTTCATCATCATCCGTGAAGGTGGCGAAACTGGACTGTGTAAAGGTTGGGGCTTTGTACAGGCGCTGATAACCGTGCAGTTAAGCGCCCCAAAAACCAAACATCATCATCATCATCATCATACCATGGAATAACCACTGCGGCAGCTCGTTCGGAATACATTTAAATGAGCAGATTAAGTCAGCATTTTTAGTATATACATTGACTTCGTTCTTCATAAATGAAAGCAGGAACTACGACAATTGGGATAACGAATGAGAAATACCTGATTGTGCTTCTGTTTGTGGATGACATGATTCAAGTTCACGAAATGACCTCCAAAGATCTATGTACCACCTGAACGAAATATGCAATGAATACAACTTTAAAATTTCTAGTAATAAAACGAAAATAAGTGCACTCCGAGGAAAATACTCAGTCAGTTTAAAACTAGTTTTGGATAATCCTGCTTTAGAACTGGTCTCTTAATCTTTCATTTAGGCTACGCTGTAAGATCAGATTTTTACTCTGATACTTAAAATAAATTACACAAATTCTAAGCTGTCTGTGACACTATTATCTGAATATTGGGCAATAAAGTACAAAAAGATTGTCCCGAAATTCTATAACGTGGTCGCGGTTCCTATATTATGTATGAAAGCGAAAACATGGTTAAAAAAAAAGCAAAAAAAAATCACACGGCAGAGATGAGGTTCCTACGAAATTCGAAGAGCTGCACAACAAGAAATGATTAGGAATGAAGTTACTAGAGAAAAATTAAGTATTTTCAAAAGAAACTAAAAAATTCAAAAATATCGTGAAGACTGGTGAGAATGCTACGTCCCAGACTTCCCCAAAATATTCTGAACTACAAGCGGAATGGAAGACGTGATATTCAAAGGCCTCGGACGTGGGAGCAATTTCGTTTGAGAGACTATCCCGCGCGGCGACTACTGAAGTACTTATACATTATAGAATTCTTAAGTTATACAACCAAAATTAGTAAGTTTTAATGTAGTTTACGTTCACTGATGCAAAAAAAAATTTCTTGCTTGTTAAAGTGGGCTATGTTCTTTCTAAGGGTTCAAACTGTCTCCATGACAAATTTGAACAATATCTGTTAAGCTGTTTGGACTCTAAAACGAAACAGACTGTGTTACAAAGTAGAAAAGCAACTGAGAGAAAGAAGCGGCGTCGGTTTCTGCAGGAGGCGGCCATCATTTTGTAGGACAATGTTCGGGCACGCTCGGTTCAAGTCGTGACTGATTTGATCGGTATATAGGGATGGGGAGCGCCGCATCACGCACCACACTCATCTACATCTATATTTATACTCCGCAAGCCACCCAAAGGTGTGTGGCGGAAGGCACTTTACGTGCCACTGTCATTACCTCCCTTTCCTGTTCCAGTCGCGTATGGTTCGCGGGAGGAAAGACTGTCTGAAAGCCTCCGTGCGCTCTCTAATCTCTCTAATTTTACATTCGTGAACTCCTCGGGAGGTATAAGTAGGGGGAAGCAATATATTCGATACCTCATCCAGAAACGCACCCTCTCGAAATCTGGCGAGCAAGCTACACCGCGATGAAGAGCGGCTCTCTTGCAGAGTCTGGCACTTGAGTTTGTCAAACATCTCCGTAACGCTATCACGGTTACCAAATAACCCTGTGACGAAACGCGCCGCTCTTCTTTGAATCTTCTCTATCTCCTCCGCAAACCCGATCTGGTACGGATCCCACACTGATGAGCAATACTCAAGTATAGGTCGAACGAGTGTTTTTTAAGCCACCTCCTTTGTTGATGAACTACAGTTTCTAAGGACTCTCCCAATGGATCTCAACGTGGTACGCGCCTTACCAACAGTTAATTTTATATGATCATTCCACTTCAAATCGTTCCGCACGCATACTCCGAGATATTTTACAGAAGTAACTGCTACCAGTGTTTGATCCGCTATCATATAATCATACAATAAAGGATCCTTCTTTCTATGTATTCGCAATACATTACATTTGTATATGTTAAGGGTCAGTTTCCACTCCCTGCACCAATGGCCTATCCGCTGCAGATCTTCCGGCATTTCGCTACAATTTTCTAATGCTGCAACTTCTGTGTATGCTACAGAATCATCCGCGAAAAACCGCATGGAACTTCCGACACTATCTACTACCTCATTTATATATATTGTGAAAAGTAATGGTCCCATAACACTCCCCTGTGGCACGCCAGAGATTATTTTAACGTCTGTAGACGTCTCTCCAGTGATAACAACATGCTGTGTTCTGTTTGTTAAAACTTTTCAATCCAACCAGAGAGCTGATCTGATATTCCGTGGGCTCTTACTTTATTTATCAGGCGACAGTGCGGAACTGTATCGAACGCCTTCCGGAAGTCGAGAAAAATAGCATCTACCTGGGAGCCTGTATCTAATATTTTCTGGGTCTCATGAACAAATAAAGTGAGTTGGGTCTCACACGATGGATGTTTCCGGAATCCATGTTGATTCCTACAGAGTAGATTCTGGGTTTCCAAAAACTACATGATACTCAAGCAAAAAACATGTTCTAAAATTCTACAACAGATCGACGTCAGAGATATAGGTCTATAGTTTTGCGCATCTGCTCTACGACCCTTCTTGAAGACTCGGACTACCTGTGCTCTTTTCCAATCATTTGGAGCCTTCCGTTCCCCTAGAGACTTGCGGTACACGGCTGTTAAAAGGGAGGGCAAGTTCTTTCGCGTACTGTGTAGAATCGAATTGGTACCCCGTCAGGTTCAGTGGACTTTCCTCTGTTGAGTGATTCCAGTTGCTTTTCTACTCCTTGGACACTTATTTCGATGTCAGCCATTTTCTCGTTTGTGCTAGGATTTAGAGAAGGAACTGCAGTGCGGTCTTCCTCTATGAAACATCTTTGGAAAAATGTGTTTAGTATTTCAGCTTTACGCCTGTCATCCTCTGTTTCAATGCCATCATCACCCCGGAGTGTCTGGACATGCTGTTTCCAACCACTAACTGATTTAACGTGAGACCAGAACTTTCTAGGATATTCTGTCAAGTCGGTACATAGAATTTTACTTTCGAATTCACTGAACGCTTCACGCATAGCCCTCCTTACGCTAAGTTTGACATCGTTTAGCTTCTGTTTGTCTGAGAGGTTTTGGCTGCGTTTATACTTGGAGTGAAGCTGTCTTTGCTTTCGCAGTAGTTTCCTAACTTTGTTGTTGAACCACGGTGGGTTTATCCCGTCCCTCACAGTTTTACTCTACACGTACCTGTATAAAACGCATTTTACGATTGCCTTGAACTTTTTCCATAAATACTGAACATTGTCAGTGTCAGAACAGAAATTTTCGTTTTGATCTGTTAGGTAGACTGAAATCTGCCTTCTATTACCCTTGCTAAACACGTAAGCCTTCCTCCCTCTTTTTATATTCCTATTAACTTCCATATTCAGGGATGTTGCAACAGCCTTATGATCACTAATCCCTGTTCTGCACATACAGAGTCGAAAAGTTCGGGTCTGTTTGTTATCAGTAGGTCCAAGATGTTATCTCCACGAGTCGGTTCTCTGTTTAATTGCCTGAGGTAATTTTCGGATAGCGCACTCAGTATATTGTCATTCGACGCTCTGTCCCTACGACCCATCCTAAACATCTGAGTGTCCCAGTCTATATCTGGTAAATTGAAATCTCTACCTAAGACTATAACATGCTGAGAAAATTGATTTGAAATGTATTCCAAATTTTCTCTCAGTTGTTCTGCCACTAATGCAGCTGGGTCTGGAGGTCAGTAAAAGGAGCCAATTATTAACCTAGCTCGGCTGTTGCGTGTAACCTCCACCCATAATAATTCACAGGAACTATCCACTTCTACTTAACTACAGGATAAACTTCTACTAACAGCGACTAACTCTCCACCACCGGTTGCATGCAATCTATCATTTCTATCTGTCTGTACCTTTGTAAAAATTTCGGCAGAATTTCTCTCTGGTTTCAGCCAGCTTTCTGTACCTATAACGATTTCAGCTTCGGTACTTTCTATCAGCGCTTGAAGTTCCGGTACTTTACCAACGCAGCTTCGACAGTTTACCATTACAATACCGATTGCTGCTTGGTCCCCGCATGTCCTGCTTTGCCCCGAACTCGTTGAAGCTGCCGCCCTTTCTGTACTTGCCCAATGCCATCTAACCTAAAAAACCGCCCAGCTCACGCCACACAACCCCTGCTACCCGTGTAGCCGCTTGTTGCGTGTAGTGGACTCCTGACCTATCCAGCGGAACCCGAAACCCCACCACCCTATGGCTCAAGTCGAGGAATCTGCAGCCCACACGGTCGCAGAACAATCTCAGCCTCTGATTCAGACCCTTTACTCAGCTCTTTACCAAAGGCCCGCAGTCAGTCCTGTCGACGATGCTACAGATGGTGAGCGGTGAGCTCTGCTTTCATCCGGCTAGCGAGACTGGCAGTCTTCACCAAATCAGATAGCCAGGGAGGGTTTCCTCCGATCCATAGCGACACACATCATTGGTGCCGACATGAGCGACCACCTGCAAATGGGTGCAACCTGTACCCTTCATGGCATCCGGAAGGACCCTTTTTCACATCTGGAATAACTCACCCCGGTATGCACACGGATTGCACATTGGTTTTCTTCCCCTCTCTTCCCCTCTCTGCCCCATTACGCGCCTGACGTTGGAGCTCCCAACTACCAGTAAGACCACCCTCAGCGACTGCTTGGATCTTGCAGACTGAGGGGCAACACCTGGAACAGGACAAGCAGCCACGTCAGGCCGAAGATCAGTATCGGCCTGAGACAGACCCGGACTTGCGCCCTTCTGAGCTCAGCTTGATTCCTGACGTGAAGGTAGCGTTCTCGCTTTCCGCGTCTGGGTTCCCGGGTTCGATTCACGGCGGGGTCAGGGATTTTGTCTGCCTCGTGATGGCTGGGTGTTGTGTGATGTCCTTAGGTTAGTTAGGTTTACGTAGTTCTAAGTTCTAGGAGACTGATGACCATAGATGTTAAGACCCATAGTGCTCAGAGCCATTTGAACCATTTGTCGAACTTTGGGGTATTCGGTTCGGAGCTGTTATGGAGATACGTCAGACAATAGACCGCTCCATTCGAACTACCTAATCAACTGGCGTAGTTAGGGGTATCTTGCTCTTTCGACATCACTGGCGATGGCTTATATACATGAGCTGTTCAAAAAATATCCGACCTTTTTTAATTGTTGAAATCAACAATGGTATCAGGGCGCGCATGGGCTCATGTTTTCAGGCATATTTAGCACACATACCTGATTTTCTCCACTACTTCGGAACACTTGCAAGTCGTACACGTTGGATTTAGTATTCTGAGCAAAATGACGTCTTTACATCACATTTGGCTCCAAGCTTGGCGATTCTCAAGTTGAAACCATCGTGTGTTTGTGGACAAAGTAATGGGTACTGCAGGGCTAAAGGAGTGGTACAACCATTTCAAAGGTAGCCGCTAATCAATGAAGACAGAAGCCAGTTAAGGTACGCCCGCAATATCAACAAATCAGGTCGTTACTGATCCCGCAATATTGCTGGTGAAGCAGAATGGACTAATCACTATGAGAGAAGTTGCAGTCTAATCTAAAAGCCGTAAAGTCAACTAAATAACAAGGTATTACAATAACTAACGTCCGCCCCCGGTAGCTGAGTGGTCAGCACGACAGACTGTCAATCCTAAGATTCCTTCGATTCCCGGCTGGGTCGGAGATTTTCTCCGCCCAGGGACTGGGTGTTGTGTTGTACTAATCATCATTTCATCCCCATCGACGCGCAAGTCGCCGAAGTGGCGTCAAATCGAAAGACTTGCACCAGGCGAACGGTCTACCCGATGGGAGGCCCTCGTCACACGCCATTATTATTATACAATAACGAACAACTTAAATTGGAAAGAACACATAGAAAATGTTGCGGTTAAGGCTAACCAAAGACTGCGTTTTATTGGCACAACACTTAGAAAACGTAACAGGCCTAGAAAGGACACTGCCTACACTACGCTTGTCCGTCCTCTTTTAGAATACTGCTGGGAAATGTGGGATCCTTACAAGATAGGACTGACGGAGTAGATCTAAAAAGTCCAATGAAAGGCAGCACGTCCTCCTATTATCGCGAAATATGAGAGAGTGTGTCACACAAATGATACAGGATTTTGGCTGGACATCATTAAAAGAAAAGCGTTTTTCTTTGCGACGGAATCTTCTCACGAAACTCCAATCACCAACTTTTTCCTCCGAATGCGAAAATATTTTGTTGACACCGACCTACGTAGGGAGAAACGACCACAACGATAAAATAAGGGAAGTCAGAGCTCGTATGGAAAGACACAGGTGATCATTCTTTCCGGGTGCTATGCGAGATTGGAATAATAGAGACTTGTGAAGGTGGTTCGATGAACAATCTGCCAGGCACTTAAATGTGATTTGCAGAGTATCCATGTAGATGCAAGTATAGGTGGTCACATTTTTATTATCCCCTGTATGTGCATATCGCTTCACACGGACTTTGTTACCTCTATGTCGATATCTGCATCATTTTCGAAATATGTGAGCTTACTTATATTATCTGTAATGTTAATATACAACATGAACAGTAAGGCTACCAACACACTCCCTCTGGCACAAGTGGTTACATTTACACGTATAGATGAACTCTTCATTCAGGATGAGATGATGTGTCCTCCCTACAAAAATATTTTATTGGCCGTACTCTATACGGTGCAGGCAAACGGTCAACTACAATTGCTGTTTACTGTGCGGTAACCTCTAGCGTATCAGAAGCAGTTTAGGAACATTTTTTCAAATGAGTATACGCACTCGTATTTCGGCAGGTGCACAGTTTTGCCATTTCAATTTTTGCACGTTCCCCAGATACCTTTTCGAAAATTTCGAGCAAAACAAATAGAAATCTTTATTACATCATGAAACAATGAAGAAGCAAATTCGGATTTGTTCGCAAGCCCGAAGCAAAATCTAGTACAAGAATCATTGATTTTAACAAAGTAGCTGTCGATAGGTTTTTTTCGTTGCTAACAAATGTAACTGACAATCACAAACTAATGACTTCTCAAATAACTAATTGTGATGGAACAGGCGTCTCGGTTAATGCTAAAAACCAATCGAACATCGCAGCTTGCAAAGGGAACCGTCCAGTGCGATCGTTAACCTCTGCAAAAAGGGGCGAAACTGCAACCAGCCTCATTAGTACTTCAGCAAGCGGAGCTGACATTCCTCCTACGATTATTTTTCCACGAAAGAAGAAGCAGAAAGAATTTGAGTTAGGACTGGCAGCAGGAGGTTGCGCTGAGGTCCACAGCACCGCATTGATGGCCACAGAGTCATTCTTTGTATGGTTTCCACAATTTGTGGTATTTTCTAAGGCATCAAAGCACGTCCCAGTTCTCCTTATATCAGATGGCCACTCAGCTCATACCACGAACAATGACGTTATGGACAACGCGAGGGAGAGTGGCGTTTCTTCACCACCACATTGCTCTCACAGACTTCAGACGCTTGATGTTTGTTTTATAAATCCTCGTTATAGTGATCAGCTTCGAAAATGGCTGCGAAGCCACGCAGGGAAAGTCGTAACTGTCTTTCAAATTTCAACGCTTTTTGGTTCAGCTTTCGTCTAAAGCGCAAAAATGAAAACCGCTATTAAAGGTTTGAAGCTACTGCAATATGGCCCACGGACCCATCCATATTCACGACGCACACTTCCTCCCGGCACACACAACTGACAGCGGACGTGATAGGCCGTCAGATAAAGGGGTTATTATATCTGAACAATTGTAATTGCCTCCACCTAGCACACCAGCTGAAAAAGACGACTCAAACGGGCTGGATAATCAAGCGGACGAGGTTTCAGCTATTTGTTACAATGAACTGCCGCCTAAGAATAACAAAGTTATTGGGGCTAATTGTTCTAATCTTGGGTGCTCTTGGATGACAACTGACAACACAACCTCCTCATTTCATATTTCACCTGAGATTCTGATTTTCTTGTCAAAAGTTAACGAAAGCAAGAAAAGAGCGAGACTGAAAATGGGGAAGAACGTTGTTTTAACTGATTCGCCGTACAAAAAAAGAGTTAAAAGTCATTAATGGGAGAAACAGAAAAAAGAACTTTGACAAAGAAGAAAGAGCAAACAGAAAACTTTTTGCGAAAGAGAATAAAGTTAAGAACTCAAAAAAGAGAGAAAGAATCTGAAGGTAAATGGAAAAAAGGAGAGAGAATACAATACTAACGAGAGTGATTACGAGGAAAGTTCTGACTGTCAATGTGTATATTGTGGTGGGTTATATTCAAAATCAGTTGGAGGTTGGGTAGCTTGTTCCACGTGCAAAAAATGGACACACGATTCTTGTGCAGGAATAGATAGCGAAGATGATGAGTGTCTCCCCGTGTGTGAATTTTGTAAACAGCCTCAAGAAAAGGATACGATACATGAAAACTGTAGTTTGACATTAATACTCACTTTGAACTAAAAAAAATTCCGAGCAAGCCAATATTTTCTGCATTTCCGATAATTTTATACGTTTTTGTAATCACTTGTATTTACCACCCCATTCTACCGCGTGCAAATGATATAAATTTCTGTTTTTGAGTCAGAAAATATTGTTGTTTTATTTTATGGCAATGTTCTTGTATTTTTCTGATTAATACATCATAATGTGTTCATATAAAAATTTGTAGCTCTCTTATTTATCAATTTTGTACATTTAATCAAAGTTTTCAACTGTGTACCCCATTATACCTTGGATACCCCAACGTGTCGGATAAGAAAGATAAAAATACAATCACTACTCGTTTCTTCAACGACAATTTAAGCTGTGTTCAGTGGTTCCTCCCAGAGTTCATCACGATATATTCCGAAAAAAAATCATAGTTAACGAACATTATAAATTGTTCTAGAAACGAAGGCAATCACAGTTAACATTTAATAAGGCCACTGGTATCCTTCGAAATGCAACTAATCAACGTCATGCAGAACGTCATGGGTCACAGTGGATGGGTGGAATCGAAATATGACATTTACCCACGATCGCTTCTTTTTGTCAATTTGTGCCATTAATTTCTCTGCTCCCTAATCTGATTTCGTATCTCCCCTTCAGCTATTCGATCAAAGCTTTTTTAGCATTCTTCTACACCACCACATTTCGGAAGTTTCTAGTCGTCTCCTGTTTGGGGAACCAGGCATGTTAACTACTGATTCGCAATATATTTATTCCGAAAGGCAAAAGGAACCCCGAAAACAATTAAAATAATTTTGTTTATTGGTGATTGTACCAGTTTTATTTACACTTAGTGCGAATATGAAAGTATTTTAGTCCAAATCCTTATTTGAAGGTCCTAAATGTCGGTTTAAATGGCTGCTTGATATGTAAGACATGCCCACTTGTTTCTCTGTGCCATCTCTTCTTTGAGACGATAAGCCTAGGGACATTTTACCCGTAGCTTTGAGCTTTCACCTATGAATACATTTTTTCTTGTCTCGTAGTCAGTTTACTATTAGCACATTAATATTGTTATTCCCTGTTGCATTTTGCCTACTCCTGCCTTGCCGCGTCTCAGGAGGCGTCTTGTCGGGTCTAGGGAGGGAATTCTCTAACCTAAAAAATACCCCATGTGCACTCCACACGTACTCCGCTACCCTCGTAGCCGCTTCCGGCGTGTAGTGCATGCCTGACCTATTCAGGGGGACCCTACATTTCTGCACCCTATTGCGGAGGTCGAGAAATTTGCACCCCAGCTCTCCGAAGAATCTTCTGAGCCTCTGGTTTAAGCCTCACTCGGCTCCAAACCAGAGGACCGCGATCGGTTCTGGGAACGATACTACAAATAGTTAGCTCTGATTCCACCCCGCGAGCGAGGCTTTCTGCCTTCATAAAATCCGCCAACCGCCTGTACGAAGTGAGGATGACCTCTGAACCCAGACGGCAGGAGTCATTGGTGCCGACATCAGCAACAATTTGCAGTCGGGTGCACCCAGTGCTCTCTATCGCCGCCAGTAGGGCCCCCTCCACATCTCGAATGAGACCCCCCGGCAAGCAGACAGAGTGAACACTGGCCTTCTTCCCCGACCTTTCCGCTATTTCCCTAAGGGGCTCCATCACCAGCCTAACGTTGGAGCTCCCAATAACTAATAAACTCCCCCCCCCCCCCCCGTGTGCCTGCTCGGACCTTGCTGAAGGAGCAGCCACATGTCCATACACAGGCAGAGCGGGCGATGCCACACGGCCAGCCTCCACATTGACCCAACTGTGCCCGGTACCCGCGAAGATGTCTCGACAGCAGGGACAGTGGGTGAAGCATCTAACACCTGAGGTGCACCATGCAACGCACCAGACTCCCCACTGCCGCTACACTCCGAGGCAGCAGCCTGAAGATGGCTGACCGCGGCCATCAACACGCTCAGCTGTTCGCGAAGAGTGGCCAGCGTCCGTACACAGCAGTCACACATCCTATCCATCCTAAGGAATCAATTTACCGAAGAGACTTAATCAACTTTTAAGTATCCAGAATGAGATTTTCACTCTGCAGCGGAGTGTGCGCTGATATGAAACTTCCTGGCAGATTAAAACTGTGTGCACGACCGAGACTCGAACTCGGGACCTTTGACTTTCGCGGGCAAGTGCTCTACCAACTGAGCTACCGAAGCACGACTCACGTCCGGTACTCACAGCTTTACTTCTGCCAGTATCCGTCTCCTACCTTCCAAACTTTACAGAAGCTCTTCTGCAAACGTGCAGAACTAGCACTCCTGAAAGAAAGGATACTGCGGAGACATGGCTTAGCCACAGCCTGGGGGATGTTTCCAGAATGAGATTTTCACTCTGCAGCGGAGTGTGCGCTGATATGAAACTTCCTGGCAGATTAAAACTGTGTGCCCGACCGAGACTCGAACTCGGGACCTTTGCCTTTCGCGGGCAAGTGGTCGGGCACACAGTTTTAATCTGCCAGGAAGTTTCATATCAGCGCACACTCCGCTGCAGAGTGAAAATCTCATTCTGGAAACATCCCCCAGGCTGTGGCTAAGCCATGTCTCCGCAGTATCCTTTCTTTCAGGAGTGCTAGTTCTGCACGTTTCGCAGAAGAGCTTCTGTAAAGTTTGGAAGGTAGGAGACGGATACTGGCAGAAGTAAAGCTGTGAGTACCGGACGTGAGTCGTGCTTCGGTAGCTCAGTTGGTAGAGCACTTGCCCGCGAAAGGCAAAGGTCCCGAGTTCGAGTCTCGGTCGGGCACACAGTTTTAATCTGCCAGGAAGTTTCATATCAGCGCACACTCCGCTGCAGAGTGAAAATCTCATTCTCGAAACATCCCCCAGGCTGTGGCTAAGCCATGTCTCCGCAGTATCCTTTATTTCAGGAGTGCTAGTTCTGCACGTTTCGCAGAAGAGCTTCTGTAAAGTTTGGAAGGTAGGAGACGGATACTGGCAGAAGTAAAGCTGTGAGTACCGGACGTGAGTCGTGCTTCGGTAGCTCAGTTGGTAGAGCACTTGCCCGCGAAAGGCAAAGGTCCCGAGTTCGAGTCTCGGTCGGGCACACAGTTTTAATCTGCCAGGAAGTTTCATATCAGCGCACACTCCGCTGCAGAGTGAAAATCTCATTCTCGAAACATCCCCCAGGCTGTGGCTAAGCCATGTCTCCGCAGTATCCTTTATTTCAGGAGTGCTAGTTCTGCACGTTTCGCAGAAGAGCTTCTGTAAAGTTTGGAAGGTAGGAGACGGATACTGGCAGAAGTAAAGCTGTGAGTACCGGACGTGAGTCGTGCTTCGGTAGCTCAGTTGGTAGAGCACTTGCCCGCGAAAGGCAAAGGTCCCGAGTTCGAGTCTCGGTCGGGCACACAGTTTTAATCTTCCAGGAAGTTTCATATCAGCGCACACTCCGCTGCAGAGTGAAAATCTCATTCTGGAAACATCCCCCAGGCTGTGGCTAAGCCATGTCTCCGCAGTATCCTTTCTTTCAGGAGTGCTAGTTCTGCACGTTTCGCAGAAGAGCTTCTGTAAAGTTTGGAAGGTAGGAGACGGATACTGGCAGAAGTAAAGCTGTGAGTACCGGACGTGAGTCGTGCTTCGGTAGCTCAGTTGGTAGAGCACTTGCCCGCGAAAGGCAAAGGTCCCGAGTTCGAGTCTCGGTCGGGCACACAGTTTTAATCTGCCAGGAAGTTTCATATCAGCGCACACTCCGCTGCAGAGTGAAAATCTCATTCTGGAAACATCCCCCAGGCTGTGGCTAAGCCATGTCTCCGCAGTATCCTTTCTTTCAGGAGTGCTAGTTCTGCACGTTTCGCAGAAGAGCTTCTGTAAAGTTTGGAAGGTAGGAGACGGATACTGGCAGAAGTAAAGCTGTGAGAACCGGACGTGAGTCGTGCTTCGGTAGCTCAGTTGGTAGAGCACTTGCCCGCGAAAGGCAAAGGTCCCGAGTTCGAGTCTCGGTCGGGCACACAGTTTTAATCTGCCAGGAAGTTTCATATCAGCGCACACTCCGCTGCAGAGTGAAAATCTCATTCTCGAAACATCCCACAGGCTGTGGCTAAGCCATGTCTCCGCAGTATCCTTTCTTTCAGGAGTGCTAGTTCTGCACGTTTCGCAGAAGAGCTTCTGTAAAGTTTGGAAGGTAGGAGGCGGATACTGGCAGAAGTAAAGCTGTGAGTACCGGACGTGAGTCGTGCTTTGGTAGCTCAGTTGGTAGAGCACTTGCCCGCGAAAGGCAAAGGTCTCGAGTTCGAGTCTCGGTCGGGCACACAGTTTTAATCTGCCAGGAAGTTTCATATCAGCGCACACTCCGCTGCAGAGTGAAAATCTCATTCTGGAAACATCCCCCAGGCTGTGGCTAAGCCATGTCTCCGCAGTATCCTTTCTTTCAGGAGTGCTAGTTCTGCACGTTTCGCAGAAGAGCTTCTGTAAAGTTTGGAAGGTAGGAGACGGATACTGGCAGAAGTAAAGCTGTGAGTACCGGACGTGAGTCGTGCTTCGGTAGCTCAGTTGGTAGAGCACTTGCCCGCGAAAGGCAAAGGTCCCGAGTTCGAGTCTCGGTCGGGCACACAGTTTTAATCTGCCAGGAAGTTTCATATCAGCGCACACTCCGCTGCAGAGTGAAAATCTCATTCTGGAAACATCCCCCAGGCTGTGGCTAAGCCATGTCTCCGCAGTATCCTTTCTTTCAGGAGTGCTAGTTCTGCACGTTTCGCAGAAGAGCTTCTGTAAAGTTTGGAAGGTAGGAGACGGATACTGGCAGAAGTAAAGCTGTGAGTACCGGACGTGAGTCGTGCTTCGGTAGCTCAGTTGGTAGAGCACTTGCCCGCGAAAGGCAAAGGTCCCGAGTTCGAGTCTCGGTCGGGCACACAGTTTTAATCTGCCAGGAAGTTTCATATCAGCGCACACTCCGCTGCAGAGTGAAAATCTCATTCTCGAAACATCCCCCAGGCTGTGGCTAAGCCATGTCTCCGCAGTATCCTTTCTTTCAGGAGTGCTAGTTCTGCACGTTTCGCAGAAGAGCTTCTGTAAAGTTTGGAAGGTAGGAGACGGATACTGGCAGAAGTAAAGCTGTGAGTACCGGACGTGAGTCGTGCTTCGGTAGCTCAGTTGGTAGAGCACTTGCCCGCGAAAGGCAAAGGTCCCGAGTTCGAGTCTCGGTCGGGCACACAGTTTTAATCTGCCAGGAAGTTTCATATCAGCGCACACTCCGCTGCAGAGTGAAAATCTCATTCTCGAAACATCCCCCAGGCTGTGGCTAAGCCATGTCTCCGCAGTATCCTTTCTTTCAGGAGTGCTAGTTCTGCACGTTTCGCAGAAGAGCTTCTGTAAAGTTTGGAAGGTAGGAGACGGATACTGGCAGAAGTAAAGCTGTGAGTACCGGACGTGAGTCGTGCTTCGGTAGCTCAGTTGGTAGAGCACTTGCCCGCGAAAGGCAAAGGTCCCGAGTTCGAGTCTCGGTCGGGCACACAGTTTTAATCTGCCAGGAAGTTTCATATCAGCGCACACTCCGCTGCAGAGTGAAAATCTCATTCTCGAAACATCCCCCAGGCTGTGGCTAAGCCATGTCTCCGCAGTATCCTTTCTTTCAGGAGTGCTAGTTCTGCACGTTTCGCAGAAGAGCTTCTGTAAAGTTTGGAAGGTAGGAGACGGATACTGGCAGAAGTAAAGCTGTGAGTACCGGACGTGAGTCGTGCTTCGGTAGCTCAGTTGGTAGAGCACTTGCCCGCGAAAGGCAAAGGTCCCGAGTTCGAGTCTCGGTCGGGCACACAGTTTTAATCTGCCAGGAAGTTTCATATCAGCGCACACTCCGCTGCAGAGTGAAAATCTCATTCTCGAAACATCCCCCAGGCTGTGGCTAAGCCATGTCTCCGCAGTATCCTTTCTTTCAGGAGTGCTAGTTCTGCACGTTTCGCAGAAGAGCTTCTGTAAAGTTTGGAAGGTAGGAGACGGATACTGGCAGAAGTAAAGCTGTGAGTACCGGACGTGAGTCGTGCTTCGGTAGCTCAGTTGGTAGAGCACTTGCCCGCGAAAGGCAAAGGTCCCGAGTTCGAGTCTCGGTCGGGCACACAGTTTTAATCTGCCAGGATGTTTCAACTTTTAAGTAGACTGCTAATTCACTAAAGGTGGCTGATTACTGACTAAACTGTGATTGCTAACGACTTCTTGTAGAAAACAATGAAAATAGTACTACCTGTCTCTGGACTGTATTCAAAACAAACACTAGCATTACTGGCACTATGGCTGACTACAAGGACTCTCTCTGACTGTATTCAAAACAAACATGAAATCTATGTAACTCTATTACTAGCACTCGACAATTAAAGCTTCCTAAAAGCAAAAACACACGGAAGAAGAAGTGACAAGTAAGAAAAATACAGTTAATACTTAAATTAAGGTAGCTCGCTGAACAGCAGACGTGAAGCAGACGGCGGTTAGGGCGACACATGAACTTACAACATAAAAGTAATAACAGATAAAAATACATGTTCATGAACCTGAGAGAAAATCAGTCCATAAGTTTAAGCAAACGCTATCAGCAGTACAATGAGAATCAGCTTAATTTTTCAATTAACTCCTTGACAGGATAAAAGGAGTGACCCATGAGGAAACACTCCAGTTTCGATTTGAAAGCGCGTGGATTACTGCAAAGATTTTTGAATTCGAGTGGCAGCTTATTGAAAATGGATGCAGCAGTATACTGCACACATTTTTGCACAAGAATTAAGGAAGTCCGAACCAAATGGGAGTTTGACTTCTGCCGAGTATTAACCGAGTGAAAGCTGCTTATTGTTGGAAATAAACTAATATTGGTAACAAGAAACGACAATAAGGAATATACACATTGAGAGGCCAAGGTCAAAATACCCAGACTCCCTGAACAGAGGTCGACAAGTGGTTCGTGAACTCACACCACTTTTTGCCCGAACCTCCAGTTTCTGAGCCAAAAATATCCTTCTAGAATGGGAAGAGTTACCCAAAAACATAATACCATATGACATAAGTGAATGGAAATAGGCAAAGTAGACTAATTTACTTGTCGAAGTATCACTCACTTTCGGTACCGTTCGAATAGTGAAAATGGCAGTATTAAGTCTTTGAGCAAGATCCTGAACGTGGGCTTTCCACAACACCTTACTATTTATTTGAACACCTAGGAATTTGAACCGTTTAGTATCACTAATCATATGCCCATGCTGTGAGATTAAAACGTCAGGTTTTGTTGAATTGTGTGTTAGAAACTGTAAAAACTGAATCTTACTGTGATTTAACGTTAGTTTATTTTCTATAAGCCATTGACTGAGGTCATGTACTGCACTACTTGAAACGGAGTCAATGTTGCACACAACATCCTTTACTACCAAGCTTGTGTCATCAGCAAACAGAAATATTTTTGAGTTACCCGTAATACTTGAGGGCATATCATTTATATAAATAAGGAACAGGAGCGGCCCCAACACTGATCCCTGAGGAACCCCCTCCCCCTTGACAGTACACCACTCAGATCCCCCATCACACTGTATTACTTTCCCCCATTCCTGTAGATCGTTCCCTAATGCTCTTCCTGAAACACTGTACAACTTCTGATTCTGTCAGTTCTTTCGGGTCCCATCTCCTTAAATTCCCACCTTTTTCCAGTTTCTTCAGTTTTTATCTACAGTTCATAATCAATATACTGTGATCAGAGACCACATTTGCCCCTGGAAATGTCATACAATTTAAAATCTGGTTCCTAAATCTCTGTCTTACCATTATATAATCTATATGAAATATTGCAGTATCTCCAGGTCTTTTATGATTTTTGAACCAAGTGTTAGCTATGATTAAGTTATGCTCTGGGAAAAAACCTACCAGGCGGCTTCCTCTTTCATTTTTTACCCCCATTCCATATTCACCTACTACGTTTCCTTTTCTTCCATTTCCTACTGTCGAATTCCAGTCACCCATTAATATTAAATTTTCATCTCCCATCACTATCTGAATGATTTCTTTTATCTCATCACACATTCCATCAGTTTCATAATCATCTGCGGACTACTTTTACGACTTTGGTAGGCGTGGGATTCGTGGCTATCTTGGCCACAACAATGCGTTCACTATGATGTTTGTAGTATCTTACCCACATTTCTATTTTTATTAATTGTTAGACCTACTCATGCATTAGCTTCATATTAGCCTTCCTAATACTTAAATCTATATTCGATGTTAACAATGACGCCGGTGGATGGACTATCACGAAATTACTGACCGTCGAGAAAGTCACAAATATAACCGACAAGCTAATGGGCCCTTCACAGGAAAAGGTTTTTTGCCGTTAAAGGGGAAAACTGAAACCCAGCAAATGAGTAAAAAAATGTATATTCACTGACAAAAAAAAAATACTGTACGCACACAACTTACACAACAATAGTCTGGGATTACTCTATTACGTAACACAGTTTTTGTGATTGTATCTTGCAGCTTTAGTTATTTTTAATTAAAAGAGGCTTTAAAAGGACAGAAAGAACGTGTTGGACTACGCTACAGATCGTTCTGTTAGCACAGTCTTTACTTTGTAATCACTTTCGTTGACTTCGGCAACTCTCAAGAGAAATCTCCAACCTAACCGAGACAATGTGCTACGATACGGCCGAGATCATGACAAGAGAATGGGCTACATCACACTCGAAGTAAATTTATATAGGTAAGGATCCCCATGACCTGTGTACGTCTATTATAGAAAATCTCCAAGCCACTCTCCTCAAATATATCGCAATCTTCTCTTGACCTTCATCTGTTACTATTTCAGAATTAAAAACCAGATTCAAAGAACATTTGGCTACCAGTCACAAAACTAGAAAAATAAAAATAATAAAAGTGAGAACGTGAAACACGTTAGCAATAACCATAAACAGGAGATTTTACAGAAAATAAAATTGAGAAAGGAAATTATTAATATTATCGACCGTTTAGGAACTCTAGGCTACGAAAGGTATGAAACCACATATCGAATAACTGGTGGAAGAGTTAGTGTGTTTTAAGATTAAATCCAAACAAGAATTAGAGAAAAATATATCGAAGCAAGGCAACTATTACGAAAAATTGCTAAATCTCGAGACAAATTGTGTCCTTCTGTATTAGATGAAATGTTTTGGCCCCTAGTACGGATGAAACAGTATCTGCAGAATCAACAAGAACTTCGGACATGTGTTTCATATTTCATCCAAGCCTGCAGTCTATAAATATTTAAACAAAATACTAAAACAAAATACCACTACAGGGGAATTACTTACGAAGTAATTCTTGGTAAAGAAAAACAGGACACAATTACGTATGTAGGCTTAATACGAACTACAGCTGTGTTTATAAATCGCTATAGTTGCCTTGGACTAACGACGAGAGAATATCAATATAACCTATACGCTTTTCAAAGCTGTTATCCATGAAAAAGCTAAACTACGTATCGTAAACAAAATACAATTTAACACCGAAACAATGACATTAGCTGACAATGGGCACAGACTTTAGTCAATGGGCACTTGAAAATTTGTGCCAGACCAGGATTAGCACCCGAGTCCCCTGGTTACTAGGGAGAGGCCATAATCACTGTGTCCCAATTACACAGTGGTCAACAGAATAGCACGAACTGCCCGAGCATGCCGTTCGTTAGATCCAAATTCTCAATTTCTCCATAGACTGCTAATACACTGCTCCTTGAACATAATCCTCCTCCCCTTAATTATACAGTACATGGCCAAAAAAACAGACACAGAATATATGCAAACTTGGCTTTACGAACATTGCAGACGTCGTCTATGTAACACACGTCAAACTTTAAAGAATTTACCAGTTCGTTGCATTGTTTACTATAGACCACAAATCAAGTAACGTAAAACAAGCACTGCGTCTATTGAAATCATGATTCATAGTTTTAAAAAAAACTAATAAGTCGCCTACATATTACAGTTGCTGCCGAAAGAGGAGAACCATTATTTTCCCACAAAAGGAAATATAGTTAAAATTACGCTTCTATTTCGGTTAGTTTCGGCGGTTACTAAAATTTGCAGTGAAAGTTACATAGTGGACTCTACCCTCCCCCCACAAGAAACGTAGTTATCGTTGCTGTTGTGAGACTTTTGTACACAGTTAGAGAATGTGTGTTAAATGTGGCGCGGGCGGAAACACTAGGCTACGCTACAGGGCAATCTGCTCGCACAACGTTTAGTCGGCATTCATAATCGTTGGCGTAAACAACTCTCAATCAAATTACCACCTTCCAACCTAACTTAGATCTCGGGCTACACTACCAATCGGCCTGTCATCACAACCAAAAATTCATTGAGGGGGGTGGGGGGATTTCCTGTATCTCTCTCTGTAATGTATCTGTAGGCAAAACTGCCAGTTTTGTCAGACTCAACTGCAAGATTTACCAATGGTAAACACTTTTGAGACGGCTCGTAATTTTAGAATAGTCCTCTTCGTCTTACTTGGCATAAATTGTTCGCTGGCGTCCCAGCAGCTAGCTCCCTCAGTGTCTGCTTCTGCCATCGCACCACGCTAGTCTGCTGTTGTCCTAGCAGACCGAACGCACCGCACATCCGATACCTTCGGAACCACTCACTGGCCAGTTAGCAACTGAGCGGAACACTGTTTACATCGTGAAAGGAAAACTATGCAAAGATGTACACTTAAATGGCACGACTGAGTAGCACACACACAGTAATATCTGAGGAATGTCCTTCGACACGCGCAGAACGAAAGTCTTCTCGCGAACGTACAGCATCTCTGAAAAAAAATCTCGTGACTATATTCCGGCGTTACGGCCAGGTTCTCATACAAATGAGCAAAAAAGGGTACATTTGAAATTTTTTTTGAGACAATGAAAATACATTCGAAGGATCTGTTTGGGAATTACGAGTGATAATACTATGAGCTTAATTTTAGATTTTCAATAAAAAATGGCGCCCGTAATTATGATTTGATCAAGGGCCTGCGAGACTGGAGTACGTAGAGTGCGTGCAGTGTGGCACCTGAGATGGTACCTGAATTCAAAAATGGGTAACATCAGTTGATACTACATTATTTCTTTGAAATTGAAAATGGATAACATCAGTCGATAATACATAAAATTTATGGGAGCGCATACCTAACCGCAATGAAACAACCTTAAATTTAACGATACAGTGCTAATTCGAACTTTGAGTTCGATTTTGGGGGGTTTGTTTCACTCCTTATGCCTACACAAAAATTAGTTAATATTAACAAATGTCATATTATAGCTATAAGTTCCTAAGAAAAGTGTTTACTTTTAGGGGTCAGAGGTAGAAGTTAAGAGATCGAACCACTTTTAATTTATACTGCATGCCGTTCTGAGAAAATCGTTACTCGAAAAAAAAGTGTTCAAAGTTTAGGGAAAACATTTAGTTATATTATTACTTCGATTTGCATGAACTGAGTGTTACATATATATTCTTAATGTCGCTGAAAACGAATCTGAAGTCAGATTTTCAATATTCAAAACAGCTAATCCAATACGGAGGGCAAACGATTATTTTTGACAAATTTTTACCAAAAATGTATTTTCGTTATTTACGTTTAGTCTGCAATTCAAGGAGTATTTATCAACCCTTCCTCTACCTCTGATTGTTCCTAGACAGCAACTTCCTGTTCTTCTTGGCAGGAAGGTCGCAGTTCGCAGTAATAGACGGCAAATCATCGAGTAAAACTGAAGTGATATCAGGTGTTCCCCAGGGAAGCGTCCTGGGACCTCTACTGTTCCTGATCTATATAAATGACCTGGGTGACAATCTGAGCAGTTCTCTTAGGTTGTTCGCAGATGATGCTGTAATTTACCGTCTAGTAAGGTCATCCGAAGACCAGTATCAGCTGCAAAGCGATTTAGAAAAGATTGCTGTATGGTGTGTCAGGTGGCAGTTGACGCTAAATAACGAAAAGTGTGAGATGATCCACATGAGTTCCAAAAGAAATCCGTTGGAATTCGATTACTCGATAAATAGTACAATTCTCAAGGCAGTCAATTCAACTAAGTACCTGGGTGTTAAAATTACAAACAACTTCAGTTGGAAGGACCACATAGATAATATTGTCGGGAAGGCGAGCCAAAGGTTGCGTTTCATTGGCAGGACACTTAGAAGATGCAACAAGTCCACTAAAGAGACAGCTTACACTACACTCGTTCGTCCTCTGTTAGAATATTGCTGCGCGGTGTGGGATCCTTACCAGGTGGGATTGACGGAGGACATCGAGAGGGTGCAAAGAAGGGCAGCTCGTTTTGTATTATCTCGTTATAGGGGAGAGAGTGTGGCAGATATGATACACGAGTTGGGATGGAAGTCATTACAGCATAGACGTTTTTCGTCGCGGCGAGACCTTTTTACGAAATTTCAGTCACCAACTTTCTGTTCCGAATGCGAAAATATTTTGTTGAGCCCAACCTACATAGGTAGGAATGATCATCAAAATAAAATAAGAGAAATCAGAGCTCGAACAGAAAGGTTTAGGTGTTCGTTTTTCCCGCTCGCTGTTCGGGAGTGGAATAGTAGAGGGATAGTATGATTGTGGTTCGATGAACCCTCTGCCAAGCACTTAAATGTGAATTGCAGAGTAGTCATGTAGATGTAGTCATGTAGATGTAGATGAAAAGCCGATCTGTCTAAGCTGGATATGCAGCACTCGGCAGCCTGCACTTGATATTCGTCCGTATTTTCGGTGAGTATGTTTGCATGCATTTTGCAGTATGAATCATTTTGAGCACGTGCGACACGGGACGAGTTATCATCTACATCTATATGGATACCCTGCAAAACACATTAAAGTTCCTGGCAAAGGGTTCATCGAATCACCTTCACAACTGATAATTAATTGAAACCCTCAGCTGCCAACAGGTGTTGTTGATATACTTCGATGGGGACAGCTGAAAAGTGTGCCCCTACTGGGACTCGAACCCAAGATCTCCTGCTTACATGGCGGACGCCCAATCCATCTGAGCCATCGAGGGCACAAATGAACATCAGGACTGCAGGAATTTATCCCTCGCACGCTTCCCGTGAGACTCACATCCTCAAACGTCCACAATCCGATTACGTAATGTACTTAATAGGTATTTGTCTATCCACTCATTACTGGCTCACACTAAGGTGAGTTCCGGCAACCTGTGCGCATTCGCACAGACGAAGGTCAATGGCTGGGTAACGTTTAACCATAGATATGAAGATAGTAACTGTTCTCGAAAGAACAGGCGCCACCGACGACCGTGCAGCTCTTCTAGAGTACATGACAGACCGGCCGATGTGGCCGAGCGGTTGTAGAAGCTTCAGTCGGGAGCCACGCGCCCGCTACGGTCACAGGTTCAAATCCTGCCTCGAGCATGGATGTGTGTGATGTCCTTAATTTAGTTAGGTTTAAGTCGTTCTAAGTTCTAGGAAACTGATGACCTCAGATGTTAAGTCCCAAAGTGCTCAGAACCATTTGAACCATCAGTCCCTATGTTTACACACTACTTAAAGTAACTTATGCTAAGGACAACACACACACACAACCATGCCCGAGGGAGGACTCGAACCTCCAACGGGGGGAGCCGCGCGAACCGTGACAAGGCGTTGGAGACATGGCGGGTACCCCGCGCGGCTCATGGCAGCCGTGACACTGCTTCAAACAATGGACTGTAGAAACTTGTGTAAAGCACGGATTAAAAAAAAAACCTTTCCGTTCCAAGAGTCTAGACAAGTACACCTTTAAAAAATGCAACTACAAAGAAATTGAATTTTCGAACGTTTTGAATGAGAACCTGTCCTTATGGAACACCGTTGATCAAATGTCACAGGGATTATATACTCAGGTTTCACCTGTGGATTAACACTTTCTAATCAATATCCGGAATGAGCAGGGCTTAAAACTTTGAAGAGTTAAATTTCAAGGGCCGTTCTCTTGTATGCAAATAGTTTCACAGTAGAAATTTCTCTAGTTTTGTTTATTAATTAATTTATTTATTTTTTGCTGTAGGTAAAGAAGGATAGCATTGTGAGGAGGGGGAAGGGGGAGGGAGGAATCTTGCATCTCCCACCTTGGAATTCTCAGTACAGAATTTTTATTCATTACGAGATTCTTAGCCACTTGCAGAAGTGATTTCGAGTGATTCTGCAAAACTTTTCCTTTAGCCAATCGTAGCAACTATAGGATTCCGTTCCTGCTGCATGACATGTCTCGGAACGTACACTGACGAACTCATTTGCATAAAGAGCTAGCTTATCATCCGCTTCTCTACTTGCGTAGACCGTTCATGGTCTGCAAAGAATTTTTTTCTTTAATCGTTTTTTTATGTCTTTTATAAACTGCAACACTTTCTAAACTTTCTAAACTTAGCACCGTTGAAGCATGGTCTTTTACTGAATGATCAAAAAGCAATGCTGACAGCTG